>NC_088367.1:46918464-46960964 GCF_034508935.2 Berghia stephanieae
TTTGGGAGATGATATTTTTTCCTTGTCAATCATCTCTCTGAATTCTCTGTCATGTACTGTATTTTGTTTTGTTTACATATTACATTTGAGTGTATTCCTCTTAGTTGGGACCTGTGTTTGTGTCTGGATGAGACTTTTGGGTGTTCTCAAACTAAGTACTTTGATAGTGTGCTCTTGGAATCTACATCTGTTTCCTATTTGAACCAATTCCCCTTTGTCTTACCTTTTCTTGGGTGCTTTAATTGTATTTCTAGAACTTTTTACTATCCCATTTTCATCCTTTTTCACTGGCGCTGATATGACATTAATGTGTTGCAAGCGCCGTAAAACACTTAAAAACAAACAAAGCTCGACACATTTTGAGATTCGCTGTGATGCAGAGGTAAGGTTCTGGACTCACAATATGACCTAATTTACGTGTGAGGGCTTGGGTCGGCGGTATGCTCAATATGACACACTTTCCTCGTCCTATTGGACATTCGGAGTTCCACCTGGTGTAAATGAAAAAAAGAAAAAAAAAAGAGAGAGAGAGGGAGAGAGAGAGGGAGAGAGAGAGAGAGAGAGAGAGAGAGAGAGAGAGAGAGAGAGAGAGAGAGAGAGAGAGAGAGAGAGAGGGGGACAGAGAAGAAAAAAAGCTCCCAAAAGACTAGAGCTTTTATATAGAGCAATATCCACTAAATGTGTTCAAAGCGCTTTACAAATGTCCCTGACCAACAGCAACACGTAACATGTAGAACGAGACATGACGCCTGTTAGGCGATATAACAAAAGAGAGAGAGAGAGAGAGAGAGAGAGAGAGAGAGAGAGAGAGAGAGAGAGAGAGAGAGAGAGAGAGATAGATAGAGAGAGAGTGAGAGAAAGAGAGTGAGAGGGAGAGAGAGATAGAGAGAGAGAGAGAGAGAGAGAGAGAGAAAGAGGGGGGTCGAGAGAGAAAGAGAGAGAGAGAGAGAGAGAGAGGGGGGGGGGGGAGGGTCAAAAAAGGAGACGGATCCTTGTAACATCTCATGTCTCCCTTTTCATTTTTCATCTCTTTCAGTTGTTGCAGTCATCAAAACAAGAACGTTAAAAAAAAACAAAACCACATACAAACTCAATATTTAGTTAACAATTTATTAATATTCTCAATATATTTTATTGTAAGTTTATAACAATTCATTGATTACAAATTTGTTATTACATGAACCTAATATGAATAGCTATTTAAGTGTTTGAATAAGATGTGTATAAAAAAATTGGTCTGAGCGACATAAACTAATATATGGAGGCAGCGTTAAAAAACATCAGAAAGAAAAAGATATAAAAATAAAGGAAAAGAAGAAATAAGGAGTAGCTGAGAACTTAGGCACTTGTAAGCTTAGAACAAGAATCAGTTTGGCTTTAAAGAAAAGGTCAATATTAGCCGTGAAGAGATAATTAATTCATTAATTCATTCTTGTAATATCAATCATTTACCGTAAATGGTAATAGATTTCCTAATGGTCTATGCAATGGTTTTTCCCCCCTGCAATGTTCATACATTATTCACATACGAAACACAACATTGTTTTGCTTCCACAATTCATGGATATTGTTGTATAACAAATCAATTCTTGATTATAAAAAAAAAACCCCAAAAAAACCACGTATTATTTGGAATTGGTTTTGACGCCAACAATTAATTTACATAAACAGCCATAATATGCAAGAAAATGAAAGTAAATATTAAGTAGCAAGGCTGAATGTTTGACATTGGCAGGCACGTAGTTCTCGTCAGGTACGCATCTATAAAAGATGCTTTTCAGTGTACAATGAGCAAGCAAGGATTGAGCATAAATTTTCACATATTTTTTCATTTATTTTTAAAGAGAATACTGATATAAAAGAAGAATTCAAACATTTCTTTTTACTTCAGATATATAATTTTTAAGATGAAATTTTAAAAAATTGTTTGATTAAACAAAAACATATGATACATTTTGTTTATTATTTAGTTTAACTGGTCGAATTTTTTTTTTTACTCGTTAAAAAAAAGTCTCTCCCAAAATAACTTTTAATCAAAAAGACTTAACAGAATTTTTTGTCCTCTCAAAGTCCATAACCTACGTATATAGAAATAATAAAGTGAAAAATATGTTGTTATGCTACTTGGTAAACGAATGATATACCAGTAAAACTGCACAACACGATCCCCCAGGAAATATACCAGTAAAGGCGGTATATATTGATAGACTCTAAAAAAACGATTGAATGCTTAGGACATTGGGAAAGAAGACGTGGGCTAAGAGTAAATAGAAAAGATTACTTCAGTTACATGTCGACCTCAGGATAGTCGACTAGAGAATTTTGGATTTTGAATCATATGGGGAAAAAATGTAACTCAGAGAAAAGGAATCCCACAATATTATAACACATTTAATCTTAATATACAAGTCAGATTCTCTAGAGGCAAAGACATGTATATTAAGATTAAATGTGTTATAATATTGTGGGATATATATATATATATATATATATATATATATATATATATATATATATATATATATATATATATATCCCACAATATTATAACACATTTAATCTTAATATACATGTATAAAGATTTTCCCATATATATATATATATATATTATATATATATATATATATATATATATATATATCTATGGGAAAATTTTGATACTTATGATGTAGAATCCACTAAGACTTACTCTAAAAGGAGCCAGATTTACATCAAGCTAAAATAGAAAAGTGCCAAGTAACATTTTTGTTAATTAAATAAAGACAATATTCAGTGATTTTCCATAACCATTACTTAAAACAATTTATATAAGCTGTTTGAAAAATTATGATATTATATTAAAATGATAAAGCATGATAAAAATGATAATATGAGGTGAAAAATGACTAAATCTGTGGCTTGTTACAAAAACTATTGTAAAACTATAATAAAATGGCATCTTAACAAAATTGGTTACTTATTTCAAGAAAATTTACCTAATATGGTTCAACAATGGTTAAGAATATTACAATTGCATTTCTAATGCAACACCTTAAATGGTTGTCTATTGGTACTGGTTAATTATTTATGACAACTATTCAATTAATGATATGGATAATGATTAATGACTAACAAATAACAAAAAACTGTTTCCCCCAAGACAATAAAATGGCACAGCAATACAATTGAAATTTCATGACATAAAAGGTAAAACACAATAAAACATTTAAAACGTTTTTTTTTATTATTTATTTACGACGACCGGTACCTGGTTCACAGTCTGAATTTTGATTGGCAAGGCTTCATGTTTTATGCCTTTATCCATTTAATAAGTACCAAATTCCAAAATCTCATATAAGTGGTTCTCCATTTAATAAGTACCAAATAATCAAAACCTCATATAAAAGGTTCTCATTTTCCCATTATAACATAATTCGAAAAGGCAGACATTTTTTTTTCTTTTCTTGAGATTATAGCAAGAAAACTGAAATCATAAGATTGTCATAAATCAAGTTTAAAATAAAAGGTTGAAACATACTCTGTTGACAAACACAAAAAAGTGCTAAATTTAGAATCAACAATTTTAAACTTAAAATCTTAATAACATTTGGGACAAGATTTGTAAAGCTCACTGAACATTTATTGTAGTTGACCTCATAATTAGCAAATCTAGGAAAATGGGAGATTAATATTTGATATCTCTTTGACTACACTGTAAAAAATATCTATAATTGGAAAAAAAAGACATTCCAATAATGAAATCAATGGACACTTATAGTCTCTAAGTTCTTCTAGTCTTGCAAATGGATCAATAAAATTAAACATCTTAAAGTAACATAAAAAAAACCAACAAAAAAACAAAACAAAAAACAAACGAAAATAATAATTAAAAGATATATAAATAAATAAATATATAAATAAAAGAGAATGAAGATATTCTATAATTTCTTCTTACTCGGCTTATGAACTAAAAATAATACAAATATTATTCTATAAATTGCTAGAATTATGATGATGAAAGGGCGATAATCAATGATACCAAATTTGATTAATGCGTAGTAAATTGAAATAATAATGGGACGATTTGTTGCTGGTTTGCATAATGACTGACGACATCGTATGAGAAAATGAATAGCATTACCTTCTAACATACTCCCTATATTTTTCCGGCATAATGATTTTAAATTAATGTGAAGAAAGGGGGAAAAAAAACAAAAACGAAAAAGAAAAAAAAAACAAAAAAAAAAAAAGAACAAAAAAAAAAAAAATAAATAATAATAAAAAAAAGCAAAAGGCAGTGGATTACTATAATTAATATTGATCTTTTTTTTGGTATCTGTTTGAACGTAATGAATATCGTACAATCGTTACAAATGTCAGAACTTGATTGGTTAAACTTAAATGATATAATGATGGGCTGATAGTATGACATCATAACAGTTAATAATATCAATATAATAATATCATACGCTACAAATACTACCCCCCCTACCCTTCCCTCATTGTAATTGCTGCTGCTCGGTGGAAAAAAAATCCCAAAGAAAATAAGAAACGCAAAAAATGATACCACATTTTTTAAAAACATTCAAAAGGAATGAACAAAATTCTTCTCTCAGTCTGAACAACTTTGCTATCACAGAATCAAATACATAAAAAGGTAAATTTTTTTGTAAACGTTGAAAAACAAAATCAGAATAAAATAAATTGCATGTACAACTTAGTAATTATTATTACTTTTACATTGAGTTTTTTTTTTTTTTTTTTGGTGTTGTTTTGTTTAACCAGAATAAAAGTAATTACACATAAAAAATATTGACTTTCGAAAGGTACCAAGAATATGAACAATAAAAATTTACAAGAAGATAACAGTCCACATTAAACATAAAATATAAACGAAACAAAGTGAGACATGGAATGAACTTGGAGCTGTATGTATGGAACAATTTTGTTTTTGTATAAACAAAAGGTATGGAAACATTACGATGACTGCATGTGTTGAGAGAGATCCTAGCAGTGACACTCTTCTCATTAAAGCAACGAATTAGTTTGTAAAATTCAAATTAAGTTATAACAAATTATGCAGTGTATACGTGAAATAAAGCAATGATGTAAAATAGGCAGGAATGGTTTTGATCAATTAAATAAACCTGGTAATGTATTCATTTGGCACATATCAGAAAATCATTAAAAAAAAACAAAACCCACTAGCATTATGAGGATGTATGATTAATTAGGCACATAAATAGAAAATGATATGCTGTAAGAAATATGTACAAAAACAAAACAACACATGAATGAAGAAAAAAAAAAACTCCAGGGAAATGTGTATTTTAAAAATTTATCACAAAAAGGGCACTTGCTCTATTTTACTAAAATCGTTAAAATTTTAGAAAGGATTTTGCGGTTAAATTAAAAAAAAAAAACAAAAACAAAAAAAAAAAACAAAAAAACAACAACAATATTTTAACGAGAAATGACTGGACTTATTAAAATTGCATTTACAGGGAGGCATTATGCATTTGTATGTACATGTGTAAGCACATTCGACGATCTCAGTATTGTTATCATTTATTCTAATATTGATAATTAATTTAAACATTCTTATCAGAATCAAGATCTAAAGGTTAATTCAATGCATCTATTTATTTATTTATTTATTTATCTATTATTATTATTATTATTATTATTATTATTATTATTATTATTATTATTATTATTATTTATTATTATTATTTATTTTGAGCAAATTGAAAAGTATACTAAATGATTGAAATACAAGCACATATATATAAATATATATATACAACAGTTAATCAATTCAAAGGCATTAATTCTTTCCAGAATGCAATAACTTAGAACAATGTTTTGATTTTATTTACTTGTTTGATGTACCTGTTAAAATATGATTTTCCACTTACATAATTATCTTAGCCAGTATTTAACGGATCATTACTAGAGTTAAATGCATCCCGTTTGGAAAACGACAATGTACGTTAGTAATAGTAGTGTAATGGAGGAAACGTTTTCCACCGTAATGTGTAAAGTAAACTTGTACACTGAGATCAAGGCAGTTAATGGAAGAGTCACTTTCATCATAATAAAAACAATTTACGGAATCTTGACTTCTTAAACAGCCAGGACAATATTGATGCATGTATCAAAAATCAAAACTTATTAAAAAAAATAAGGTTGAACTATTTGGGGAAGAAAAAAAAAAGAAATAAATGCAAAATATAACATCGAAAATTTTTAAAAAATTGGTTTCAGTTGAGTAAAAATCTCAAGGTTTGAAACAACATTTATTTACAAACATCAATTTTGCAATGGTAGGTTTAACAATCGATTTTCATCACTGTCATCGCACTCTTGGTGAAAATTATGAGATATTTTGTCAATTTAGTGAAAGGTCGAACGGTGACTGTAAAGGGTTATATAATTTACTTTCAATTTTACCTAAAAGGATAACAAAATAAATGTTGTTTCAACCATTTTTTAGAAATACTTTCAAATTAAAAAAGAATATGACGTAATACCAGAAAAGAATAGCCCTTCAGAGTAATAAGGCCCATGGAACCAGAGTTTATCTAGGTTTCTGAAGTAACAAATGGAAGCAATTGCTCGCAACCATTTGGATAGTTTATCGCAAAGTACTTCCTGTCAAATCTTGTAGACCCTGCTACCCAATCACTGCTGAGTGGACAGAGGGGGCCAGAGAAAATGTCAACTGAAAAAGGGTTTTTTATTGGTCCTTTTACTACTTGTGAGGTTTATGCCTCACCAATGAGCTAACAAGAACCTCTCCCCAGCCCCACTCCCAACCAAGAAAACAGTGATTGCAAACAAATATTAGCATCATTATTGTATAATAATGGTAAAGATTGTAAGCATGCATCGTCTCTGTTGTCAAAACTTGACAAAAGAAAAAAAAAATCTTTCCCTGAGAAAATGTGAAAAGCGGAAGTGACTGAACAATTTTATATGAAAAACTGGTGAGTTGTAGTTGATGTAATAAGTGCCTTTTTATTGGCAACGATCGAACATCAAATTGTTGCTGATTTGAAAAAAAATATGACTAGTCGACTTGAGCATAAATATCCCTGGCCAATTCATTGTCGCCTTTGTCTTTAGACAACCACTTGCTGCAAGGGAAGACGGTAGTGTGGTTTGTTGCCATATTGACCACTTCAACACGCTCCAAAAACCAACTGGGGCGGAAACCACTGTTGTCATGCTCCACTCTTACTTTTAGTAACTCTCCTGATAAAAAAGTAAGAAAGCAGAAATATGTTAGTGCACCTTATGTTATAATCTAAGAAACCTGACCATCTATATATGTGTAATAAATAAAATGATAACGGTATACATACAAGAGAGAGAGAGAGAGAGAGAGAGAGAGAGAGAGAGAGAGAGAGAGAGAGAGAGAGAGAGAGAGAGAGAGAGAGAGAGAGGACTACAGTAAACTCCAGATAATTTGATGTCTAGAAGATCAGAAAAAAAAAGATCAACCTATCCAAAATTCAACTAAAGCAGAGTGAATCTAAATGACTTTGTATTTGTGTTGTTGATAACTAGCTTGTGATGGAAGAAGTTGGAGAGATCAAATAAATAAATAAATAAATAGATAAATAGAGGGATCGACTTGGGTGAAAATCAACTTAAGCAACTTATCCAGTGTACAATAAAGAGAAATTTATAACCAAATAAGAAGGAAAATAATAATAGAAAATAAATTGTACCTAAATCCAAAGCCTCAATCTGGAATTTATCCGTTTGGTTCCTTTCAAACAAGTCTCTGAATGCCTTGGTCAGAGGTCGCTTTCCAGTGTTACCATTGGCTCCAAAGATGTTGATGAAAACATTGGCATTCGTGCCAGCACCTTTCACGTCTCCAGTTATCACCACAATCTCGTACTTGATGGGGGCCAGACCTTATGGAAAATTAAAATTGTGTCATTAATTTAACCTTTTACAAAATAAGACAACATACAGAAAAAACAACAACAAAAAAAAAAAACCTCTCTACATAACAATCGAACAACTGAAAAAGACCCACAGTTACTGCTACACATAACATTGGACTGCATTAAATTAACACAATATAATACCATTTTGAGGAGATTCGTCACAATGTGTTTTATCAGATTTTGGTTGGAAATACAACTTACTTCTGGTAACATTAACCTGACTCTCTTCGACTTTTTGGACTTGAAGAAGTTCTCCATCACGTTTAGACACACGAGGACAGATCGGAATCCACTTTTTACAAGGAAAGATGTACCTGAAGCAAAAGAAAAATAAAGCGATATTTAGCTTGTGTAAACACTTTGTTATATTACTGATATTATGCATGACGTTTTTTCTTAATTAACTCACTCAAGCCTCGAGATTTTTGACACTTTTCAAAATTGGAAGAAATGTATTAAAAATGAGTATGTACATGGATAGTTTTATTCAACTATCATTAACATGCAAAAACTAAAAACAATAGCTTTGATACTGCCCTATAATTTGTCTCAGAAAAATGAAATAAATAGGCATGTGGTAAAAGTAACCCGGGTAAACTACGGATATAGTCGGTGAGAGGGTTGAGTGGGTTAATCTCTTACAGATAGGATACAAAAAAATCACTTTAACAAGAATGATACATTACTGGTTTCACCAAGAGAGTAGCAAAGGTGTTAAAATATGGAATTTAATAAAGGAATTTTTTTTCCATTTAATTTAAAAAAATAAATGATGTTAAAATTCAGATCTATAGTGGCAGAACTGTAAGTGTTGCTGATGATAATAGTTATAATTTTTCCTTCCATCTTTTCACCCCCTCCTTCTCTATCCCTTTGTCGGTCTATCAGCTTGTTTGTCTTGTTAGAATGTAAATTCATTTTCTTATTATGACCTTTTTGTGTAAGGAATCACTTATCATGTAACTCTCTAATTTGGGGAACGACAAAATTAAGCATTATTATTATCACCACAGAGTAGGTAGGTTACCACAGAGACTGCACTCCTTGATTTCCGTGTAATTGGGTCGCGCATCCGTTAAAACATGTCACGCCGTATCGTCGTATTTGTCATAGTCTGTTTCCGTACATTGTCTGTATTAATGCATTGGTTTTAACCACTTTACTCTGCTGCGTGCTTTTGTTATCGTTTTTGTATTCTCTTCACAACACGCATGAAAGATGGAGTTTGAAGATACTGCTCAAAGTTTTCAAGAAAACATTAAAAGATATAATTCAAAGTGGTGCAGTGCTATAAATTGTACAAATTCAAAGATTCGATGTCCTAATTTGTCTTTCTTTTCGTTCCCTCTGTATGCTGAAAGGTACGTTGAGATTTTACTTAGATGTCTACCTTATATCGGTTAGAATTAATTTGTGGCCATTGGTCTCAATATCAATTTATACTGCTGTTGGTGATGACTATGACAAATTATTGTCATTGTGATGGCGAAGGCAAAGAGGAGGGGACACGAACGATGATGATAACAATGATAATCCCGATAATATTGATGGAGATGATGATGATGATGATGATGATGATGATGATGATGACGACGATGATGATGATGATATTTATGAATTAATAGAATTGAATGGTGATGTTATGAACCTCTGAGGAAGAATTTTGAAAAGAAAGAATTGCTTTCTTATACACTGGGATGCATAGATTGAGTGGTTAAAGCAGTAGATCCCAGGCTTGGATGTACAGGGTTTGATTAACACAGTTTTATCCATGCGCTTCACGCGACTCAAGTGTTAATGGGTACCGGCCAAGCTAGTAAAGTAATCTGCAATTGACTAGTGGCCGGTCCAGAGGTTAACACATAATTTACCAGTCAGCTTCACGTTATAGAAACCGGGCTAAGCTCCGGCTAAGGACCTACTTAATTGCTTCTCAGACATTTGACATGTTTTTCTTTAACCTAGGTCCCGACGGTGGGTGATCAATTCACGTAGAGCTGATTTAGAGAAGAAATCTTATGAAAAACTGCACAGGGGCAATGTCATCTGCGAAATACATTTTGAACCAAGCTGTTTCAAAGAAACAAAAGGAAAGAGGAAATTATTGAAAAAAGATGCTGTCCCATCGGTATTTAGTGTTCCAAATCCTCCACCTAAACAAACACCCTCTCGGCCACCACCTAAAGATCGCACTGCGTTCACACTGTCACCAGCAACTACGTCTCGTGCAGAAATCGATACTCAAGTGAATGATGTCGAGAAAGAAATAAGTGAGCCAATGGATGGTCATGTTATTCAGCAAGAGAACAGCTTACTGAAACGAAAGTTATCTTCTGAGAGGACTAAAAGTTGCAGGCTTAAGAAAAAGCTTAAGACAGTGACATCCACCACAGTCTGCGCATCCACTGGACAGAGGAACTCCGTCGATGAGCCACGAATTGATATGAAATGCATTCAGTCAATGCTAAAAGATCACCTTCCTCCAGAAGTGCTTGAATTAGTAATGACGCAAATAAGAACAACACAGGCAAACAGGCATGGAAGAAGGTGGACACCTAGTGAAAAGGCTTTTGCTTTGGCACTCTACAACACAAGCCAAAAGGCATATTCCATGGTAAAAAGGAAACTCTGCCTTCCTTCATCAACTACTCTAACTAGGGCAATGAGGAATATTAATTTAAGGCCAGGTATGTGCGATCAGATGCTCCAAATCTTTAAGATAAAAGTTGCTGGGATGTCCGATTTAGAAAAGATTTGCGCTGTCGCAATAGATGAGATGTCACTGAGGAAATCCCTGAGCTATGATTCCCTGAATGATGAATTTGAAGGACTTGAGGATTTTGGTTCGATTGGAAGAACTCAACAATGCGCCACCGAAGCTCTGGTTGTGATGGTAAGAGGACTTGCATTCACATGGAAGCAACCACTCGCATACTATCTGTCTAATGGACCAACAAAAACTCATGTCCTTCAAACAATTTTGAAAGACATCATCATCAGGAATAGAGATTTAGGTTTGATTCCCAAAGTGTTGATCTGGGACCAAGGCACCAACAATCAAGCGGTTGTTACAAAATTAGGTGTAAATAGGGACAGGCCATATTTCCTCATCAATGATGAAAAGTTATTTGTTATGTTTGACCCCCCACATTTGATGAAAAGTATTAGAAATAATCTAAAAAAGAGTGGATTTGCAATGGACGGCAAAATTATTTCATGGAATCATATCCAGATGTTCTTCGAGAAAGATTTAAGATTCCCAATACGAATGGCCCCAAAGTTAACAAAAAGGCACATTACTATGCCACCATTTGCAAATCTAAGCGTTAAACTTGCAGTGCAAGTCCTCAGTCACTCTGTTGCTGCAGGGATAACCACCATGGTCCACTACGGCGATCTCCCACCAGAAGCGATGGCAACTGCACAGTTTGTAGAAGAATGCAACAAGCTTTTTGACTGCTTCAACAGTTCGTCTCGCAACGGCAAAACTCCCATGTCCCATGCAATCTCATCTTCAACCGAGCACGTGTCGTTTCTGAGAGACAAACTGATGTGGTTTGACAACATTAAACCTCTCAATAAGAGTGGAAGACTGCCATGCATAGAGGGATGGAAGTTGACAATTGCTTGCCTCCTGGATCTATGGGATGACCTTTCAAACAACTGCAACATGTCATTCCTGTTAACAAACCGACTGAATCAGGACTGCTTAGAGAACATGTTTTCGGTAGTTCGAGGCAAAGGCGGACATCGTGTCAATCCAGATTGTCGGGAGTTCCGGTCAGCACTGACCCAGATCATGGTGGATGCAATACTCCTTCCTGGAAAAGGCGGCAACTGTCAAGCAGATTTGGACACATTTCTGTTTAAGCTTGACACCATCACAACAAAGGGAGCCACCCACGCAGTCAGGACACGGCTTCATCAAGATATTCCAAGGCTCATCCGACCCTTTGTACAAAATTGCGCAAGTAATTCTGTACTAGGAGTTCCAGAAAAAGACATTGTCGCTTACATTTCGGGATATGTCGCCAAGAAACTCTTAGGAATAGTTTGTGGTTTGTGCAAGACAAATCTCATCCAGGAAAATCCCTTGTCAGACTCGTCTTATTTCATATCAATGAAACAATATCCCGACCTAAAGGAGGGTGGACTAACGATACCATCACCTACTCTGCAACATTGCCTCCAAATCGCCGAAGTCGTATTTCGCGATGGAATCAACTCCTTGCGTGTTGCTACTGGTGTAAGGTTCAGGCTGGTCAAAAAAATGGTCGAGGCCACAATGGACATTCCACTTGACTGCAGGAGTGAGAAGAACTGCTCAACGAAATTCCTTTCATTGAACCTCTACACTACTATTAGACTACATCATTTCCTGAGATGTCACAACCGTGAGATGGACATTGGTGGCTGCAATTAGGGGTAGGAAAAGAAAAGCTCTAACGTTTGCACATATGTAGATACTAAGGTAAGACCAAGTAATTCTATTCTTTGCTATTATGCTATGTAAATAACTTATGTCATTTTAAAATCTCATTTTCAGGTCCCCTGTTTTCACAATAATTTCCTCTATTTCACTTTTTTTTCTTTCTCAATCTATGAAATCTTAACGAGCGCTTCATCACATTTTCCTTCTTACTCTCAACAAATTTAAAATGAATTTGATAACGGGAATAATTGTTTGGCAATTTTGCCAGGTGCTAACACTTTCGTGAGAATAATATGACTTATATAGGGAAAAAACCGCTTCACAAGAAACAGACTATAATTTATACGGCGTGACATACTTTTGAGACACGGCAGCAGCTTCTTATGGTTCACACTATTATGTTATGACGATCGACCCAATCAGCAAAGTCCGGTCCACATTCGTGCACCGTCGCGAACCCGCCTGGTAGCATCGTCACAACACACCTTTCGACTAGATGCTCTGCCGTTTCGGGTTCTTGCCCACAGCGTGGACATAAAGGACAGGAAGTTAGACCTACTGATGTAACGCACCGGCCGTTAGGCAGCTCCTCGACCGAAGCCGATTCGCAGCTACCCAGTGTCTCCTTACTTACTGGTATCAAAGCCTGGCAACTTCTCACCAAGCTTAGAGGAGTGTAGGTCCCCGCCCCCACGAGGGATTGAATTCGTCCAAACCGACTTCCATCTCGTATGTGCAGCTCTGTCCGTAGTCAGGGATTCTGCGTACAAGGGTTGCCGGGACTTATTTCGGCTCGAAACGGGGCACCGTTCATTATGCGCATGAGAGGGGTATCCCCATTCCCTCTCTCTTTGATCTTACTCAGCCAGTTTCCCGTAATGGTCTCCCTCCGGACATCGGGGGCTGGATCGCTGCCATCACCGGGCCCCATTCTCTAGGGGTTGTTGCTAGCGTTCCCGACACTATGTGCATCGACTTGCGAAGTTTTACATCCACCTTCTCAGCGTTTCTGCTTCTACCCCACACTGGAGCGCAATACTCCGCGGTGGAATAGCATAGTGCCAGGGCGGATGTTCTCAGGAGCGCTTGGCTAGCGCCCCAAGTCGATCCCGCCAGCTTCCTCAGAAGACTATTCCGCTTCTCTATCTTCCGGGCAACCCCTTCGAGATGAACCCGATAGGTAAGACTGCGATCCAGCGTCACCCCTAGGTATTTTGGACGCGGCTCATATGGGATTGGCTGGTCCCCGACTAGGACATTCAGTTTACGGGTGTGCCAGCCACTGCATAAGTGAAATGCAGTGGCCACGGTTTTTGAAGTGTTCATCTTCAGGTACCACTTGTCAAAGTAGGATTTGAGTCTGGTGACGTCCTCGCTGAGTACGCTCTCGAGACGGGTCCACACTTTACTCTGAGTAACGAGTGCCCAGTCGTCTGCGTATCCCAGCCTCAGGGAGGAAGTGTTCGGCATATCGCTAATGTAAACGTTAAACAACATTGGCGCAAGTACCGACCCCTGAGGGACCCCATTCTTCAATTTCCTAACTTTGCTCGTGACGTCTCCCAGCGCGACGTGGAATTGCCTTTCCCCTAAGATCGAAGAGAACAACTTCAAGGTCTTTTTGCACCTTATGATTTTTGCAAGTTTGAGCATTAACCCATCGCACCAGACCGTATCGTACGCCGCTGATAGGTCTATAAACACAGCACCTGTTTGCTGTTTTCTCTCGAACCCGTGCTCAATATGCTCTGTAAGGGCAATGACCTGCTCCGTGGTGCACCTCCCTTCCCTGAAGCCTGCCTGCTCAGGTGGCAGGGCAGCGTCTAGGACCGGCCCCCATCGGTTTAATAGAACACGCTCCAACAGTTTGTAAAGACAGCTCAGCAGCGATATGGGTCTGTAACTGTCTGCCTCCTTCGCCGGCTTCCCTGGCTTCAGGATGGCAACTATCTTCGCATGCTTCCACACTTGTGGAAGCTTTCCGTTTGCAAGGATGTCAGACATTGCCTCTGCTAGCCAGGCCCGTGCCCTGGGGCCCAGATGCGTCACCATATCGGGATATACACCATCTATCCCAGCTGCTTTGCCGTTCTTCACTTCGCTAATGGCTGCACCCACTTCTCGGGGACTGAACGGGGCCGTCCAGTCCGACTCCTCCGCAGGTAGCGAGTCCAAAATCGTACGGTACGCCTTGCGGACACCGCGCTCAAAAGCCTGATTAGGGACCCGCTTGCTACGGTTCTTAATATTCTTGGCAATTGTGTCTGCCTCGCATTCCGGTGCAGCCTTCGCGAAATTCCGATCTGGGTCCAATTTCTTTATCAAACGCCAAGCGTGGCGGCTGGAGTGTGTAAAGTCGAGACTTTCCACGGTCTCCTGCCACCGTTGCTTCCTTCCCTCTGCCAGAGACTGGAGTAGTCTATCGGCTGTGTCCTGGACGGCGAAGTCGATTTCACGAATTTAACATTGAGCGAAGGGGGATTGAGCGAGGAGTGCAGTCTCTGTGGTAACCTACCTACTCTGTGTTATCACCCTTTTTTTTTCTTCCTGTTCCTGCAATAAAAAGCAGATGTCTCAATGAATAAAGTTCACTCTGTCATCTAATGGAATTTGTTATTCTGTTCTTGATAATTACCTTGGCCTTCATCTAAAATCAATGATATGGCGTCCACCATGCCAACAGGTTATGGGCCCAGGCATCGCATCGCCTTCAATGGTGACGATCGCCAATATGAACTCTGGGAAGTTAAGTTTTTCGGCTTCATCAGAATAAGAGGACTTGATGATGTACTCAAGGACCTTGATGATTTGAATCAAGATGTATCAACAGAACAAGACAAAAACGAGGAAGTATTTGCCGAACTGGTCCAGGTATTGGACGACAGATCCCTTTCTCTTATCATAAGGGACGCAAGGAACAACGGTCGCAGAGCACTACGAATCCTGAGACAACACTATCTTCCGAAAGGTAAACCTCGTATCATAACACTCTACACAGAGTTGACATCCCTCTTAAAGAATGACCAAGAAACAGTTACTGACTATATCATTCGAGCTGAATCGTCAGCAGCGGCTCTACGTGATGCTGGTGAGACGATCAGTGACAGTTTGCTAATCGCTATGGTGATAAAAGGACTTGGGGTAAATTATAAAAGTTTTACTGCCGTAATCACACAAAAATCAGAAGTACTGACCTTCAGCGAATTCAAATCGTTATTACGTAATTACGAAGACACTGAGAAACTCCAAGATTCTTCTTCAACCGCATCAAATGTGATGACGTTTAGTTCGTACAACAGAAGACCCTTCAACAATCAACCAAACTCGAGGATACAAAAAGCTCGTTGGTGTGAAATATGTAAGTCAAAATCTCATGATACCAGCTACTGTAGAAAACTCAAAGCTTGTAAACAAAACGACGACAGAAAATCTCGTTGGTGCGAAATTTGTAAAGCTAAATCACACGATACCAGCAACTGTAGAAATCTGACAAAACTACGAGAGATGAAAGTAGACGATGAACCTACAACTCGAAGTGAGAGCCATTTCGCTTTCGGTGTTAACCCGAATTTCCAAGATAACCAACTCGCAGAGGACGACTTTCTTGTGGACAGTGGAGCTACTGTTCACCTACTCCACGAAAAGTCAAAATTTATTTCTTTCCACAATAATTTTGACTCGGGACAGCATGTTATCGAATTTGCAGACGGGACCCGGACTTCGAACCTTGCCCAAGGACAAGGCAACGCAGAGATAACGTTGACGGATGACAATGGCTGTAAACATTCTGTTCTCCTGAGAAATGCACTGTACGTGCCCTCCTTCTCTCAAAACATTTTCTCAGTAAAGGCCGCGACGCAGAACGGTGCCACAGTTATTTTCAAGAAGGATTGTGGAAAATTGTGTTCGAGAGATACAGTATTCAACATTGAAAGAAGAGGGGGTCTCTATTTCCTTAACTCATCGTTCCACACAAAAACGTCCAAGCATTCACTCATGGAGTGGCATTGCATTTTGGGTCATTGTAACACAGCAGACATTTTTAAGTTACAAAAATGTGTAGATGGTATGATCATCACTGATGAGACAAAATCTGACTGTGAAGTGTGTTCACTTGCTAAAATGACTGATTCTGTGAGTAGAAAACCTGACAACAGTGCCAAGAAACCTCTTGATGTAGTTCATGTTAATCTAGCGGGTCCTATTGACCCAATTAGTTGTGATGGAATGAAATATGCAATGATTTGTGTTGATTCTTTTTCAGGTTTGATCTCTGTGTACTTTTTGAAGCAAAAAGGTGACACCCCTACTGCATTCAAAGAATACCTGTCTGACATAGCCCCTTATGGGAAGATAAAAGCAATCAGAAGTGATAATGGTGGGGAATTCACATCTCAAGAATTTACTTCCATTTTGAGAAATCACAGTATCAGACATGAAAAAAGCGCACCATACAGCCCCCATCAAAATGGGAAGGCAGAGCGTCCATGGCGCACACTTTTTGACATGGCCAGATGCCAATTATTGCAATGTGGGTTACCAAAATCACTGTGGACATATGCTGTCCTAACGGCTGCATATATTCGCAACAGGTGCTACAAACAAAGAATTGAATGCACTCCTTTTGAAAAGATCACAAATAAAAGACCCAACATTGCCAATATGAAAACATTTGGATCCCCATGTTTTGCTTTATTATCATAAAAACCAACAAAATTACAAAACAGAAGTGAAAAGGGAATATTTGTGGGGTATGGTAGAAAAAGTCCAGCCTATCTGATCTATTTTCCAGACACCCAAACCGTTAAAAGGGTCAGATGTGTCAAATTCCCTAAAGATCCTGTTACTGTTACAGATTTGTCTCAACCAAAGTCTCAGTCTCAGGAGAATTCTGGTCACTACCCTGAAGTTCCATCTTATGATGATGATGATTTTGATGCTAGTTACTCAAAAACAAACCCCAAAGTGCCACTCAGTGACCGGAGTTTGCCTGAAACTGAAACAAGTGTTGAAGATTTAGGTGATAAGGAAGCAAATGAAAACCCGTCACCAATGCATGCCAGTTCCAAGAGAACTCGCTCTCGTCCTAAACATTTGGACGAATATATTGTTGATGATGAAGTTGATGCATATCTTAACAATACCATTCATTATTTCTATAACATTAACATGCTTGATGTCCCTAACACTTACAAGGAAGCAATGACTTGCAATGCAAGTGATGCATGGCAAAAAGCTATGGATGAGGAGATGAATGCCCTGAGCGAAAATCAAACATTTAAAATTACAAGTTTACCTTCTGACCGAAAAGCTATTGGTGGTAGATGGGTATACACCATTAAGAATGGTCCAAATTGAGAAGAAACTTATAAAGCAAGATATGTAGCTAAAGGGTATTCCCAAATCCCTGATGTTGACTATCAGGAAACGTTTTCGCCCACGGCCCGCATCACCTCAATTAGAGCTCTCATTCAATTTGCCATTGAAAATGATATGTACTTGAACCAAATGGATGTAAAAGCAGCATATTTAAATGCACCAATTGATGTTGACTTATACATTGAACAACCAGAAGGATATCAATTAAACTCAAAATCTGGTGAAAGGCTAGTTTGTAGACTCAAAAAGTCATTGTACGGTCTCAAACAGAGTGGTAGGAATTGGAATCTCAAACTCCACTCTCATTTAGCTGAGCAAAAATTTGTTCAATCAACAGTTGATCCCTGTCTTTATAAGAGACATTCTAATGATGAACATAGCATTATCCTTGTGTGGGTAGATGACTTAATCATAGCTTCAAATTCTCTATCTGCAATGAATGCAATCAAAGCACAGCTTTGTCAATCTTTCCAAATGAAAGACCTAGGTCAACTTTCCTTTTTCTTGGGTATAAATTTCTCTTGTTCAGATGAATCAATATCAATGGACCAATCACATTATATTGCAAGACTGTTAGAGAAATTTGGCATGCAAGACTGCAAGCCCAAACACACTCCCTGTGAAATGAATCTCAACAAGTTTTGTGATGAACCTTCAAATCCAGTGGATGACAAACTGTATAGGGAAATTGTTGGCAGTCTAATTTACATTATGACTTCTACTCGACCTGACCTTTGTTTCATTGTTACCAAATTGTCTCAATACATGTCAAAACCAACCCAAAACCATTTGACAATAGCTAAGCATGCACTGAGGTACCTAAAGGCAACAATTGACAAAAAATTAGTATACACAAAATCAGGGGCACCACCCAATTTGGTAGGTTATTGTGATGCAGACTGGGGAAATTCTGCTGACCGCAGAAGCGTGACTGGCTATGGCTTTATGATCTCTCAAAAAGGTAGCCTTATTTCCTGGAAATCAAGGAAACAACCTTCTGTTGCCTTATCCACATGTGAAGCGGAATATATGGCAATGTGTGCTGCCACACAGGAAGGGATATTTCTTAGGGCATTGATCAATGACATGATGAACACTAACATTGAACATTTTCTTTTGAATTGTGACAATCAGGGTGCTATTGCCCTTGGTAAGAATCCTGTACACCACAAAAGGACAAAACACATTGACATAAAATACCATTTTGTGAGGAATGAAATCCAAAAGGGAATACTTCATACCTGTTATGTTCCAAGTGAAGAGAATTGGGCAGATATGTTCACAAAGCCAGCCTCTAAGACAAAATTACAAATGTTCATCCCTATCTTGATGGGTTAGTAAGGGAAGTACTAAAAAGTCTTAAATCACTTACTCACATCATGCTATGCACTATTATTAGTACAAGTATCAAACTTGTGATTTTTCTTTGCATTTTTTTTTAGTTTAATGATTTTCTCCTTAGTCAAAATAATGGCACACAATTTTGTTGACCTTTTGATTTCATATGTATGTACCTATATATTATGCTTCATTACCATTATAATTATATATCGTTCTTGACTGTTAGTTCTTACTTGATTAACTATGATCTGAGTACAAACATTTCTTTCTCAGTTTAAACATAGGTGTAATGTTCTAATGCCTACAACCTACAATGTATTACCTACTTGCTTTGCAATGTATCATTTTCTTTTAGCACTTATCTTTTAACTTGCTTTGGAAACTGAATTTAAGAGGGGGTTTTAGAATGTAAATTCATTTTCTTATTATGACCTTTTTGTGTAAGGAATCACTTATCATGTAACTCTCTAATTTGGGGAACGACAAAATTAAGCATTATTATTATCACCCTTTTTTTTTCTTCCTGTTCCTGCAATAAAAAGCAGATGTCTCAATGAATAAAGTTCACTCTGTCATCTAATGGAATTTGTTATTCTGTTCTTGATAATTACCTTGGCCTTCATCTAAAATCAATGATATGGCGTCCACCATGTCAACATGTCTGATTTCTCTATCTCTCTCTCTCTCTCTCTCTCTCTCTCTCTCTCTCTCTCTCTCTCTCTCTCTCTCTCTCTCATTCCCATCTTTGAACTCTCAGTCATTCTCACCTATCTCCACAGGAAGTGTCAGTAACAGCAACTTCATGGCAATGCCACATTGCTGCCCTCCCTTGAACGTCATCAAGGGGTCGATCTTCCCGTTCGAAAGCTCCCACAATGCAATGAGTGAGTTTGCCAAGAGGTGCTGAGCTCATCGAAAAATTGTTGGTTGTGCCCCTGCAAGTAAATAAAAATAAATTAAAAGACAGTGTTTGATAAATAGAAAAAATAACATGACATCAGTGAAGCCAGTGGTAGAGAAAAAAAAAAAACCCCAAAAAAAAAAAAAAAAAAACCCAAACAAACCAAAAACCAAAATAAAACCTCTACAAAACAAACAACATACAGAACAAAAAGATACTATAAATATAAGTGAATATAAATTGACAATCATTAATTGATAGATTTATTGATACATTTCCTTTCCATAATTTAACTACACCTAATACACTTCACAATACAAAAATAAAAGGGTAAATTAAAGCATTGTCTTTATCGAAAAATAAACTGTAGTAATGTCTTACAGTTTCATGACTCATCCCATGTGTTCAATGTTGCTGTTGGCTTTAGACCCCTTATAAAGCACTTTAAACACGTTTAGTGTATATTACGCTGTATAGAAGCTCCCATTCTTTTTTTTTTTCACTCTCTCCCCTTATATTATATTCAGTGATTCTACAAACTCACTTCCTGAGTATTTTGTTGTGAGGACTGTTCAAGAGCAAGAATGTTTTAGATGATTTCTTTTTGCCTTCCAGAACGACCCATCCGTTGTGAATCGTACCACCATCCATCTTGTCGGCTGTTGTCACTTCAATGTCATACACTGGTAAAAATTAAATTAAAAATAAGACAGTCAGGACATGACAATAAAATTGCGCTATATAAACATAGAGAACAATTTGACTTTGAAATCATATTTGGAAACAGATAGTAAATTGCTTAAAAGTAATACTTAAGAGCCATACTCTCACAGGGCTGGAAAGTTATCCCAGTTTCTAAAGTGTTAAACAGACAATAACAATTGCTTGCTACTCTTTGGATAGGGTGCTAGTCCACTGCAAAATACTTTCCAGATGATCAAAAAAGACCCAGCAATCCAATCACTGCTGCGTCTATGTGAAGTGAGTGCTCTATCAACTGAACTATAAGGACCGCTTAACATAAACGGTTTCTTACACTTTGAATGTTGTAAAAAGATTAAGCACAAGAAAAAAAAGCACTAAAACAAACCAACCCCCCCCCCTAAAAAAAAAAAAACAACAATAAAAAAACAAACAGAAAAAAATAAATTGAAAGTGAAAACATAAATTAACAAAGCCTGAAATTTTTTTAAAAACAGGACATGTATTTCATTATTTGAAATTTATTGGAAAGTCCTTTCAATATAATTTACGTTCCAATCATTTGCACCCATTACGGATGCATCAAATATCTTAAAAATATAATTAATAATTGAGCTTTTATGTAGTGCAATATCCACTAAACATGCTCAAAGTGCTTTACAAAGGGTCCCTGACCAACAGCAACACGTAACATAAAGAACGAGACATGACACCTGTTACGCAATATTACAATTTATTTTCTGACAGAAACAATGCTATTAATGGCCAGGTACTCATTTTACACCTGAATATGGTGAGAGAATGTGAGTAAAGAGTCTTTTCCAAGGGCTCAACTATGTGCTGAGTTTAGGCTTGAACTTCTGATCCAAAAGCAAGTGTCATCATATCAACCACTAGACCACACAGCCCCACAGTATATTACAGCCGCATATTACAGTAACTATTAGAATAGAACCGTTCCAGAGCTACCAACCCCATCTGATGAGAATGTGTACAATGGGACCTCAAAATGGGGGAGATTTCATAAAAATGGGTACAATCCTGAAATCGACGGAAACTAACCATTGTGAAAGTAAGAGGAAGGTATAATTACATAAAGTCACACTGCACAAGCTCAATTGCAGCAACAATGAACAAATTACTCAAACAAGACTAAAACAATAGGAGCGAGTTCACTATAGAATAATAGAGCAATGAATTGGTATCGAGTATAAATTTGAACGATCCAGCAAGCTTAAGATAAGAGCAATACAAGCATCCGGGCTATTACAACTAAAGAAAACTGAAGTGACTCCGTACACTGAAAATGGGTACAATCTTGGGGGAAATGTGTACAAGAGTACAATCGCTGAAAATGCGTACAATTCCGCATTTTTTGGTAGTAGGTTGGCAGCTCTGCCGTTCACTCACCAATCTTATCCTTGGAGCTAGCCGAGTCTGACTGTGCTGCCTGGAGACACGTCAACTCCCTGATGATCTGTTTGTCGTCCTCTTTCTTGGACAGCCATTTGTCACAGTGGAACATGTAATTCTTCTTGGTTCCCATGTCGATGATCTCAATGTGGGCCAAGTGCCACGCTGCCCCGAAACCTGAAGAAAAGAGATGGAGAAGACTTCATGTTGAGAAGTTTGTCACTGAAAATTTTAATTTTGTAATAAATATCATAAATATACATTTCTGAATGATTTTGTAAAAAATAAAAATAAAAACAAAAACACCCCCCCCCCCCTCCCCTAAAAATAAAACAAAATAAATGTCTTTTTTCAAAAATTTACGATGTGGGCGATGACATTGTTGTTTTTAAAAAAAAACAAAAACGCTTTTCTTTTTTCTATAAAACTACTAAAAAATTAGTTTTGATGGGTTCACATCTAAAAATAAAAACTGTGTGTATGTATGCATGTATGTATGTGTGTGTTTGTGTGTATATAATGTGTGTAGGAGAGGAAGGGGTCTAAGTAATATTACTATTGCCAAAACGTTTTTAAAAAATCTACCCTTTCACCTAAAATCTCATCATAACATTCGTTTTGAGTCGTAACTGCTTTTGGATAATGGTATCTTTTTTTCAGTAAAAAACCCCAAAAACTTAGCATGTTATAGAAGTATATACTTAGGGTAATCTCGAATTTTCTCACCTTTGTTGTCGTGCCAAACCCTGACTTTACTCAATTCACCCAGGGACAGCTGGTGCTTTAGAGTAAACTCATCCACTTGGTTCCTCTCAAAAGCACTCTTGTTGGTCGCGGAGTCTTTTAGATGGATCTCACCAGAGTCTCCCAAGGCACCAAAGATAACTACGTAGACGTTGGCGTCTGTTCCTGCTCCACTAACGTCGGAAGTCTTTACTTTCACTTTGTATGCAGTCTCTGATTGAAGAGAGAGAGAGAGAGAGAGAGAGAGAGAGAGAGAGAGAGAGAGAGAGAGAGAGAGAGAGAGAGAGAGAGAGAGAGAGATAGGAAAAAAATAAGAAATGTTAATTTGTTACTTGTTTGTCACTGACTCCTTTGACAATGTCGAGGCCAACTTGTGAATTTTGATCTCGTCTTTGGAAAAGATAACAAAACTAAACAATAAGCTTGAGCCTTTATATAGCACAGTGACAGGGTAGCTGGTTCTGTTAGATCGGATGGAAAGTACTTTGCAATAGACTAACCGCCTATCCAAAAGGTAGCAAGCAATTACTTCTGTCCAATTCACGCTATAGAAACTGGTATAAACTCAGACTTTATGAACCTAATGGCTCTGAAGGACTACTTTTACAGGATTTTTTTTTTTTTACAATTGCCTATGTGTATTGTGTATCTTGTTTGGTACATCAAAAATACATAGAAGCATATGAGTGATACTATGTTTCTAGAAGCTGTAAACTGTAAAAAGTTATAAACAAAAATGAATATAACAGCTTCAAAAAAAGAACAAAAATACCCAATATGGAACGTTTCGGGCTCAAAACCCTTCTTCAGCGAACAACAAATAACAATAAAGACATAAATACATTACTAAATTCCAGATTGACGACAGAGAAATTCCTACAAAATCTGGAATTTAGTTCGTGCTGTGAGAACCAATTGGACAGCCACCACAACTATGACTTACTTTCAAGCACAGTCTTGCCTCTCTCCATGGCCGGAATATCTACCGAAGGAACGGCTCCTTCTTTCCCTTTGCCTACCCATCCGTTGTACTTAAACACTGACAGAGTTCCTGTCTCCATGTTTCGGAGTTCAACCTGGGAGGTGAAATAAACTAATTAATAATAAATATAATATTATTATGACGCACATGCGTATTCATAAAATTTCTATGGTTTTCATCTTTCTCAATACTAATGAAAGAGTGATAATGGAGAGGCTTCGGATGGGAACAATACAGACTTCAGGCTTCAGACAGCCCCCACTGCTCTCTTCATTGTGTATTGTTACCATCAAAAGCCTCTCCATTTTCACTCTTTCATTAGTATTTTCATGATCCCAGGGTTCAAGCACCCTCCACCACACTCTATCTTTCTCAATGCACTTTACACAAGGAACGGAATTGACGCCCCTCAGCTCTTTGTTATTGTTTTTGGCCAGTCATTTTTATGAGGAGTTCTCACTAAAATTCAATCAATCAGACTATAAATTTTCCAGGTTACACATAGTTTTGTGTGTTGTGTCATTAACTCTGGTAGGCAAATGTTGTAAGTTTTTATGGCTAAGCACATAGCATCAATAATAATAAATAATATTATATGGTTTTTATATAGCGCCTTACCCTGTATCTCAACAAGCTCTAAGTACTTAACAGTAACGTGACAACTTTCACTCAAACATACAACAACTCAAACATGCAATATGAAACAAAGCAATATAATTCTACAGAGCTACATATTAAAAAGAATGTCACAGTCTTGAGTCCATTGCTTGCTAGGGCCTCTTAACCCATCACTCATTGTCCCTGGCCAGAGGATAATAATGTGGAACACTCAAACATATAATAATGAGCAACTTATTTTCAAAAATATAACAAAAAGCAGTAACGATAAATAATGGGAAAACATAATGTAGTATTACCTTTTCTAAAAACCAGGCTTTTCTGCTTCCTCTGGACTCCACTTCAATTCGGATTTTCTTTAATGGTGCCACATCATCTATCTCCATCTGGAAATGGGTTGGAAATAAAAGTTTTAAAAATCCAGCAAAAAAAAAAAAAAATATAGAGCTATATATAGTGCAATATCCACTAAACATGCTCAAAGCGCTTTACATTGGGTCCCTGGCC
The DNA here is from genome assembly GCF_034508935.2 of Berghia stephanieae. NCBI lineage: Eukaryota > Metazoa > Mollusca > Gastropoda > Nudibranchia > Aeolidiidae > Berghia > Berghia stephanieae. The sequence goes on from NC_088367.1 coordinate 46,943,427, forward strand.
AACAGCAACACTTAACATGTAGGATGGGACATGACGCCTGTTAGGCGATATTACAATTTTTTCGAACAGAGACAACGCTGTTAATGGCCAGGTACTCATTTTACACCTGAGTACAGTGAGAGAAAGTGAGTAAAGAGCCTTTTCCAAGGGCTCAACTAGGCACCGAGTGAGGCTTGAACCCAGACCTTCCGGTCTGAAAGTGAGTGTCATACCACTAGACCACATAGCTGCACAAAAACAACAACAACAACAACAACAACAACAACAACAACAACAACAACAACAACCACACCAAAACCCTAACAAAACAACAAGAACTAAAAAAAAAGCAAAAACACAATCACAATTTAAAATAATAGATATGATGTTAAGATACACATAATGCATGAATTTTTAAAATAATGTTTGTTGCTGTAATCAAAGCGAACATCATCGCCGTCATCATGTGTGTTCATCACCATTGTTGTCATCATTATTATCATCATCATCATCATCATCATAATCATCATCATCATCATTACTTTCGCCAATATCAACCAATTTCTCCACCACCGACCATCAACACATTGATGAAGTTTCTGGTCACGTTCCTCACCCTCAAGAGATCTGTCTTGGCCCTCTCAAATCTATCATCCCTCTTGTCGAGCTCGATGGGTGACGACGAGCCCTTCAGGCCAAAGACAGTCATGAAGATCTTACAATCCGTGCCTGCCTCTGAGACATCTCCTGTGGTTACTGTCACCTCATGAGGAATCACTGGAAATGGTGGAAAAAGTATTTTAAAAAATAATAAATAATTTTATAATTATAAATTTGCACAGAGAAATGTGTTCTATTGTATTGTTTTATTTTAATTTGTGCTTCCTTACAAAGGAGCATACCATTTCCTGCCCACCAATGTTTTGTTTATTCATCTTAACAACGCCACTGCCACTTTCATCTGTAGTGTTTCGGTCATCCTGTTTCATTGATAAAGGGCTAACCTGAACCACCCATTTGATCTGTTTTTGTAATTAAGTTGAAGCTTACATTCAATTTCACATTGTTCTTTAATACACAAACATAGCATCTTACTTGGTTTGTATGACGTGATAGAGCTAGCGCCATCGTCCACACTGAAGATCCTGCAGGTCTTTCCATCTCCCCTGTCTCTGGCCAACCACTGCCTGCAACTGAAATGGTAGTGTTTGCCCTTGGTGGGGAGGTCCAGCTCCATGTCCTTCAAGAACCAACCACTGCCTGGCATCACGCCATCATGGCCGATCTGTTGGGTGAAAAGTCAGGAATTGAGAGGAACTTTAAAGGAGACAACCAGTTACAACAGCCAAGACAAGGACAAAACTATCAGTAATGACACTAAATAAAACTGTGAATGATACATTATGAACCCCCCCCCCCCTCCCCCTCAAAAAAACAAACAAACTAATAAAACAAACAGAAAAAAAACAACAACAAGAAAACAACAACAAAAAAAAACAAAAAAGCAAACAAACCCCAAATGATAAACACAACAACAACAAACAAAAAAAAAAACCCCAACAAATCAAACTACGCAATTGAAAACAACACAAAAACTCATAAATTCAAAATATTTGTGTTAAGCTCTTCATTGATAGATACTAAATGGATGGTATTTTTTTTTTATCTTTCATTAAATTAATGTTCCTATCTTTAGCACTGAAAATGTAAAGGGCTACACTGCTAAATCCAATATGAACCCATTTCAAATTTGCAGTAAACAATGAACATGGGGATAGGTTCATACCGCTTATATAACTCTATAGAATTATTGAATGGTGGAAACAGCTGTTAAAATCTAATTCCATATTAACTTTTGTATTCAAGACAGGTGTGATGACTGACTTTTAGAAATAATGTATGAATGATCAAAGGGAGACAATCCTGTTATATATTCATTGAGTATAAGTCTTCATGAATTATATCCCCTCACATTTATTTGTAGTTCATTGCCATTGTAGTTTTTATTTGTTGACCCTTTTGAATATAAAAGCAAATGTTTCTGAAATAAAGTCCTCATAATGTGCTAATGTCGAGAGAGCCTTCAAGAGTTTTTATCAAGAGCCATCCGGCTATTTACAGAGCACATGTCAACATGTTTAATTATTAAATGTGTGGCTGGCTGAGAAAACTCGGAAAGATGTGAGCTATGTATGCAGTGATGTAGACAACACCTTTCTGATCATTTACCACTTTAAATTTTCTTTCTATGGCTATTAGAACGAAAGTTACGAATTTCTGTCTGAATAAAATTTGTTGCTATGGGAAACACTTTATCTTTGATTTTGGCTTATATTTCGAATCGAAGCTTGCCACATCTTCCCGAGTTTTCTCCGCCAGCCTAAAATATAACACAAACTACTGTGTTTGAAGCAGTGTTAAAAATGCAGCGTCAAGTGAAAATATTAACGTCCTAACCTCCACTCTCTTGACTTCTCCCACATCCACAGCCTCGATAGAGAAAATCTCCACAGAACTCGGTTCAAACCGACTCCTCTGTGCCAGCTCCAAAAACAGACGACCGGTGTGTTTGTTCTTTTTGGCCCCATAAATTTTGATCCACACATTACTATCAGTGCCATTGTCATCGCCATCTCCTGTACAGACCTTGACTGTGTAAGGGATAGCTGAAAATGATATAAAGTACAAAATAAATAAAAATTAACATAAAATTAATTTCGTTTTCCTCACTAAGCAATGCACTGAAAAAACCTAGGGTTGTTTTAATTTTTGACTATTATTTAAACTAACATAAGATATTTTTCAAACACTGTTGGAGGGTGGATCAAAAACTTAAATAAATAAATAAATAAATAAGGTACTATTAATGATAATAATAATAATAATAATAATAATAATAATAATAATAATAATAATAATAATAATAATAATAATAATAATAATAATAATAATAATAATAATAATAATAATCCTTTCTTTAAAAAATATAGCATTGTGGAGAACATTGTGATTATTTGAGTCAATAAAAAAATTGATACGGTGCACAACTCTACTGAAAGATTTGAAAATTAGAAATGTATTTTTTACAGCTAGATAAACAGATAACTTGATTTCCTTTTATAATTTAAAGTCAGTTTGAAAGTTCGTTGAGTCAAACAGATATCATAGAAAATGTACCAACGACGACACTTGACTCCCAAAATCAACTAATTTTGACACTGTAAAACGTTGTCAATTTGCGTCATCTATTTATGACATCAAGTATTATTATTACTTCCGTTGTGTTGTTGATTTAGCGGTAATCAGTGTTGTTATGTATATTCTTATTGCGTGTATGTTTGTGTGTGTGTGTGTGTGTGTGTGTGCGTGTCTGTGTTTGTGTTTGTGTGTGTGTTGTGTGTGGTGTATACATGTGTGTGTGGGTGTTGGCATGTTTCAGCAAATCGTGGCATTCATAGTGATATTATTCACTTGATCACATGAAGGTATTTCAGTCGCCATTTTGATTCTTTTTTTACTATTAGAGTTAGCTCGAGATCGAGGATATTTCTTTTTCTATTAAGGTTAGTCATAAGTCTTAGTAAAGGTGCTAGGATGTTTGTTTTTCCATAAGTTAAGTAAAGGGGAGACATTCCGAAAGCTCCTACATCCCCAGTATTCTTTAAATTTGTATTTTCACCGTTGATATTTTGTCAGGCATTTATTTATTCAATTTGTCATTATATCTAGAAGTATTTTAAAAACTCTAGAACAAACCTTGATAGATTTGTGAAAGTTTAAAATTTCTTAATTTGACAATTGTTTTGATTTTCAGCCGCCATTTTGATTTGTTAAATATTGAAAGGTAGTGCAAAGCAGTCCGAGAGTTGTTTTTTTTTTCTATTAGGGTTAGCTCAAGAGGTTAGTCATAAGTCTTATTAAAGGTGCTAGGAAGTTTGTTTTTCCATAAGTTAAGTAAAGGGGAGACATTCCGAAAGCTCCTACATCCCCAGTATTCTTTAAATTTGTATTTTCACCTTTGATCTTTTGTCAGGCGTTTATTTATTCAATTTGTCATGATTTTTTCTATTAGGGTTAGCTCGAGATCGGATGATTTTCTTTTCCTATTAGGGTTAGTCATAAGTATTATTAAAGTGCTAGGGTGTTTGTTTTTCCTATTGGGGTTAATCAAAGGTACTAGGTTTAATTTTTTCTTGGGGTTAGTTGAGGGAATATATTATTAAATATATTATTGGGCCACACAGAAAAATCAACCGAAGATATACCAAATTACACAGACAACGTTGTTTACCAATCTGCCCTCATTAAATGATGGTGAGTACAGTATCGAATGAAAATAGTTCTTTCCCCGCGAAATTGCGGGCTTTTTACTAGTAATAATAATAATAATAATAATAATAATAATAATAATAATAATAATAATAATAATAATGATGATGATGATGATGATGATAATAATGATACTACTACTACTACTACTACTACTACTACTACTACTACTACTACTACTACTACTACTACTACTACTACTACTTCTTCTAGGTTCCATGCCTGGTCCAGGCTTCGGATACTGCATGAATTATCTCTCTCCATTCCTCCCTGTCTCTTGCTTTTTCAAACAGCTCTTGGATTGTTAGGTTGGTGAAGCCCTTCAGTTGGTCTATGAGTGTTTTTCTTTGTCTCCCCCGGGCGCGTTTACCAGGTATTTTTCCACAACTTGCCAGGTATTCATTCCTATCTTTCCTTACTATGTGTCCGAAAAAGGATAGTTGTCGATCCACTATTAAGGGCATTAGTTTCCTTTGTTGGTATGTTTGTTTTAGCACTTCTTCGTTCGTTTTGTGTGCGGTATACGATATTCTCTGCATCCTTCTCAAGCACCACATTTCAAAAGCTTCAATGTTCTTTTGTGTTTCTGCATTTGTAGTCCAGCTTTCGCATCCGTAGAACAAGATTGGCCACACGTAGCACTTCAAGACTCGGAATCTAATCCCGAACGACATCTGTTTGTTTTTCAAAATGTTTCCCAGGTCCATGAAGGCCTGTTTGGCTTGAGTTATTCTTGCTCGTATGTCTCGGTTACATCTTCCATCTGTTGTCACTATTGAACCTAGGTACTACTACTACTACTACTACTACTACTAATAATAATAATAATAATAATAATAATAATAATAATAATAATAATAATAATAATAATAATAATAATAATAATAATAATAATAATAATAATAATAATAATAAAATAATAATAATAATAATAATAATAATAATAATAATAAAATAAATAATAATATAATAATAATAATAATAATATAAAATGATATAATGATGATATAATAATGATACCACTATATATACTATACTACTACTACACTACTACTACTACTACTACTACTACTACTACTACTACTACTACTACTACTACTACTACTACTACTACTACTACTACTACTACTACTACTACTACTACTATAATATAATAATAATAATAATAATATAATATAATAATATATAATAATAATAATAATAATAATAATAATAATAATAATAATAATAATAATAATAATAATAATAATAATAATAATAATAATGATGATGATGATGATGATGATGATGATGATGATGATGATGATGATGATAATAATGATACTACTACTACTACTACTACTACTACTACTACTACGACTACTACTACTACTACTACTACTAGAAGCCTACTACTACTACTACTACTACTACTACTACTACTACTACTACTACTACTACTACTACTAATAATAATAATAATAATAATAATATAATAATAATAATAATATAATATAATAATAATAATAATAATAATAATAATAATAATAATAATAATAATAATAATAATAATAATAATAATAATAATAATAATAATAATAATAATAATAATAAATAAATAAAATAATAAAACAATAACAATAAAACACTAACTCCCTTTCAACTGACAGTTCTATGTGAATGCTGTGGCCAACAATTTATTTTTTTAAAACCAAAACATAATATCATACAAATCCAAAAATCAACAACTCCAATACAACAGTGTCTAGAGCACGAATAAGAAATCTCATTCTTACTTGGTCCTTGTGGTACATTTTCCATGGACGACGAGATGGATTTTCTCGATCCCCGAGGACTTCTAGAAAAGGGATCGCCAGTTCTCATGGAGTCCAGACTTGTCACAGATCCACCAAATCTTGTGGACCGAAGAGTGCCTGTACTTGACGTGTCTCCATCATAACCCTGGGTTAGGGACATAAGATTTTAAAAACCCCAATAAACTTGAGCTTTTATATAATGTAATATCCACTAAACGTGCTCAAAGCGCTTTACAAAGGGTCCCTGACCAGCAGCAATACGTAACATGTAGATCAAGATATGACGCTTGTTTGTTGATATTACAATTTTCTCCGACACTGATCTTAATGCAGTCTAGTCTAGACTAAATTATAGTTTGAATTGAGAAAACTATTGCATCTACATATAAATATAAAGGGTTTTAAGTTAATTCATGATGATATGTCAGGTTTTTCATTACAATAATGCAAAAATATAATGGATAACTCATGTTGTGATCAAGTGGTACAAAAAATACAAAAAAAAAAAGACAACAACAACAACAACAACAACAAAACAAACTTACAAAACTTGAGCTTTATTATAGAGCAATACCCACTAAAAGTGCTTGAAGCGCTTTAGGGACAAATGAGTTTAAAAAACCAACAAACTTAAGCTTTTATATAGTGCAATATCCACTAAACATGCTCAAAGTGCTTTACAAAGGGCCCCTGACCAACAGTTACACAACATGTATAAAAATAACAGATGCTCACTTAGCAGTTATGCTCTAGCATTATAGTCATAACTAAGAAGATCAAATAAGGAACTATTTACTACAGCATCCGTTGGCCTGATCTGACTTCTTACATTTTTTTAGCAGCTCACAGCATGGCATAAAAGGGAAATAATCAATACAAAAATTCATTACATAAGAGTAAAACATGGATTGTCTCCCTTATACTCATTTCAATCCAGTCAACAAGCGATATTTATCTTTATAGATTATTCCGCATGTAAAATCAACTGACCTTGACATAAAGTGACCGTTCAATCTTGCCATCATCTTTGTTTTTGGCCAGCCACCTCTCACAGTGGAAGATGCACTTATCACGTCCTCCACCACTGACTTCCACTCGATCTAAGTACCATGCAGGGTTGAACATGGAGTTGTCGTGACGAATCTTGACTTTGTAAACATTGCCCAGGTCCACAGCCTCCAAGACAAAGCGATCCATCTGGAGAGGGACAGTCTCATTTAGGCATGTCATTGGTTCAATCAAATTCCTAAAAGTAGTCATTCCAAGCGGTCAAACCCACAGAGCTGGAGTTTATACAATCTCTGCACAGTTAAATGGAATAGCTTGCTACCTTCTGGGTAGAATGCTAGTCTATCACAAAGTACTTTCCACCAGCTATCCAATCAGTGCTGGTAGGTCTGGGTATGTCATAGGAAAAGACGATTTAATCTGGGTCAATCTAATTTGGTCTGCAATTAATGTTTATATTGGAAACCTTTCAAAGATCATTATAATTTGTTGCTGGTCTCTTTGAACCATACCAGTCTGTCCAACCTTTTCATGTTAGAAACTTAAAAAAAAAAGAATTTATAAAAAAGAAAAGAAAAGAAAACTTTTAAACAAATCTCCCTATTGCGCTCATACCATTTTTAAAAAATAGAACATCTTCATGGCTATTATCAATAGTCTCAAAATTGGTGTTCTGTCGGAGTAAAGCAGATTTTTAAAATCGGAATTTAAGCTTAGCTCATACACTTTGAGTTGAAACAAATGACTTATTGATTGAGGAGGGAGAGTTAAGCTCCTTAAACGTCCTACTTCTAATGATTTTGACTTTTAAACTCAATTTTCTTCATCTTCTTCAATCTACACATAATACCAGATTATCTTGTTTTGTCTTAACTCACTCAATCCTAGAGACTTTTGCTACTTTTCAAAATTGGAAGAAATGTATTAAAAAAGAACATGTACATAGATAGTTTTATTCAACTATCATTAGCATGTAAAAAACTAAAAACATTAGCTTTGATACTACGCCTATAATTTGTCTCAGAAAATTGTAATAAATAGACATGGGGTAAAAGTAACCCGGGTAAACTACGGATATAGTCGGTGTCAGGGTTGAGTGAGTTAAAGTCGCAACTCCGTGCATCCAAGGTAATCACGAGTGTTTGATCGACGCATTAGGAAGCAAATGAAATTATGATAAAGAGAAAATCTGTATCCTCAAAATGGTTTGTACCTACCTTGTTCCGTTCAAACTTGTCTCTGTTCGTCTCCGAGTTCCTCAGCTGTCTCTCCCCGGTGTCACCTCTATCACCAAATATGGTCAGGTAGACATTGGCATCTGTTCCTCCACCTTTTATGTCGCCCGTGAACACTTCAACGGTGTATTTCTTTACTGAAGAGATTAAAGGGGAAAAAGTTGTATATGATTATATCACGAGTACAACATTTATTTCACTGATACCTCCCAATTAATAGTCAATAAAGTCATTCACGTCTTATCCCCCTCTCCTCTTACTACTTCTTCTTTTCTTCCTCCTCCCTCCCACCCCTTCTCCTTCTCCCACCTCCTTATCATCCTCCTCTTCCCTTCCACTCCTTCTCCTCCTCCTTATCACACTTCCTCCTTCTCCTCCCTTCCATTCCTCCTTCTCCTCCTTCCCACTCATCCTCCTCATTCCCACTCCTCCTCCTCTTCCTTCCTCTCACTCATTCCTCCTCCTCCTCCTCCTCCTCCATCCCACTCATCCTCCTCTTCCTTTTCACTTCTCCTCCTCCCCTCCTCCTCCTCCTCCACCACAAATATCCATGTGATTAAAAGAGGTCTAAGTTGAAAGTTCATTGAAAGATTTGCAAAATGCTTAAAATGATCATGGTATGAAATTAATATATATTCAAAGAAAAAAAGAAAAAACAAGAGAGAGGAAGAGAGAAAAAAATATGACTGAAACAACAGGAAGGTGAAAACAAAGAGACGAAAAAAAAAAAAAAAAAGAAAAAGAAAAACAAAAAAAAAAAAAAAGAAAAAAAAAAAAAAGAAAAGGACAAATCAAAAATACTTTGCTTGTGAAATTAACCCACATGATAGTTTATCCTTGATTTTGAGTTCCTTCGATCTGGACTCGCCATCTCTCCCAATGACTTCCTGTACGGCCCTATCTGGCAGCAATTCCCTCTCTATGGCCCCATCTTCCGAGTCCTTGGCCAACCAGCGGTTACATGGGAATGTGTAGGTGATGGATCCCTGTGAATAAATTAAAATATACCATCATAACACAAACTATACCTTTTGTTACATGGGAATGTGTAGGTGATCGATCCCTGTGAATAAATTAAAATATTCAATCATAACACAAACTATACCTTTTGTTACATGGGAATGTGTAGGTGATGGATCCATGTGAATGAATGAAAACATTCAGTCATAACACAAACTATACCTTTTGTTACTTGGGAATGTGTAGGTGATGGATCCATGTGAATAAATTAAAAGATTCAATCATAACACAAACTATACCTTTTGTTACATGGGAATGTGTAGGTGATGGATCCATGTGAATGAATGAAAACATTCAATCATAACACAAACTATACCTTTTGTTACATGGGAATGTGTAGGTGATAGATCCGCCATGTGAATGAATGAAAATATACAAAATCATAATGCAAACTAAAGCTTGTGTTTGAAATTCAATAGTTTACAATACCAATAAAAAACCTCGCCTTCCCACCCCCTTCTTTTTTGAAAAGTAACACTTTCCTTTAGTTTTTATTTGTCCATAGTTTAAAAGAAGAATAAATTACAGGCTTACTAACTTTATCTATAAACCATAAGGCATTGCTTTCTAGTAGATTGACTGTACAATTATTGAACGGTTTTAAAAAAAAGATGCTCATTCTGTATAATATACTGCTAATTTATTGTTTTCTCTAACAACACACACACACACACACACACACACACAAACACATCCATCCGCACTCCTCCCCCCACCCCATACCACACAAACACGAAACTTATTTTGAAGTGAACTGAAGACCCTTTAATTATCGCCCGAAATTGTAGCGTTAAAGTTTCCAATGCAGATATCAAGAGGACATGCCACCATAGATTGGCTTGACAAATAAAAGCATTTTTTCATGAGCATTGCAAAAGGTAATGCAATAATTCAAAGTTCAAAGGTTTATTTTAAGGCAATAGGCTTCAACAGTCGAGACGTCACTTCCTTCGTAATGACGCATAGTAAATGGTTCTAAACTATCGGAACAATGGCGGACGCCATTATCTCCATCACCGCCCTTATGAAATACTTCTTCGACGAGCATAAAAGTGTATCCAGAGGAGAAAATCATTGTAAATCTGATCATGTTTTGATTTTTATACATTCTGATCACATGACACATGAAATAGGTCTAGCCGGCACGAAGAATAAAGAGTAACGATTTTCTTTGTTTAGGACCAAGCTGCTGGTTGCTGGGCGGACGTGACATCAGCCTATTGAATCCTATTGCCAATTATGTAACTCATACATTAACATAGTAGTACGATGACGGGTACCATTAATCCTCTCCTTACCAACTATAGGTTTCAAAGTTTATTCAATCTTAGGCTTTCGCCAATAAATCAACAATTTGATGCCAACATACATGAAAGTGAAAAAAAAAAAGAAATAAAAGGGTAAATGGAACCAAAAAATAAACTGATACACCACACAAAAATACAACAATCGTAATACCATCAACACGTACAATAATAATAATAATAATAAAATAATAATAATAATAATAATAATAATAATAATAATAAATAATAATAATAATAATAATAATAAATAATAAATAATAATAATAAATAATAATAATAATAATAAATAATAATAAAAAAGAAGAAGAAGAAGAAGAAGAAGAAGAAGAAGAAGAAGAAGAAGAAGAAGAAGAAGAGAAGAAAGAAGAAGAAGAAGAAGAAGAAGAAGAAGAAGAAGAAGAAGAAGAAGAAGAAGAAGAAGAAGAAGAAGAAGAAAAGAAGAAGAAGAAGAAGAAGAAGAAGAGAAGAAGAAGAGGAAGAAGAAGAAGAAGAAGAAGAAGAAGAAGAAGAAGAAGAAGAAGAAGAAGAAGAAGAAGAAGAAGAAGAAGAAGAAGAAGAAGAAGAAGATACAACCAACACTTTTCTTATTCAAATTTCTTTTGTACATCATAAAATTTAAAGAAAATAAACAGTGTGTTGTAGAGCATGTTTTGCTAAAGAAGTTATGTATCACAAGAACTTTACTGCTATTGTGTTTGAATGATAAAAATATATTTTGTGTTAATTGGGTGCGAAGTTTTGGGGGAAATCCTGAAAATGACTGGTAAGGAGAGAGATAATATGGGAAATACACCGATTAACAAATAACGGTGTTGGATATAAATTAATTAAGATCTGATGATACACTGTACAATATCTAATAAATAACAATGTGAAATTAAATGTAAGCTTCAATCTAATGTACGAAAACAGATAAAAGGCACGTTTCGGGTTACCCCTTTATCAACAAAACAGGGTGAATGCAATGTTTCATTCGTCCTGTTTTGTTGATAAAGGGGAAACCCTAAACGTCAATTTTTATCTGTTTTCGTATATTAAATTGAAGCTTACATTCAACTTCACATTGTTATTTATTTATTTCTTCGAGCTTCGAGCAGCAATATTTACATGTACAATATCTAGAGTGACTATCAAGGGTAGGAAGGCGAGGGGGTGGGGGGGGGGGGGGTTAAAGAAGATAATATTATGTACTTTTATAGAAAGCTAAAGATCTGTCATTGCCTAGTCTGATGAGGAGATACATTGTGACAATTTTTAAAAAAAATAAACAAAATTCAATATCCGATGCGTGTTTGAGCACCCGTATTTATTTCCAAGTATTGTGTGTGTTCATTAAGATTCCTGAATTAATGTTAGATCAAGATTGCATGCAAATTAAAGGTGACAAATTTTTAGAAAAGATGAAACAGTCACTGGAAATCAAGTTATCCAATTAATTACTAATTACAAATTAAAGTTAAAAAAAAAAGAGAATTAAACACATGCGTATTAGACAGACGATGGTTCTTAAAACAATCAAGAATATTATATATATATACTAATATAATCTGAGAAGAGCTTTTATCATCATCATCATCATCATCATCATCATCATCATCATCATCATCATCATCATCATCATCATCATCACATCATCTCATCATAATAATCATCATCATCATCATCATCATCATCATCACATCATCATCATCATCACATCATCATCACATCATCATCACCATCATCATCATCATCATCATCATCATCATCATCATCATCATCATCATCATCATCATCATCATAATAATCATCATCATCATCATCATCATCATCATCATCATCATCATCATCATCATCGCCTACTTTTTTGTCTTGTTATTTAATTTGATCTATATTAGCATATCCAGAGTAATAAGTGATGTATTCGATTTTTGTTTATTCACAATAGTAACATGATTATGTTGAAATAATTATTCTGTTCTGATTTTCGTTATGTATTCAGGTATATACAGTTTTTGATATAAGGCACAATAAAAGTGCATTAGATAACACTCTTATACTGTATGATATTTGCTAGAATAATTTGTTCAGTTAGATGTTATGGATATTCGCTAGAAAAGGTTTTTAATAAACTATTAAATTTTATCTTGAATTTTAATTTGTATGGCTTGTACGTTTTAACATTTTACATAATAATTTATTTGGCTATCAAATTTGCATTGTAATAATTTCAAAATCATTAAGATGATCATCAACAGTTACAATGGTTATCAACATCTTCAATTATTTGCAAGACATTTAAAAATTTGATTAACATCACACAAGTTTTACTTGCAAGCGTTTACAATACTTGCTTATCCCCATCTATGATAATATTTAGTGTACCTGGGGGATGAGTGAATACAAAATACTATGAAATTTAGCGAAAAACAAGCAAACAAACAAACAACACACCTCGACACGATTCATAATAAAAACTAATTAATGGCGAAACTTAAAAACTCTTATATAACATGGTATTTGCAAAATTTAAGAGACGTTTATTTTAAGTGTATGTTCAGAATGAAGTCAGATAAAATTTTTAAAATTACCACAAATCATCAACACGTCAAGCCTTTGATTTAAAAAAAGTAAGAGAATTCTAAAAGTGTTTTTTTTTAAATATTGATTTAAATCTCATCATATAACCACAAAAAATTAATAACAATGTGAAATTGAATATAAGCTTCAGTTTAAAAAACAAAAACAGATCCTGTGGACGTTTCGGGTTTCTCTTTTATCAACAAAACAGGATGAATGAAACACTACAGACGAATGAGAAAATGTGTGATAATGATTATGACATATTATCCCAGTCGTCTTCATTGTTTCATTCATCCTGTTTTGTTGATAAAGGGGAAACCCGAAACGTCCACATTATCTGTTTTCGTATATTAAACTTAAGCTTACGTTCAATTTCACATTGTTATTTTTTTCTTTGAGCTTTGAGCAGCATAGCAACATTTACATTGCCCAGTATTCTTCGTGTAACCACAAAACATCAACATGTCAACAGTATGTTCAAAGTGTTAGAGAATCTTTTTAAAAAAATGAATTAAATCTCGATTTAGAACTTAGTAATTAACCACCACAACATTGAAAATATGAACATATGCCTTGTTGAGAGGGATGGGGGCAGGGAAGGAAGGGGGGAAGGGGGGAAGGTGTAAGGGGTAAGAGGAGAGTGGAAGGGTGTGGTGTAAAGCAACATAGGACAGAGCAAGAATCAATATCATTAAGTGACCAAACGCTTCGAATCGGAATTATATCTATTGCAGACCTGCCTACCATTACGACAAATGCGTAGAATTCCGAAATTTGGGCCCCAATTTAAGAACTTCATGAGAATTAGCAAGTCATTTTAAAACTTATTGAAAATGAAAGTTGATGCCATACTTCATACTTTTAATGATTTTCAAAGTGTCATTTATTAATCCCCGTGTGATTAAATTGTTGATTTTTATATTTAACTATAGCGACTACAATTTTTATCTCCTAACAAATAGGAATTTTTAGATTTTTATGTAGGTAGGGGGGATAGCTCACAAGGTAGAGCATTCGTTTCACACGCAAAGGGACCGAGATCAATCCTGGGTGAAGTCGAGATGTTGTTTTTTTATCTGACCCCCTGTCCACCCAGCAGTGAATGGGTAGCTGAGTCTGTTAGATTTGGCGAAAAGTACTTTGCGACAGACTAGCATCCTTTCCAAAGGATAGCAAGCTTTTGCTATTATTCTGTTTCACGTTATAGAAACCGGGATAAACTCCGGCTCCATGGGCCAAATGGATCTGAAAGACTATTTTAAGACGGCAGGTCTGCTGTTGTGTCGGGGTACGCCAGCTATCCAAAAGTGAATCCAAATCGGGGTATGCCAGCTATCCAAAAGTGAATCCAAATCGGGATACGCCAGCTATCTAAAAGTGAATCCAAATCGGGGTACGCCAGCTATCCAAAAGTGAATCCAAAATCCGAACTATGATAAGAGTAACTTAGTTTTTAGGTTTTTTTTTTTGCCCTTTAAGAAATTGTATGTAAAGTATCTAATATTAACACAAGTTTTATATTTTTGACTAGAATATCCAATATATTTAGCACCTAAATCGCCCTGACATAATAGCAATCTAAGGCAAAGGGAAAAATATATGTGGATGTCATAACGGGCAATCTAAAAAAAAAAAAAGCTTCAACATTTGGTTTTCCAAAATACAATATTAAAAAAATATTAATCTCCATTATTCCATGAAAAAAATTATTGAGGATTATTTCCCCTCGAATCTCTCAATTAAGTGTGATTAAACACTAATGTTGTTATCAAATTACGTAATTTCTTGTATTAATTGATCAATATAAATAAGGTTAACATATCAAATGAGTTCATGGAAGTTTTGGAAAACCAAGTCTTCATTTTACAGTGGACAACATGCAGTGTTACAACGTCGTGTGTTTACAAAATAAAAAACACACGTTGAGTTTTACTTACACAACTCTGGTAGCCGATGCCAAAATGAAAGAAGGAAACAATAATTAGATAAAGCATTATAATGTAAGCAAGTAAATGAAAAAAAACAAAACAAAAACAAAACAAAAAAACAAACAAACAAAAAACAAAACCCAAAAACAAATTAAAAATAAACAACCAACAAAATAACAAACAAAAAACAACCCCCTCGCCACCTAAAAATAACAACCCAAAAAGAAACCAACACCCCTCCCCCCCCCCCCCAAAAAAAAAAAATCCCATAAACTGAAAAAACAAAAACAAAAACAACCCTTCCACCCAAAAAAACCCAAATGAACCCCCCCCCCCCCCCAACAACAACAAAGAACACCCCCCTCCAAAAAAGTAAAACTCCAAAAAACCTCCAATAAACTAAATAAAAACCCAATAACAAAACAAAAACAACCATTCAACCAAAATAAACTCAAATCACCCCCACCCCCGTTAAAGAAAAAACAAAAAAACCCAACCCCCCCCCCCCCAAATAAAACACAACAAAAAACCCCCAAAAAACAACGTATCCTCTAAAACATCTTCATATTATTATGAGAAACGTATGAAGTTTCGTTGCGTTAATATCATAAAAATAAGAGCAGAAACAATAGGTGATAAAAGTGTACACATAGATTCTACGTGTGCTTGTCATGTAAATTCGTTATGGCATGATATAATATCATACTTATCATTTAACGAGACAGCTCCGATATCAGAAATTATATATGATTATCATTTTACACAGGGATTGAAGAGGGAATAAAAAAAAACAAACTCCCCGACAGAGACGAAATTGAAACAATATTTCAATAGAGAGAAAAATTGAAAGAATCTAGGTAGAATAGATAAAAGGTGGAAAAAAGTGTTGAACTTAGATCTAGAAAAAGTAAAATGCGTATTTAATAATATATTGACTAGTGATTTGTCGTACACGTTTAGAGGAGAAAAGAAATCTTGAAGAGTTTTGAACTTGGACACAAAAGAAAACGTAAAATAAGTGTTTAATAATACATCGACTAGTGGAGAAAAGAAATCATAATGAAGAGGATTGAGTAAGTAGATTATTGTACATAAAATTGATTTTTAGTTCTGAGGCGACTTGAACTTGTTTATTTGCAGGTTTGATGACCGTAGACAAGTATGGGATCGTTTTAACATTGTAATGGTGGTGACTATTTTACGTTGGTTTGAGAGTATTTCCATTACAGCATTGAGACCAGAGCAATTTGGATTATAAGACCTTACATGTCATTCTAGGGGGGGGGGGGGGGATTCAATAATAAAATGTGAACACTTCATTGTGTATGTAGATTTATGTGCATAATGCGTTTACTTGAAGTGTGCACATTTTTGGTTTGACTTGTATCTTAATGATACCGCAAAATAATGATGTATACAGATAGGTGCTTCTGATATTATGTTCTAGTTTTATGAACCATCTTGTTCGACGTATACTTATTTGTAGGTCTGGTAACCCAAATTGCTTATAGGCCTAGTTTAACATTGTTGTAATGGACAATATTTTTCTTAATTTCTTTTGTTGAGATTTCCATTACAACAATGAGCCCATAATGAATTGGGCTATTAGACCTGCAAACAAGTGCACTTGTTGCTTATTGGGGCTTATTAGTTGTCATGGAAATACTCTCAAACCAGTACTAAATGTTCTCCATGATAACAGCAGTGAATTCGGCTATCAGATCTGCAAATATATGCCCCTTGATCATGTAAATAACAGTGTGAAATTGATTATAAGCTTCAATTTAGTATACGAAAACAGATAAAATGGATGTTTTGGGTTGTTAACAACGCCACTACCACATTATCTCATATTCGTCTGTAGTGTTTCATTAATCCTTTTTTGTTGATAAAGAGGAAACCCGAAACGTCCATTTATCTGTTTTCGTATATTAAATACATAAGCTTACATTCAATTTCACATTTCTATTTATTTCTTCCTAGTTCATGTATAAAAACTTCCAGAAAGAATATGAGGGAGAGTAAAAAATATTTGAGAAACGAATAGATTAAGGAAGACAAAGAGTCCTGAGCCATGAGTTTATGGGGTTTTTTTTTGCACTGTCAGAATGAGAGTCAGTTCTATTTTTACTAGTGTTCTTTAAAAAAAAAATTCCACCACATGATTAAAGTTATCATCAGTTATCACTATGACCAGTTATCACTATAGAAATGAGAGATTTAAAGTCACTTACAGATTTACCAGATCCTGAACCCTATTGTGAATTATCAATAGAATTTTAGACGGTTTTAATAAATACGTTTAACTTTTTTCCCTAAAAAAAATGCCACCACAGGATTAAAGTTATCAGTTATCACCATGACCAGTTATCAC
>NC_088367.1:46965964-46970964 GCF_034508935.2 Berghia stephanieae
CAAATATTCAATATTGTATTGTTATATATGTGTAACCAAATGACAAATTGCCACTTTTTGGGGGACAATAAAGATATATTATTATTATTATTCCTCCATTTGAAATTATGACAATCCAAATCTTACTTGATTTTCTTCAGTTCTCCGATATTCGCCAGTTCCAATATAAACTCGTCCATTTGATTCCTCTCAAACTTGTTCTTGTTCGTCAGAGATGATTTCAGGAACATCTTGCCTGCAATCAACAACAGAAGACAGTAAGAGAACAATGTTGTTTTCTAAAAAAAAACCAAAGGAACAAAACAAACACAAGAGTAATTATTTAAGTCAAAATCCACTAAATGTGTTCAAAGCACTCCCAAACTTGTTCTTGTTCGTCAGAGATGATTTCAGGAACATCTTGCCTGCAACCAACAACAGAAGACAGTAAGAGAACAATGTTGTTTTCTAAAAAAAAAAAAACATAAGGAACAAAACAAAAACAAGAGTAATTATTGACACACATACCAGTATGGTCCTTATCCCCAAAGAGCACAACATATACATTGGCGTCAGTCCCAGCACCCCACACATCTCCGGTCTGGACTTTCACGTGGTATGTCGTGATGGCAGCTGGAAAATAAAATAGATAAATATCAGATTTAATAAAGCAATAAATCCTGGCTATCGCTACAATGTGCAGCTATGTGGTTTAGTGATATGACACTCGCTTTCGAATCGGAAGGTCCTGGGTTCGAGCCTCGCGCTCGGCGCATAGTCGAGTCCTTGGAAAAGGCTCTTTACTCACTTTCTCTCATCGTGCTCAGGTGTAAAATGAGTACCTGGCCGTTAACAGCGCTGTCTTTGTCCGAAAAATTGTTATATCGCCTAACAGGCGTCGTGTCCAGTCCTACATGTTAAATGTTTCTGTTGACTCAGGGACCCCTTGTAAAGCGCTTTGAGCACATTTAGTGGATATTGCGCTATATAAAGCTCAATTTTATTTTTTTTTCTTTTTTTTTTTTACAATTGTGACAAATCTTCTGAAAATGGTATAATGTTGGGATGATCCAAATGAATTCGAATAAATTCAATGTAGGAGAGTTCTATTATTTGCAATTGTAGAGCATTATTTGATTTCACATTTTAAAAAGTAGTAACACTGACGCTCAAATTGTATGGATCTTCTTTTCCATCTTCCCCGAACCATTACTTCTGATACAGCCTGCCCTTTTTTTTTTGAGGGTGGTGATGGTGGGTGGGGGGGGGGGGGGGTGTGATATTCAATCGACCTTCACCTTTAGTCTCCAGGGCAATTTCATCCCTGATGGCCGTAGACGAGTCTCTCTTGGACAATTTCCTCTTGAGGACAGGGTCCACGGGAACCAGCTCTCTGGACAACTGTCCGTCGTCCTTGGACTTGGCCAGCCAGCGTTGACACGGGAAGAAGTAACTGTGGAGGTCAAAGGTTAAAACTAAGATAGAAATAGCATAGAAAATCTTTTGTAAATGCATATATATATATATATATATATATATATATATAATATATATATATATATATATATATATATATATATATATATAGACACACATACATAATATACATAATTTAGTTACCCTCTGACTTTACAGATACATTTATTCTTTAAAATTCCTTCCAAATAGAAATGAGAAAAACTTAACAAATTGGAAAGATAATTGCCCCCGCCGCCCCCCCCCAAAAAAGAAAACAAACAAACAAAACAAGAAAAATAAAAAACCCCAACTACATCAACACTTGACACAATGACTCACTTCTTCCTGTTTTTGGTGTCATCAACATCCACTAGATCCAAAAACCAATCGGCCCCGCCCCCATTGTTGTCATGACGGATGTCCCCCCCGCCCCCCCCCCCCCTCCGCCCCAATACAACTACATCATGACTTGACACAATGACTCACTTCTTCCTGTTTTTGGTGTCATCAACTTCCACCCGATCCAAAAACCAATCGGCCCCGCCCCCTTTGTTGTCATGACGGATGTTCCCCCCCCCCACCTCCCCCCAATACAACTACATCATGACTTGACAAAATGACTCACTTCTTCCTGTTTTTGGTGTCATCAACTTCCACTAGATACAAAAACCAATCGGCCCCGCCCCCATTGTTGTCATGACGGATGCCCCCCCCCCCTCCGCCCCAATACAACTACATCATGACTTGACACAATGACTCACTTCTTCCTGTTTTTGGTGTCATCAACTTCCACCCGATCCAAAAACCAATCGGCCCCGCCCCCATTGTTGTCATGACGGATGTCCCCCCCCCCCCCAATACAACTTCATCATGACTTGACAAAATGACTCACTTCTTCCTGTTTTTGGTGTCATCAACTTCCACTAGATCCAAAAACCAATCGGCCCCGCCCCCATTGTTGTCATGACGGATGTCCCCCCCCCCCCCCCCCCCCCCCCCTCCGCCCCAATACAACTACATCATGACTTGACACAATGACTCACTTCTTCTTGTTTTTGGTGTCATCAACTTCCACCCGATCCAAAAACCAATCGGCCCCGCCCCCTTTGTTGTCGTGACGGATGTCCGTCCCCCCCCCCCCCCCCCCGCCCTCCGCCCCATACAACTACATCATGACTTGACACAATGACTCACTTCTTCCTGTTTTTGGTGTCATCAACTTCCACCCGATCCAAAAACCAGTCGGCCCCGCCCCCTTTGTTGTCATGGCGGATGTTCAGCTTGATCAACTTGCCCAGATCCATGGCCTTGATAGTGAAAATGTCTTCCTGTTTAAATAAACAAGTTAACAAAACAAAAACATAAAATTAAAAAAGTGACAGCTTTAATTTAAACAAAAACAATAACAAACTTTACCCTCCATCTTCATTCAACTCGAAATGAGAAGGTCAGCAAAGAAACAAATGTTCACATTTTACATGGAGAGGAGAGGGTAAAATATTGTTCATACAACATTTAAGTATTATTCAAAAACTATATTTAAAATGTTGTGTATGTCTACAGCGTATCTATTTATATATTTCCCAGCATTCCTTACCATGATCCGTTCAAACTTATGTATCTATTTATAGATTTCCCAACATTCCTTACCATGTTCCGTTCAAACTTGTTCATGTTGTCGGAATCTTTGAGCTGCCTCTCTCCCGTGTCTCCATTCTCTCCATAGATGTTGACAAAGACATTGGCGTCTGTGCCAGCAAACCTCTCATCCCCTGTGTACACCTTCACCACGTATTCGATCTCTGCAGTTGTTGGAAATGAACAGGATTAAAAGGAATGATAAGGGAATAAAAGAGTGAAGTAAAGCTATCATATTTACATAATTATCGACCTTGAACTTGCAGATTAGAGTTAAAAGCATAAGTTGCTCAATCCTTATTAACCGGTTAACTGCCGTAACTTGGAGAAACACGTATTTAAAAATTTGGCCAGAAAACTCGTCCTTTAAATATCGATCGATTTATATGACCCTTATCGTGGCAAAAACTCTTAAACCTGGGATCTCACGAGGTCTTCAAGGAACCCCAAGTTTGAGAGCTTTTGCCAAGACAAGGGTCATTTAAATCGATCGATATTTGAAGGACGAGTTTTCTGGCCAAACTTTTCCAGACATGATTTTTCAGAGTACGGCAGTTAAATAGTTAATGAGGAGTTGACTTTCAAAATACGCCAAGTCACGCCAAGATAAATAAAAAAGAGTTTAAACTCTCTTTCAATTTACTGGAAACATTGAAATCTGTAAAAAGCTAAACATCCAAAACAATGAGAGCATTGTTCTATTTGGCAAAGAAGACACATTTTTAAATAAATAATTGTGCGGCTATGTGCTCTAGTGGTATGACACTCGCTTTCGGACCGGAAGGTCCTGGGTTCGAGCCTCGATCGACGCATAGTTGAGTCCTTGGAAAAGACTCTTTACTCACATTCTCTCACCGTACTCAGGTGTAAAATGAGTACCTGGCCGTTAACAGAGTTGTCTTTGTCCGAAAAATTGTAATATCGCCTAACAGGCGTCATTTCTCGTCCTACATGTTAAATGTTGTTGTTGACCAGGGACCCCTTATAAAGCGCTTTGGGCACGTTAAGTGGATATTGCGCTATATAAAAGCTCAATTTTTATTTTTATTTATTTTTTTTAAACTACAAAACAGCATTTTGGTCTTTTGAATGACGAAAATGAGACATAGACGATTTTGAAGCCACCACAACAAGATCATTGTGGGTAACAAAGTGCCGTGTGTTGGTGTTCAAAATATTAAAATCATTTTCTATCTCTTTGGCCAAAAAAAAAAAAAGCAAAAAAAAACTGTTTATAAGTTTTTGACATAATTTTATTGAATGCGATAAAATCAATATCGTGCTGAAAAATAAGCCAAAATAATATAAACATAATTTTATTGAATGCGATAAAATCAATATCGTGCTGAAAAATAAGCCAAAATAATATAAACATAATTTTATTGAATGCGATAAAATCAATATCGTGCTGAAAAATAAGCCAAAATAATATAAAGCTTCGTGCACTTCTGTCAGATAAGCTTTGCTTAGTCATGCCTATTCATTTAATACACAGAACAGTTTAAAAATTATAACCAAAATACGCCGAAAGTATAAATCACTTCAAAAATTCAATCGACAGAGATTTTGATGAATACGTTTTAACTACTTTATATTGTCGTTTGTTTATGATGTAAATGATGAACATAGTTATGATCATATCAGGGAATTTGTCACCTGTACAACCTTTCTTTATTTGCACAGAGTATTTAAAGGCCAGAGACTCAAATAATCAGAATTTGGAAATTTTGGTTTCTCAAAGTTTAAGGGACCAAAAAATACTCTCTTAAAATGCTTTATCTGAACTTCAATGTTAAAAGTTAAGCTTAAAATTAACGTTTAAGCAACAGGTTTATCCCGGTATAAAATGGCTTTGATACGTTTGACCACATACGACATATACATATTATATTATGCAGGTCTGACATCCAAACTCAATTATGCGC
>NC_088367.1:46975964-46988464 GCF_034508935.2 Berghia stephanieae
GACACTAAATTTGTCATATTATTCTAAAAGATAAAAACAAACTCACATTTTTTAAAGATTTATTTGGCCTGACACAACACGCACATATTAGCAGGTCTGTTAACCCAATTCCTCATGGGCTCAAAGTTTAACATTGTTGTAATGGAAATAAAAAACAAAAAACAAATGACGTAAAATATTGTCCATCATAACAATGCTAAACTAGGCCCATAAGACGGTTCGGATGTCAGACCTGTATATATGTACACGTCGGCCTGGCACAGGCTTTCTAGCCAAATTAAAACAATTGTGTTTTAGTTTCAAAGTACGATAGCAGTAAAAATGGAAACATTTAAAGCGTAGATAGGAAAGGACATGATCACATAAGTTACCCATCGTCTAAAAACGGTATTATGTCCGGTTGAACTAGATCATGCCAAAAAGTGATTTAAAGTTAACTCACTCAATCCTAGAAATGTTTGCTACTTTTCAAAATTAGAAAAAAAAGTATTTAAAATCAGCATGTGCATAGATAGTTTTATTCAACTACCATTCACATGTAAATACTAAAAACATTAGCTTTCATACTACGCCTATAATTTGTCTCAGAAAAATTTAAATAGGCATGGGGTAAAGGTAACCCCGGATATACTACGGATATAGTCGGTGTCAGGGTTGAGTGAGTTAAAACTACTGGAAATGGGAAAATTTAGTGTTTGTCACATTAAAAAAAAGCTAAACGCATTGTCCTGAATAAAAAATATCAACTTTTTATACCAGAATCCCATATCATAAAACTATAAATACAGTTTCTTTTTGTAACTAAAACATAATACCGTTTTGAGACCGTGGGTCACAAATGACCAACATGTAAAGCAACACATTGAAGGGCGAACCAAGAGATGGACATAACATAATGTAAACAATGCAATAGGATCATAGGGATAAATGGATAAAGCTGGATAGGAAATGATTTGGTGTCAATCAAATATCAAGGTACGTGGACATTATGAACTGGTAAGTGGGTGGGCGGTCAACATGGAACATATTGTCATTATGTTAATCAGTTAACCGCCGTACTCTAGAAAGACATGTATTTAACAATACGATTCAATAGTCAGATGTCACGCCGCCCGGCAACGGCGGCCATCTTGGTTCTAAACAAAGAAAATCATTACTTTTTATTTTTCATGCTGGCTAGAACTTTTCATATGCCTTGTGATCAGAATGTGTAAAAGTCAAAACATGATCAAATTTATGTGTTTTTTTCCCTCTGGATACCCTTTGTGCTCGCCGGAGAAATATTTTATACGGGCGTCCGCCATTGTTCCTATAGTTTAGAGCCAGTGTTACTAAGTTACCATGCGTCATTAGGAAGGAAGTGACGTTACGACTGTTGAAGAGTATTTGGCCAGAAAAACTCGTCCTGATAATATTCACTCTTTAACCAGTTAAAACTGCCGGACTCTGGAAAAAACATGTATTTAACAAATTTGGCCAGAAAACTCGTCCTGATAATATTCACTCTTTAACCAGTTAAAACTGCCGGACTCTGGAAAAAACATGTATTTAACAAATTTGGCCAGAAAACTCGTCTGTCGAATATCGATCGATTTAAATGACTCTCATCTTGGCAAAAAAAAAAAAATCTCAAACCTGGGACTTCGCAGAGTGTTCATTAAAGTATCAGATTTAAAAGTATTTGCCAAAATAGGGTCATTTAAATCGATCGATATTTGAAGGAAGAGTTTTCTGGCCAAATTTTTTAATACGTGTTTTTCCAGAGTACGACAGCTAACTGGTTAAAGAGTGAATATTATCAATTTATGATAGCTCGCGAAGTGAAGTGTGTTTGCAAAACTGGTTTTAATGATCATATTATTATGACCAATGAATAAGGTGATGAATAATATAGTGATATTTCCACGGTTTACAAAACGATTTTCGTGAACATTTCGAGGTCCCCTAAGAAGATTCCATGAATTACAAGGTGAATGTGTCGACTGCGTATAGATAGTATGCGCTTGGCTAAGAAGCTCATAACATTGCCATCCGGAAGTATAACGGACCAACACACAAAACTGTGTGTATCCATGAAAATTTATAGTTAGGTTAATACAGTTCAGTGAGCATTACTCATAAACGCGGGTGGCAAAAAACAATAACAAACACATGAGTGACGTCATCTTCGAACTATCTATACTCATCCAAATTTGATCTCCTTTCTATTATTTGAAACATATTATTGTATTTTTACCCCCCCCCCCCCCTCCTTTTTCATACTATTTCGTAAATTGCAACTTTGATCTACCATCGAAAGCACATCACTAGAGAGCATTCAAGTAAAGAACAAGCAAATAACTGCATTTTCTATTTGTTTTTTGTTTTTTGTTTTTTTTAGGGGGGAAAATTAAAGAAAAAAATTTTAAAAAAAAAAAGGGGGGGGGGGGGGGATACAATAATTGTTTAAAAATATTACGATGAATTAAAAGAGCTTTGAGAATGAATGACTGAACCGAAAAAAAAGAATATAAAAGGTTCAATATAAGACGAATAAAATAAAAATGAGAAATCGTTTCAGACACAAAATTGTCCCTAGCTGATCATAAAATATAGAATTATTTTGAGTAATGTAGAACTTTAGTGATATTTTATCTAAATTTAGCGATTATGTTTTGGTTGAGGAGGAATTCGACTTCGAAAAGTTCTTTACTCTAAAACAAGTACTTTATTAAAGCTGCAATATTTATTACTTGACTGATATTTTTATAATTTTCCGCCAGAGGCAATCCAGAATTCATAAATAATCGTGAATCACAACATTATTATGTTTTTCAACCCCTCCAAGTAACTCCAGATAAAATTCCGTTTCCATGCCAAATTAAGGGTGAGTGTTTGGCCATACTTACTATCTTCATCGTCATCATCTGTCAAAGATTAGTGATTGGAAAAGAAGTTTGGCAATCATAATACAAGTCTACAATTAGCCAAAATGGGTAGATGGGAACTAGTCGAATATTATGAACGAATAATAATAATAATAATAATAATAATAATAATAATAATAATATGATGATGATGAGATAAGATATCATTTTTCAGAGCTGCCTACCCGTATAAAAATGTCGTAGAATTTCTTATACAAAACTGCATGAACACATCCGCCAACATCTAATCAAATTATTAGTGTCCAGTGTAAGGGCAAATAACATGTGACTGTTTGTCTCAAAACGGTGTTGTGTCGGAATGAACATGAAGTCTAAAATAGAATTTTATGCCTCACTCATAAAGTTAGAATTAAAACAAATGCCTGAGGGTGAATTTTACTTCATAAACTTTTTTAAAAATCAACAAAAATAAACAAAAACTACACAACCTAAAAAAAAAGACAAACAAAACAATAAGAAACGAAAAACAAAAAAACAAAAGCAAATTCAACCCTCCCCCCCCCCCAAAAAAAAAAAATAACCAAACCAAAAACAACAACAAAAAAAACAAAAACAAAACAAAAACAAATACCAAAAAAAAAGACAAGCAACCCCCCCCCAATAAAAAAAACAACAAAAAACAACAAACAAACCCAAAACGAACAACAACAAAAAGACAACAAAAAAAGCAAACAAACAAACACTCCCCCCCCCCCCCACCAACCTCAATTCTGTATTTCTGACCATTTTAAATCTCAATTCTAATTTCTTCACATATTATTTCATTCCGACATGAAACCAGCTTGACGCAGTAGGTCACGTATAGCAATGATTTGAAACGGTATAAAATCCACAAATTTTTATAATTGATAAAACTTAATACACTGACTTTTATTTTTCACCATCGAAAACGAAAAGTAGGGAATTCCAAACTATTTCATGTAGGCAGGTCTGAAGGAATCATTGTACAGTAGGACCTGATTACAACGAGTTTGGGTTCAACGAGAACTCTGATTTAACACGACAAATTTACAATTTTCTTTTAAATTGTTTTCTTTTTGATTCTTTTTTAGATATTAGTAACACTAGCTGACATCGAAATGACTTTGGATATAACAAAAAATTAGTCCTCATCTTTACCCAACTCGTTGTATCCAAGGTACATTGTGGAAAAGACTGAATTATAAACATCAGATTAAAATAAAAAAAATAATATATGGGTCATTGAACATACAGTTATCACGTTGAACTTGGCTCGGAGTAAATCTTTACTTTAGTAAGCTCTTAATGTTCAAAATGACCTTTGACTTTATATAATATTCTTAGTAAGTGTAATTCACGAGATCACACAGGTTGGAATTGGTAATCTCAATATATTTTTACTCTTGATACATTTTGAAATGAGAATTCTAACTCATCATTTTGGAGAAAATCGGAAGATTATGGTTCTACATTTCCAGAATCCACTGGAGATTTCTGTCTTGTTGGTGTTTGAAGATTTGGTCAAAATGTTTCGCGTTTCTTGTAATTTATTGTAATATTATTTCATTGCTTTTGGTTTCAAACCGAGACAGTCAGAGGCTAGTTTTCAGACAAAAACAGAAATTATTTCAATGATCTTGAAGTGTAAGAATAAAAACTGTGTTTTGCCAGCTTGTTCATAATTTGCTATGATTAGTTTTTTTTTAAAACATGAAAAATTGGGGGAAGGAGAATGTTCTATCTATTAGCTATAATACACTGGAATACATATTTGTAAATGGGGCAAATTTATACATAATACCAAAGACAAGAAAAGAAAGACAGGGAGATCTGAGGGGTTTCCACCCTTATTTATGAGTTATGAGATTCCATGAAAACATAATGGAATCCGTGCATTTGTATCCAACATTCTTCTTCATGAAGTTAATAGGAATTTCCGGATTTTTGGGAATATTTTGGCTACAAAAAAGATACCTTTATGGTGACAATTACCTTTCAAACTTTCCATGTTAGAAAAGTAAATAGTTTGAAATCTTTAATATATTTTTTCAATGATATCAATATGTTCGTTATTCAAAAATGATAAAAGATGATGATAAAAGATATTATTTTTCTATAAATGGATATCAGATATATTGTGGTGAAAGTTAAGAATTAACAAAGCTGATTTAAATTTGCATCTTATTAATCAATGATTTAAATAAATGCTGTTGCATGTTAGATACTATTTTTACTGTAAAGCATTTGATGCATCTCCCCATGTGCAAAATGCAAAAAGCAAATAAAATGTGCTCGCTATGAAAAGTCAAAATAGTGTATTTGGAACATGGAGTTTTCATGTGTGTGCATGTGCTGCTCTGTTTGGTGGGCAAAAGATGTGCATTAGAAAATGTGTAAATGTTGCTGCTTGAAGCTCAAAGAAATAAACAACAATGAGAAATTGAATGGAACCTTTAATCTAAACTAAACGAAAACAAACAAAAATGTGGACGTTTCGGGTTTCCCCTTTACCAACAAAACACGATGAATGAAATACGACAGACCCAGACGAATGAGATAATATGCGAAAACGCCATTTTCACATATTCAATTCGTCTGTGGTGTTTCATTCATCGTGTTTTGTTGATAAAGGAGAAACACGTAAAGTCCACATTATATATGTTTTTGTTTATTAAATTGAAACATCCACTTAATCAATTTCACACTGTTATTTATTAGAAAATGTGGCACAGAACATTTTTGGAATATAATCAATATATACACACGTCTAGACAAATGACATAACAAAGGTAGATATTTCTTTAAATCTGAGTGGTTGTCATAGTTTTAATAACTTAGAAAAGAACATCTCGTGTGTGCATTGAAAAAAAGATATAGCATTGTCTTGGTCTGAAATAAGTGTTAAATGAAGTTTATCTTATACTATTTATCAAAGCAATGTTGATGGTGATGATGATAATAATAATAATAATAATAATAATAATAATAATAATAATAATAATAATAATAATAATAATGATAATGATAATAATAATGATGATAATAATAATAATAATAATGATGATGATAATAATAATAATAATAATAATAATAATAATAATAATAATAATAATAATAATAATAATAACAATGATAATGATAATGATGATGATGATGATAATAATAATAATAATAAATAATAATAATAATAATAATAATAATAATAATAATAATAATAATAATAATAATAACAATGATAATGATAATATGATGATGATGATATAATAATAATAATAATAATAATAATAATAATAATAATAATAATAATAATAATAATAATAATAATAATAATAATAATAATAAAATTAAAAAGTAACAGTTGTGTTGTTGTTGTTTTGGTTGTAGTATTACTGAATGATTGGCAATCGCGAACAAAACAATAATCAAACAAGGTCTTGTACGAGTAACTCTGTGATCACTCACCTTCTAAAGCACCCTTTAGTGCCCTCCCCTTTTCATCCGTAGGTATGAGTTCTCTCACAATGGCCTTGTCGCCTTCTCCTCTTGCAAACCACTGGTTCACGAAGAACCAGTAATCCTCGGTATCAAAGTTGTCTTCTTCCTCCTCTTCTATGACGGCATCTAGTTTAGACCTGAAATATTTCATGCACCATCGTTTGCTTTTTTTCCAACTCAAATGAGTCAAAAAAGTTAGTTAAATAAGTCATTCTTTATTCAGAGTTCTCGTTCAATCCGAACTCGTTGTAACCGACATGAAAATTTCAAAATCAGAAACCAACACAAAATTCATCATCGGTAATAAATTATGGTAACATTTCAGTAATACTAAACCAAACGAAAGAAATGTTACATATTTTTTATACATTAAATAAACTTTGTTGTCGACGACCACCTTTACGACATAGCAATCGATATGGCTATCAAGTTCTAGGCATGAGCGTGGAACTCAGCGATAACATTTATACCTTTGAGAGATTTTTTTCTTTCTTAAAACTGAAGTAAACATAAGAATTTTATTCCTCTGACAACATGACAAAATTGCTGTGAAATCAAAATCCATAATATTTTTTTCTTCTATTTTTGTACGTCTGTAATTGTCACTTAATTTTCGTAACAAATACGGACGATCAGTAAAAGTAGGCAGGTATGAATAAGTTGTCCCAAAGTGGAGAAGGAGAGCTTAATAAAAGCTGATAAAATGAAATTGGATGAATGGATGTGGACATGTGAAGATGTATTGAGCGAGTATTGTGAAACCCTTATTGCAGACATGCCCACTACTATTACGGCAGCAAGATTCGTTTTTGGCAAAAAAAAAATTGATCATGAAACCCCTTTGTTGGCCTCTCTCCACTGGTTGCCCATTGAAAAGCGCACATGTTACAAAGCAGAGTGTCTTGTTTATAAGTGTTTGACTGGTATAGCACCGGCATATCTCACAGATCACGTGGTCATGTGTAAATTTGAACATTACACTTTAAGATCATGTAATGACCAAACGAAAATTTCGGAAAAAAGATCAAGAACAAAATTTGGTGATAGATCATTTGCTTGTTTCGGCCGCAAGATTTGGAATGAACTACCACGTGGTCTGAGGGAGTGTAAGTCTTTACCTGCCTTAAGAATCTCAAGACACATTTTTACTGTATTTGTTTTTAATGACTCTATGAATCCTTGATTTGGCTATGAATTATTATTATTATTATTTTTAAAAAATAGATTTTTTTTGTTTATTTTTTTGTTTGTTTTGTTTATTTTTTTTTTCACTTAAAATTGATAATTTATATTGTAAAGTGCCCAGAGCTTGTTTTTTACACGAGAATGAGCGCTGTATAAATGTGTATTATTATTATTATTATTATTATTATTACGAAAAAATCGTAGAATTACGAAATGTTGGCTTCAATTACAGAACTTCGTGAGCATCTCTACGTCAATAAAACTTATTGAAAACGAAAGTAGATGTCAAACTACATCATTTTAAGATTTGGAAGTGCTATTTTAAAACTTGTCAGGGCATTGTTTCAATTGAAGAGTAGTTTTCCAAAACTCCCTAACTCCGTTAATCCAATTTTGAAATATTGAGGATTATTTCCCCTTAAGATTTCTCATTCGGTCTATTATTTAATCATATTTAAACTTCACATTGACACAAATCGAAGGGAATTCTGGCGCCATTAGATGTTTAAAATAAAATTTACGTTTCCATTTATCTCATCGATGGAAAATCTCAAAAAAAAGTTGAAAAATCGACTTAACGAGTTTTGGAAAAACAGCCCTCAATTGGATTCAATTGTCTGATGTCACGTCGCCCTGGAACGGCGAGCAGCGTGGTTCTAAACAAAGAAAATCGGTACTTTTTTTCATGCTGGGTAGAACTGCTCATATCTCATGTGATCAGAAGGTATAAAAGTCAAACCATGATCATATTTAAAATGTTTTTTTCTCCTCTGGATACGCTTTTATGCTCGTCGGAGAAATATTTCATAAGGGCGTCCGCCATTGTTCCGATAATTTAGAGCCAGTTACTAAGTTACCATGCATCATTACGAGATAAGTGACGACATGACTGTTGAAGCGTATTGTTTCCGTGATAATGTTTTCTTTTTTGGTTGTTATTTTTTTACTCTTTACCTCGATCCCCTCAAGGACTTTCGTCTTCTGCCAGGAGTGGAAGGACTGCTGGAGTCGGAGTCTTCATCGGACCGATGCATTGCCAAGATGGACTTCCGGCGTTCTTGCTGGGACATGCGCCGTTTGGCATTCTTCTTTTCCGACAAAGGTCTTTGAATCAACATCTGGAAGTTGTGAAAAATAAATATTCCAAAGCAAAAGTTTTTATACAAAATGCCATGAAATTGATCTTAAATATAAATGGGTTGAAGAAATTGAATTTAAAGAAAATAATTATCAATATCAAAAAAGTTATATCGTAAAGTTATGGCCTGACACTGACCAAAAAATGACGTCAAATGCCAGTCTTTAGCCGCAAAAGAAAACAAATCGTGAGTTGTATTCAATAGTTCAACCAATGAAATGACTTGTTTCCATGAGCTCTACTAACGACAACTCACTAGGCGGTGCAAAAACGTAATAATGACGTCAAATTGCCAGTCCTTTTGGATTTCAGTGTCAGGCTATAACATAACGATGGCTACGGTCATATACCAATGCAAATCAGTTTTCTTGCAGTTGGATTTCAGACCTGCCTACTTCTACGAAAAATTAGTAAAAATACGAATCTTTGGCTTCAACAGCAGAAATAAATAAACATTTTTGATTCAATACAATGGGTTAAAAAGCAAAAACTGGTGACACTACAAAGCATTTATTCATGGTTGTGACGGCATATTTCAAGGGTAAAATATTAAATTGTAAAGTTAATTTATTATAGTGACTACTATTTCTTCACTCTGAAAACCACGAATTTTTAACATTTCAAGTAGGCAGGTCTGAGCTGAATCCAAAACATTTGTCTTTATTTAGTGCTTTGTTTTCATTTTGATTCTTTCACTAAAAATAAAAAAAAATTAAGTTTCAATGTTTTTAAATGCTGAGTCGTGAGGCATCGTTACCTTCTCGAGGAACCATCCAGAAAACATTCCTTTGCCATCATGACCGATCCGAACTTTTTGAAGCATTCCAATGTCGGCAGCCTCAACCTGTTAAAAAATAAAACAAAACAAAAAACTAGTTAACAAACGAAACACCCCCCCCCCCACACACACACACACACACACCAAAAAATCCCAACATAAACAAAACAAAACTGACACAAAAAAAAAAAAAAAATCAAAACAAAAGAAAACACAGAAAATCACAATACAAAAACAAACAAACAAACAAACAAACATATATATGCAAACTTGACTAAAAGCTTTAAAAAACCCAAATCAACAAACAAACCAAAAGAAAAGACTAAAAAACAAATAAAACAAAACAAAAGAACAAAACAACCCCCCCCCCCCCCCCCAAAAAAACAAAAAAAACAAACTAAATTTAAAAAAAAGAAAAAAAAAAAAAAAGAAAGAAAGGAAAACAGAGAAATAATTGTCACCTTAAATTTGTCAATTTGTCCCTTCTCAAAGTTATCTGTCTTGTTCCTGAGACTGAGTTCCTGAGTCTTCCCGTGTTTCCCGTACATCTGAAGGAAGATGTTGGCGTCTGTCCCGGCGCCTCTCACTGTTCCTGTCCAGATGGTCACTTCGTACGGAATGGCTGAAAGAAACAAAAATTACATCAACATCTTTGGTGTCCTTGGTCATTTGTAAACAGTTCCAAACGCAAACATTTCCATATAAGTCGTTTTTTTTTTTTGCAAACAAGCGAAATTAAGGTTGTCATTCGTTTTACAATGATAAATTGGATTATTTTTGTATTTATTTACATGTAAAAGATAACTCTGTCGATAAACGTCCGAACAACTGACTGTAAATGTTTGAATGCATACTTACCAATAACTATGAAATAAAATGAATATATATATATATATATATATATATATATATATATATATATATATATATATATATATATATGTATGTATGTATATATAAACTATAAAAACAAAAGCCATGAAATAATAGTGCTCAACTTTTTGATAAAAGGAGCTAATTATAAAACATTTCAAGTATAATTATGATCAACTTCTACAATATTGTTTCGAGCGTTCACTTCCTGATGAGAGCGAACGCTCCAAACAATATTGTAGAAGTTGATCCTAATTATACTTGAAATGTTTTATATATGTATGACAAAATCGACCCCAACATTTTGGAACAATAATCTGACATCAGATAACAGCTTTAGATAATGCATTCTCTAGGTGGAACCAAAAATTCGTAATTCTACGATTTTTAAGTAATACTTGACAGCTCTGAATACATTATGGTAATGTAAGGCGACCTACTTTTCTCTCTTTCCTCTGTGACAGACGGCTCCAACTCCACGGTCGTCTGTCTGTCCCCATCCTTGTCCGACAACCACCTGTGTGCGGAGAACGTGTAGTGCTCTCCCCTGGACGGGACGTCGATCCGAACTTCGTCCAGAAACCAGGCAGCGCCCAGCTTGCTGTTGTCGTGACCAATTTTGATTTTCTTGATCTGTCAAGGTAATATTATGCATTTCAATGCGATGCGTTAAGGTAAAATACTCAAAAGTCCTGTCTGCCAGATCAATTGTGCCAACACATAAAAACTACGTGTAACCTTACAAGTCTATATAGTCTGTTAGAGGGAACTGAATGGCAACTAATCCTCCAATTGGCATTCTAAAAAAAAAAACAATAACAACGAGCCGAGTGACGTCAGCTCCATTCTTTCTATTGATGCTATGCGTTTAAGTAAAATACTCACAACATCCACCAGCCGTTATATAACGTACCAACACACACACACACACACACACACACAACACACAAACCAGACGCCACACTTGCTTCTCATATTATTATTTACAAAAATCGAAACAGACACGTTCAGATACGTTCAGAGTCATGATGATCAAAATTTGGGAAATTTGGTTCTTTGGATGGACGTACCAGGAATTACACAAATATGGAGAGAAAGATAAAGGGAGTAAATGTGACTCATATAATACAAGGGAACAACACAAAAAACAAACAAACGACTTTTCGGTCTTTGGTCTTTTTCCTGCCCATCAATGTTTTGTTTATTCGTCTTAACAACGCCACTACCCCATTATCTCATTCATCTGTAGTGTTTCATTCATCCTGTTTTTTGATAAAGGGGAAACCCGAAACGTCCATTTTATCTGTTTTCGTCATTAAATCGAAGCTTACATTCAATTCCCCATTATTATTTAGATCTGGGTCTTTTTTCAAGTAAACACGAAATACATACAAATATTATGCTCCATCCACTCCGACATTCTACCTGATACTAACAACTAGAGGTGCCGAGATGAGCCAATTCAATAAGATGGATAGACAAAAACAAAGTGAGTAAACGTGACTAGACCTTTCTAGTTCTACTAAAAATTCGTAAAAATACGAATTTTTGGCTCTAGCTATAGAGCTGCATAGGTCTCTTTCACTCAATAATTCTTTTTTGAAAAGGAAAGTTTAGCAGCTTCTTAGAACCTATATTTCAGGACTTTGGAGCACTTTTGGAACATTCTGAGAGCAAATTGTTCATTTGTAATGCTATATAAAAATTAAAAAAAACATTTTCCCCTTGGAAACTACGAATTTTTAAAATCTCAAGTTAGCAGCTCTGCATATTTAAGGGAACAACACTAAACAAACATTTCAGCCCTTGGCCTTGTTTTGTGTTGTCCCCTTATATATGAGTCACAATTACTCACTTTATTTTTCTATCCATTATAATTCTAGTCTGACGTAGTTTCCTGTTTTGTTACCCAGCTATTTAAGTTGATTTAATAGAAGAGTGTTTTTCCAAAACTCACTAACTCCGTGTTTCTCCATTTTGAGGTATTGCTGATTATTTCCCCTAAAATGTCTCATTCGGTCTGTTATTCTATCATATTTAAACTTCAAATTCACACAAATCATGGGAAATTCTTGTGCCATTTGGTATAATATATTATGCTTAAAATATAATTTACATTTCATTTTTACTCATAGATGGAAAA
>NC_088367.1:46995964-47003464 GCF_034508935.2 Berghia stephanieae
AATGAATGGAAACAAAAGTGTGTGTCATATCATGACAAAAGTCAAGCGATGTTAAAAAAAAGGCCATTGAATGTGGAGGTAAATAATCGCAAACATTCGGACACCTGAGTTGCATCTTTGGATTTTACACATAATTTAATTCATTTAAAATCCAGTCAAAACAACGTCCTAAAGGCAACAGAAATTGCAATAGAAACCGGATTTAAACTCCGGTTCCATGGGCCTTGTGGGCCTGTGAAGGACACAAGATACTGTGCGCTTGACGAAGAAATTCACAACATTGGCATCCGGAAATATAACGGACCAACACACAAAGCTATGTGTAACATTGGACGTTTATAGTCTGGTTAATACAGTTTAGTGAGAATTACTCATAAACATGGATGGCGAAAAAACCCCAAACAAATTAAAAAAACACGAACCCCCCCCCCCCAAAAAAAAAGGCCCAAACAAAATAAAAAACAACAAAAACAATAACAAAGACCTGAGTGACGTCATGCCATCTTCGTCCTATCTATGCACATGTAACAAGTAAAATCCGCGCCCCTTACCGTGACGTGTTCCAGAAACCAACCGGGCCCAGCTCCCGAGTCGTCGTGGCCGACGTCGATTTTAGACACGGGGCTGATCATTTTGGCCACGTCCACGTTGAAGATGTCCGTCTTGCCCTTGTCGAAATCGCCGTTGTCCAGCCAAATCTTCCCGCTCGTCTCGTGTCCCTTCTCCCCACCGTACAATATGACGTAGACTCTGGCGTCCGTGCTGGCGTTGCGCTTGTCCCCGGTGGTCACGGTGATGATGAAGGGATAACCTGAAACGTTTATGATACGATTGATCAAACTGACTGTATGTCATTCTCATGGAAATAAGTGAATCGAACTACAGTTTTGAATTTATATAGATAGTATGCGCTTGGCTAAGAAGCTCATAACATTGCCATCCGGAAGTATAACGGACCAACACACAAAACTGTGTGTATCCATGAACGTTTATAGTCAGGTTAATACAGTTCGATGAGAATTACTCTTACACGCGGATGGCAAAAAAAAAAAAAAAAAAAAAAAAAAAAAAAAAAAAAAAAAAAAAAAAAAACCCGAGGGACGTCATCTTCGAACTATCTATAGCCTGACACTGACCAAAAAATGACGTCAAAATGCCAGTCTTTTGCCACAAAAGAAAACAAATCGTGAGTTGTATTCAATAGTTCAACCAACGGGACCACTTGTTTATATGAGCACTACTAACAACAACTCAATAGGCGGTGCAAAAAAAAAAAAACAAAAAAAAAAAAACAAATAATGACGTCAAAATGCCAGTCTTTTGGGGTTTTAGTGCCAGGCTATAACTTAACAATGGCTACGATCAAACTGACATGT
Organism: Berghia stephanieae; assembly: GCF_034508935.2. Classification (NCBI taxonomy): domain Eukaryota; kingdom Metazoa; phylum Mollusca; class Gastropoda; order Nudibranchia; family Aeolidiidae; genus Berghia; species Berghia stephanieae. The sequence goes on from NC_088367.1 coordinate 46,997,341, forward strand.
CAGTCTCATGGAAATAAGTGAATCGAACCAGTTTTGAATGTATATAGGGCCTAAACTCCGATAGATAGTATGCGCTTGGCTAAGAAACGCACAACAGTCTGTATTCGCACACCTTATAATTGAAATACATTTTTAGTGGTACAATTATGATAAGTTACTGACAGACTGAGAGTGCCATTCTATCATTTTTAAAAGAATGTCTTTGTATATAGATTATTAGATCTATCTAAATCGTGCTAAAAGCAGCTATGGAAGAACAGTGCATTGAATTATCATGTTATCATGATTTCATTTTTATTCGTTTCATAATTTTATCGAGAAATGTTAATAAAGGAAGAAACATGGAATGTAAGTGGAGAGAGAGAAATACAGAGAGGAACACACTTGTTGACAGAGAGGAACATAAAAGTATTGAAATCTCCATGGACAAGTTTTAAAGAAGCATACAAAACAAAACAAACCAAAAAAAAAACAAAAACAAAAAAACAAAAACCAACAACAACAACAACAAAAAACCGGAAGTAAAGCTCTGCCGTACTCTGGAAAAACCCATAAAATTTTAAAATTTGGCCAGGTTTGAGTGTTTTTTTTTGTTGTTTTTTTGCCAAGATGAAGGTCATTTAAATCGACCGATATTTGAAGGACATTTTCTGGCCAATTTTTTTTTAAATATGGGTTTTTCCAGATTACGACAGAGCTCTCTCCATGTCCAGTCAATTCGGATTTTATGACAAGTAATCAGTTGGCTGACGAAGCGGTTTGAGCCTAAAACGTTAGCATAAAGTATTTTTCTTTAATAATTTTTTTTTTAACAATTCACAGCTTCTAGCATCTTAGCATTCTTTTGGCGTTAATTTTAAAAAAGGAACTTAACCAGTAAACTCTCCTTCTAAAAAGACACATATAATATAAAACTTTATCACCGCCAAGTCCCAGGTTTGAGAGTTTTTTTTCCAAGATGAGGGTCATTTAAATAAATCAATATATGAAGGACGAGTTTTCTGGCCAAATTTTCAAAAACGTGTCTTTCCAGAGTACGCCAATTAACTGGTTAACTAAGAAAATGGAACATACATTTATAAACATTGAACAATCCATATAAAAAAATAACCCCAAGAAGTCCTGTCATATTGAGTGAATGAATTATCTACCAAATTCAGTCCCTTGATTGGTGGACAAGGAATAATGCACAAAAAAGGCCTTTCCGCACGAGATTGAGTGGTATCTTAGTGTTCAGGCTTTGTTGCTTTAATGAATTGTGTGATTTTGTGAAATCATTGAGTCCCTTTCTCTTCCTGGTTGTATGTACGAGTTGCATTGTACATTAGTACAGCACCTATAAGGTGTTATGTATGCTACATCAGCATAAAAGTGTCATGGACACAGGGAATTCACATATTGGGAACCGAGCACGTCTGTTCCTGGCTAGAGTCACAATTTCATCAATGGGCATAGAATCCAGCCCATGTAGTAGAGTGCCTGCTGGTCCAGCTGTCGAGCTCTTCAAGTAGGCAATAAAAGTTCGACGCAGGAGGCGGTCTGCGTCCATGAGTAAGATATGCCCCGCTTGAATATATATGTCCTGCTTGAATATCTTGTTGGTGAAAAAAGGCTGTTGTCTTCCTCAGTTCTGTCAGAGGCCCATACAGTTTGGTCTGCAGAGGTAGTGTGGTCATGCCAGGCCAAAAAAGTATGCCTTGCTGATGCAGTCTTTGGACTGGTCTGGAGTCTGGAGTGTAATATCATGGTGAGCCTTCTTCTCTTTCACCACAAACACACCATAACACTTTTTAAAAACCTAAGCTTTTATATAGCGCAATATCCACTAAACGTGCTCAAAGGGGACGCTAGCCAACACCATGTAAGACGAGACATGACACACATATAGGCATGCGGTGACTAACGTTTGAGTTGTCTGTTGGTCGCATGCCATGTAAACTTAATGGAAAGGGGGGGGGGATGCATCTGAGAAATGCCAAGCTGAGTTAATTCATCTATAAAATAATATGTTGAATAACCATAGAAATTTCCAGTATATGTCGTTTTTAAGGTCATATAAGTAACAGCAATATAGGAGTGGCAGGCAGTATCAACATCATCATCATCATCATCATCATCATCATCATCATCATCATCATTAGCAGCAGCAGCAGTAGCAACAACAACAACAACAGACAAGTATACACATTAGTTATTGTAGATAGTAGTATAGTAGCAGAGCAGTAAGTATTAGTAGTATAGTAGTAGTAGTAGTAGTAGTTAGTAGTAGTAGTGTAATATTATAGTAAGTAGTATAGTAATAGTAGTAGTAGTAGTAGTAGTAGTAGTAGTAGTAGTAGTAGTATAGTAGTAGTAGTAGTAAGTATATAGTAGTAGTAGTAGTAGTAGTAGTAGTAGTAGTAGTAGTATAGTAGTAGTAGTAGTATAGTATAGTAGTAGTAGTAGTAGTAGTAGTAGTAAGTAGTAGTAGTATATATAGTATAGTAGTAGTATAGTAGTAGTAGTAGTAGTAGTAGTAGTAGAGTAGTAGTAGTAGTAGTAGTATAGTAGTAGTAGTATAGTAGTAGTAGTAGTAGTAGTAGTAGTAGTAGTAGTAGTAGTAGTAGTATAGTAGTAGTAGAAAGTAGTAGTAGTAGTAGTAGTAAGTAGTAGTAGTAGTAGTAGTAGTAGTAGTAGTAGTTAGTAGTAGTAGTAGTAAGTAGTAGTAGTAGTAGTAGTAGTATAGTAGTAGTAGTATAGTAGTAGTAGTAGTAGTAGTAGTAGTAGTAGTAAGTAGTAGTAGTAGTAGTAGTAGTAGTAGTAGTAAGTAGTAGTAGTAGTAGTAGTAGTAGTAGTAGTAGTAGTAGTAGTAGTAGTAGTAGTAGTAGTAGTAGAAGTAGTAGTAGTAGTAATAGTAGTAGTATAGTAGTAGTAGTAGTAAGTAGTAGTAGTAGTAGTAGTAGTAGTATAGTAGTAGTAGTAGTAGTATAGTATAGTAGTAGTAATAGTATAGTATAGTAAGTAGTAGTAGTAGTAGTAGTAGTAGTAGTAGTAGTAGTAGTAGTAGTAGTAGTAGTAGTGGTAGTAGTAGTGGTATTACATAATACAAATTATATTTGACAGCAGCCTCAGCATTTGTTTAAATGCAGGGTCACGATTCAAACTCAGTCTTATCACCAAATACTCCGTTCGGAGATCAAGAAGGTCGGTCATAATAATTAATTATTAACATTTGTTTACACATCCAATCCCCCCCCCCCCCCCCCACCCCTTATCTCTTCATTCTCTGGTACAATTGCTTCCTACTTCAGTTCCAATATTCACATCAATACTATAATAATAATAATAATAATAATAATATAATAATAAATAATAATATAATAATAATAATAATAATAATAATAATAATAATAATAATAATAATAATAATAATAATAATAATAATTATATAATCATAAATAACGTTCCTATATTCATCCCATGGGGAAATAATTTGTCTTTTTGGTCTTTTCCAAGGGGAAGACTGGAATGACCCAGGCGCCAGCCGCAGCGCAGCGCCGCAAAGTGAGCTAGTTAGGGTGAGGTGATTTGCTCAAAGGCAGGTGATTTTTCGGGTACGTAGCAAAGACCGTACCGCTGAGAAGGGATTGTAATATTACCGCCTAACAGGCGTCATGTCTCGTCCTACGTGTTAAGTCCCTCATTCTCCCACCAGGCGTCTTGGTTTCCCTGCCTCAGCTCCGCTCTCCTTCTCTTTCTCCTTAACCCTCCTCTCCTGACCAAAATCGTCATATTCATTTTAAAAAAATTGAGTTTTTATATAGAGCAATTTCCACTCGAAGTCTAAACGCGCTTTACAAGGGGTCCCAGGCCAACAGCAACACTTAAAATGTAGGACGCTCGGCATAGTTGAGTCCTTGTAAAATGCTCTTTACTCACATTCTCTCACCGTACTCAGGTGTAAAATGAGTACCTGGCCGTTAACAGCGTTGTCTTTGTCCGAAAATCTTTTTTGTAATATCGTCTAACAGGCGTCATGCATGTCTCGTCCTACACGTTAAGTGTTGCTGTTGGCTAGGGACACCTTGTAAAGCGCTTTGAGCATGTTAAGTGGTTATTGCGCTATATAAAAGCCCAAGTTAAAAGTTAGAGTTTAAAAATATATATTATGTATATGCTGGGTGGGTATGACATTTTTGGGGAAAATTCGAAAAACGGTCGGTAAAGACAGAGAGTTAATTACCCCCCCCCCCCCCCCCACCCTGATCCTTCTTGTCCTCATCTTTCCTCTTCTTCCTTCCTTGATATTTCCCTGACATTTTTCCACTCACCTCTTCTTCTGCCGTACTCTTGAAAAAAAACAAAACAAAAATAAAACCCAAATATAAAAATTTGGCCAGAAAACTCGTCCTTCAATTATCGATCGATTTAAATGACTCTCATCTTGGCAACAACAAAAAACCTCTCAAACCTGGGACTTCAGAATTCTCCGTTAAAGTCCCCCCCCCCCCCCCCCCCCCAGATTTTAGCGTTTTTGCCAAGATGAGGACAATTTAATTCGATCGATATTTGAAGGACGAGTTTTCTGGCCAAATTTTTAAATATGTGTTTTTTTTTTTAACGGCAGTCTTGATCTTCTCCTCCTTTTATTTTTCAAAACAAAAGATAAAATTAATGACAAAACTCTTGGCTGGATCGAAGAAGAACAAGGCTATCTTTCAACTCACATAACTCAACGTAATAGATTTGACAGACATTTTGGCACGACCCTCAAAAAAGCCGTGTATTATTTTGTTTTCCTAATTGAAAAAATATGGAATATACAGACCTGCCAACTTAAAAACAGAGCTGCCTACTTGAAATTTCAAAAATTCGTAGTTTCCAAGGGAAAAGAAAAAAGAAAAATTCACTTTAACTCTCTCCTGACCAACCATTTTCAAGATTGTTCCCAAAACTTCATACCCAACTAACACAAAGAAATATTTTTTATCACTCAAACACAATAGCAGTAAGTTCTTGGGATAAATAATTTCTTTATCAAAACATGCCTACAACACACTGTTCATTTTCTTTAAATTTTATGATATACAAAAGAAATTTGAATAAGAAAAATGTAGGTTGCATCGTAATGAATGCGACGATTTTCCTATAGTTGGTAAGGAGAGGGTTAAAGAGCTTTACAAATAAATAGTTTGCTCTCAGAGTGATCCAAAAATGCTCCAAAGTCCTGAATATATGTTCTACGGAGCTAAACTCTCTTTTTCAACAAAATTTATTGAGTCAAAGAGACCAATGCATTTCTGCAGCTGGAGCCAAAAAAAAATAATCGTATTTCGAATATGTCGTAGTACAAGGCAGGTCTGTTTGAAAATCTAAAAATAAGTAAATTTAGGAGATAAAAATTGTAGTCCCCAAAGTTAGCTTTAAAATCAACAATTTCCCTCACAATGATTAAATAACACTTCAAAATCGTCAAAATCACGAATGTAATAAACAATATTGAGCGCCATTTTTTGGAGATTTCAATTACAACAATGCGCCTTTAAGAAATTGGGTTTTCAGACCTGTAAATAAGAGTACGTCGTTCAAATAGTATGTCACGTAGATTGTCACCACTATCAACTGTAAATTATTTCACGTTTTATTGTAAAATAAGATGTTATAACGTGCATAGCACGTTATTAGGAGGGGACCAAACACAGATTCAAGTGGTAAGCCAATTTTTTTTTAAAGAGAAAAAGGAGCAGAAAGTTTAACTTAACTAAGATTAGGTCGACCAAATCAGCATGAAAACGCCAAAGATATTTCCAATTGATCTGAAAGCCTAAGACAAACTTTCTACAAAGAATTAGTAATAAATTTGTGTCGAAAGCTTTATTATGATCGATTTGAGATCTGTACTATATAGAAAATAACTCTAGGTTCTAAAAAGAAGCTACCCTGAATGAAGATACTAGCCAAATTTTAATGTCCTTTCACCAAATGTGGAAATCGGGTTTTTTTATTTGGACAAAAAAAAAATTGGCATTCTTGCACGGGGGTGGGGAAGGGGGGAAGAGGGGAGGGGAAGGGCGAGGTCATTGGATAGTATGTTAGTAAGTGAAGCTATGCATGCTCTTCAAACATGTTTAAAACATCAAAAGTG
>NC_088367.1:47010964-47020964 GCF_034508935.2 Berghia stephanieae
TGCAATAACGCCTTATGAGTGGCAGGTCCCAACACTTAATTCTGCCGTATTCTGGAAAAAATAACATATTTTAAAATTTGGCCAGAAAACTTGTCCTTCAAATATCAACCGATATAAATGACCCTCATCTTGGCAAAAACTCTCAAACCTGGGACTTCGGGAAGTCTTTATTAAAGTCTCAGATTTGAGAGTTTTGCCAAGATGAGGGTCATTTAAATCGATCGATATTTGAAGGACGAGTATTCTGGCCAAATTTTAAAATATGTTTTTTTTCCCAGAGTAAGACAGTACTGCAGTTGGTTTTAGACACCTTGTTGTAAAGTGCATCGAGCATTTTTCGTGGATATTGCCATTCGATGCATAAGAAAACATGGCCCAAATGTTTATTCTTCTTTTGATTCAACTATTGTCTGATTTTTGTCTTTTTTCTCTCCTTTAAAATCCTTTTCTTTCCACGGATATTATTATATTGCATGTTACATGACTTGTCTTTAACTAGTGTACTGCCGTATTCTGGAAAAAAAAAAACAAAAAAACTCGTTTTTAAAAATTTGGCAAGAAAACTCGTCCTTCAAATACGGATCGATTTAAATAACCCTCATTTTGGAGAGAGAAAAACACCCAAACCCCTCAAACCTGAGACCTAGCAAGATCTTCATAAAAATCCCAGGTTTGAGAGTTTTTTTTGACAAGACGAGGACCGTTTAATTCGATCGATATTTGAAGGAAGAGTTTTCTGACCAAATCTTTAAAATACGAGTTTTAGTGGGGGTTTTTTTTTCCTCCTGAGGAATCTGGCAGTTACTGGGTTAAATGATTTAACGTGACATTTCATCACAGGTCTAAAGCTCCAGTCAGATGGTACACAAATGGTCTGTCGGTGTTTGGATGAGGCCTGCATCTGGCCTGGCCTGGCGTGGCGTCGTCCTATACTTCCAACACTTTGAACAAACACATTTCTCTCTCTCTCTCTCTCTCTCTCTCTCTCTCTCTCTCTCTCTCTCTCTCTCTCTCTCTCTCTCACTCACTCTCTCTCTCTCTCTCTCTCTCTCTCTCTCTCTCTCTCTCTCTCACTCTACTAAATTTGGCAAGAAATCTTTAACTTCATTAATATTATAGATAGTATGCGCTTGGCTAAGAAGCTCACAACATTGCCATCCGGAAGTATAACGGACCAACACACAAAACTATGTGTAACCTTGAACTTTTATAGTCTGGTTCATAAAGTTTAGTGAGAAGTATTCATAAACGTGGAGGGCAAAAAACAATAACAAAGACCCGAGTGACGTCATCTTCGTTCTATGTATAGATGGAAACGAAGTTGACGTCACTCAGCTCTTTGTTATCATTTTTGGCAGCGTGTAAGTGATATTATTATGTTCTCACTAAATTATGGTGGACAATAATAGCAATTACTTGCTTTCCGTTGGATAGAACGCTTGTCTATCGCAAAGTACTTTCCCGCCAAATCTAACAGACTCAGCTACCCATTCATTCAATGCTGGGTGGACAGCGGGAGGGGATCCAAAAAAAACAAACAAACAACCGGGTTCGATCTCGGTCCTTTGGCGTGTGAAGCGAGTGCTCTACCAACTGAGCTATCGGGACCCCCGAAGAATTGAATTGTAAGCTTCAATTTATTATACGAAGACAGATCTGTGGATACCAAAACTACGCCATTCACACATAATATCTCATTCGCCCTTAGTGTTTCATTCATCATATTTTGTTAATAAAGGGAAAACCCAAAACGTCCATAATATCTGTCTTCGTCTAATAAACCGAAGCTTATAATTCAATACTTATCTTTATATTTTTTCCCCTTCGAGCTTTAAGAACCAACACTTCTTTTCTCAAAATTATGGCTAAAATGGAATTAATTTTTTTTGGCAGAATATGGCAGTCTAGACCAAATAGACCTGGCACTTTGGATCTTTTATTTACATAATAGATATTCAGAAATTGGGGAATTATATTAGTAGTATTATTATTATTGGTGTGATTTTTGTTACAGATTCCGGTGATTTTTTTTTTTAATATATAACTCGGTCAAAGAATGAGTTCGGGATTAAGACAGTATAATATTTGATATCATATTATGAATAACGAGATGTACTTATTTGTATGTCTAATCACCCAAATTGTAATGGGCTTTTTGTTCAAAATACTCTCGTAATATATAGTCAGTTTCAAATCTTCCCTATGAAACAACAATAACAACAAAAACAGAATTAACAAAAGCAAACAACAACAAATAATCCTACAAAAATAAACAAATTACAATTTTAAAATACCATAATACCAAACAAAACAAGTTTAAAAAAAAGAAGGATGAGGATGAGGAGGAGGAGGAGGAGGAGGAGGAGGAGGAAAAGAAGAAGAAGAAGAAGAAGAAGAAGAAGAAGAAGAAGAAGAAGAAGAAGAAGAAGAAGAAGAAGAAGAAGAAGAGAAGAAGAAGAAGAAGAAGAAGAAGAAGAAGAAGAAGAAGAAGAAGAAGAAGAAGAAGAAGAAGAAGAAGAAGAAGAAGAAGAAGAAGAAGAAGAAGAAGAAGAAGAAGAAGAAGAAGAAGAAGAAGAAGAAGAAGAAGAAGAAGAAGAAGAAGAAGAAGAAGAGGAATAAGAAGAAGAAGAAGAAGAAGAATAAGAAGAAGAAGAAGAAGAAAGAAAGAAAGAAAGAAAGAAAGATAGAAAGAAAGAGAGAGAGAGCTTATATTGTAAATACAATGGAGAGGAAAACCATGACTCATCGAAATAATTTGGGGTTTTTTTAAATCTCCAAAAACAAACCAAATTCTTAAAAGATCATAGTGCGAAAACAAAACAAGTAAAGAGATAAAATAACAACTAATTACCTTATATTTTAAAGTAAAAGTATGACTCACGGAAACGGTACAACTCTCCCCCCCCCCCCCCCCCCCCCCTCTACATGAATAAAAATGACAACCTTCCCCCCCCCCCCCTCTCCCCCTGAAAATAAAAACAACGCCGACTTAAAAACTAAAAAAACAAAAACAACAACATCAAAACAAACAAAGAAGACAAAACATAACAATTTTTCTAAAAGAAAGAAAAAACAAGAAAAAAAGGCCAAAAAAAAAAATAATTATAAAAAGATTTTTTAAAAACCCAAAACCCAACAAATTAACCCTCCCTCCTCCCGCCGATATTTCGGCCCTTGGCCTTATTTAGGGAAGGGGCAATGAAAGGGGGGGGGGGGGGGGGGGGAATGATGATAAAAAAAAACAACAAAAATTTTTGTGAGAATTACTCATAAACGCTGATGGTAAAAAAAAGCAATCACAAAGACCTGAGTGACGTCAACTTCGTTGTATCTATATCATAATTATAGAGCATTTGCGTAAAAATTGTGACGTCAAAGTATCGCAGATGGAATGGCGAGGGGATTTCTCCATCCAGGCTTGATTTTCTTGACAAAATTAATCATAATAATATGGAGCTTCATACCACTAATCTGACGTACTCGAGAAAAACTCACATATTTAAGAATTTGGCCAGAAAACTCGTCCTTCAAATATCGATCGATTTAAATGACTCTCATCTTGGCAAAAACTCCCAAACCCGGGACTTCGCCGAAGTCCCGGGTTTGGGAGTTTTTGCCAAGATGAGAGTTATTTAAATCGATCGATATTTGAAGGACGAGTTTTCTGGCCAAATTTTTGAATATGTGTTTTTTTTTCTCAGATTACGGTAGTAATAAATGGGCGTGTAAAAATGTGGAAAGGGGTGGGAGGGGGGGGGGGGGGGGGGGGGGGGGGGGGGGGAGGGGGAGAGAGGACTGTTGTTGATATTGAGTGCATACGAGAGCACGACAAGATGCTGTCAATTAACAACAGGATAATATGCAGGAGCTTGTACCATTCATTGAGCGATAACACAGAATGCGCATATGTCACGACAGTTTGACCCCTACCATCAGTGCAAAAGGGTGGGGAGGTTTAACCGCATCATTTAACGAAAGACGCATATTATATATTTAATTTTAAAAATTTGGCCAGAAAACTCGTCCTTCAAATATCGATCGATGTATATGACCCTCATCTTAGCAAATACACTCTGAAACCTAAGACTTTATGAAGACCTAGATGAAGTCCCGGGTTTGAGCGTTTTTGCCAAGATGAGAGTCATTTAAATTTGTCAATATTTGAAGGACGATTTTTCTGGCCAAATTATTCAATTAAATATGGAGGACAGCAGTGAACTGTTTAATATCAGATCATAAAACAACACATAAAACTAGATCTGTCGTGCATCGATCAATACGCCTTTTTAAAAAAAAGTAGTCCTTCAGAGTCATTTGGCACATGGAGCCGGAGTTTATCCCGGTTTCTATAGCGTGAAACGGTCAATATTAGGCGATATTACAATTTTTTTCGACAGAGACAACGCTGTTATTGTAAGACCTGGCACTCGTTTTGTGCCCTGAGTACGGTGAGAGAATGTGAGTAAAGAGCCTTTTTCTAAGGACTCATCTATGCACTGCTCAAAGCGGCACTTTTATAGATAGTATGCGCGTGGCTAAGAAGCTCACAACATTGCAATCCGGAAGTAAAACGGATCAACACACAAAACTCTGTGGAGCAATGAACTTTTATAGATTGGATAATACAGTTAAGTGAGAATTACTCATAAACGTGGATGGTAAAAAACAAAAAACAAACAAAAAAACAAAAACAAAAACAAAACAAAATACAACCAAAAAACAGAACCAATACCAAAGACCCGAGTGACGTCAACTTCATTCTATCTATTCCGTCTCTTCTTCTACAATTAATAATTTACGTTTTTACAAATTAACAAAATTATGCGTAGTGAATAAGCGAGTTTATAGACACGTGATGAAGGAGTCATTCAAGAGCTATCCCACTAACCATTTGTCATTGCCTAATTAAAACGCTATCTATTTTGTTTGTTTCGCATTTTCTATTATTTTCTATTATATGTTTTAAAGTTTTAATTCTTTAAAAAACTACTTCCTGTTTGGAGGGTCCTAACCTAATTATTTATCTACCTGCACAACCGAACCGACGTGTAAGCTACTTATTTTCAGATCTGATAACAGAAATTGTTATGGGCTCATTATTGTTGAAATGGAAATTCAATACGCTCTCAAACCAACGCAAAATAATATTGTCCATTACAAGAACGATGAATCAAGCCCGTAATTGCATCCGGTTATCAGACCTGTAAACATGAGCACGTCGGGCCAGGCATATGAATAAAACTTAAGAGACCAAAAAAAAAAAAAACAAATAAAAAAAAAATAAAAAAAAAAAACAACAGCAACAAAAAAAAAAAAAAAACCCAACAAAAACAACTAAGACAAAAAACAAACAAAAAAAAAAAAAATAAAAATAACCCCTCAAAAAAAAAAACAACAACAAAATAAAAAGAAAACAAAATGCTCCAATGAAAAGCCGTTTATTTTAGCACAAGCTAAATATTAAGTTTTACGCATCAGGTTCAGCTCAATATATCACCGATTTAAGGCGACTGGTTACAAATACGCAGTACCTATTAAGACGCACAAAAGGGTTATTCATCGTTTGTTATACCTAATTAATTAATGTGCACCTATTTGGCGGTCTGATAACTCAATACATGATGTTATAAACTCAACCTCCCCCCCCCCCCCCCCCCCCCCCCACCCACCAAAAAAATTTTTTTTAAAAAATACGCAAAATATTGTCCATTACAACAATGTTAAACTAGGCCCATAATTAATTGCGTTCGTATGCCAGACCTGCATATATGAATACATTGCTTTCAACCCCTACTACCTACCTATCTCCCTTTCGTTGATGATTGGAAGGAAGAAGAAATGCCTTGTAATCTCCGTTGTCTTACATCGCCTTCCAAACATAGGATGTGGTTTCCTGTTCTCCAAGACTTATTTTTAACCCTCTCCTTCCCACTCAAAGGAAAATCGTCACATTCGTTACGATATATAACCAATAATTTTCTTGTTCTGATTTCAATTTCATAGTTATAGCTATAAAAACTCGACACTGTTGTTGCATGCAGAGCTCATTTTGTTGAACAAAACAAGAATATAATATATTATTCGTTGCTATTCTGTCCCAAAAATCTATTTGTTTGTTGTTGGGTGAGTATGAAATTTTGGGTCAAATTCTGAAAATAGCTGGCAAAAAAAAAATAAATAAATAAAAATTGAGCTTTATATAGCGCAATATCCACTAAATGTGCTCAAAGCGCTTTACAATGGGTCCCTGGTCAACAGCAACATTTAACATGTAGGACGAGACATGCCGCCTGTTAGGCGATATTACAATTTTTCGGACAAAGACAACGCTGTTAACGGCCAGGTACTCATTTTACACCTGATTACGATGAGAGGATGTGAGTAAAAACCCTTTTCCAAGGACTCAACTATGCGCCGAGAGAGGTCCGAACCCAAGACCTTCCGTTCCGAAAGCGAGTGTTATACCACTAGACCATATTGCCGCACTACTACTACCTATCTCCCTTTTGTTGATGATTGGAAGAAGAAATGCCTTGTAATCTCCGTTGTCTTACATTGCCTGTCAAACACAGGATATGGTTTCCTGTTCTCCGAGACTTATTTTTAAGCCTCCAGTAGCTCCTAGAACACTATCTCTGTTTTCCTCATATGAACCCCCTTGCTGGTACAGTTTCCTTTGAAGATTATCTTTACGACAAAAGATTTTATCAATGTCTTATCTCTGAACAGAGCGATATAATGTAGGCTTGTTTGGGAAGTTCAAACGTCTCTTAGGGATTGGGGGTCGAAAATGTATCTCCACATCTGTCTTTGTTAAACATTGGCAACAAAACAAAACAAACAAATAGTTTTACTTATCTTATCTTATCTTGTTTACCCAGTTTCGGGATGGTCTAAATAAAACGAATATATGAACCGACGTGTACATATATGCAGGTCTGATTCCCGAAAGAAGAACAAATAACAGCATACTGGAAGAGCTGCCCTTTCTGCCACGACATCATAAGAAATCGTCGCCTAGGCATTCCACGAAGGAATATAGATAATTCATAACAGGATGTCTGTGATGTCAACAGGAATCACCCATGTTGTCAAGTGAGCAAATTGGGGGTCACTAGTCTTGCTCAAGGAAAAAAAAACGAAAGTGTTTCAAGCGGGGCTCGAACCCCGGACCTTCCGTGTCACAGTGCAATGCCTTAACCACTCGGCCACTTCGTCCCCCGCCAGAACTATTAAATGTAATCAGTTTTTCCGTTACATAATATGCCGAAACCCGTGCACCATAATGAAAAATGTGGTACAGGGGAAAATTATGGGGATGCAAACGAAGAAGAGGAAGACCTAGGTCTAGTTATATTATAAAAAACATCCTAGAATGGACAGATATGAATGGAAGAGAGTTGTATGATACCGTCAAAAGACGAATGGAATGGGCAGACTTTTGTCATCGCAGAGTGCGGACAACCAACGTCAACGAGGACGAAGCTCGATAGTAAGTAAAGCAAGTAAGATACTCCAACACAATTATGGGCCTAGTTTAACATTGTTGTAATGGACAATATTTTGCGTCATTATTTTTTTTTTAGATTTCCATTATAACAATTAGCCCATAATGAATAAGGTTGTCAGACTTCCAAATTTATATTGCGCATTTTCATGTATTAATCATACTCAACTCGCTTCGCACTGTTTCATTCATTCCCCGAGCAAGTCATATTAAAGAACCACCGGTTGCCTGTTCGACGTATTTTGTACTAACAGTCTTACTACACTATTCGTTGTAGCCTGGTACTCATATACACCTGAGTCAATGAGGAAAATTGATTTGAAAGTCAAAAGGATCAGCATTTTATTTTTTTTAATGAGCTTTTATATAGCGCAATATCCACTAAACGTACACAAAGCGCTTTACAAGGGGTTTCTGACAAACAGCAACAGGCAACATTAAAACGAGACATGACGCCTGTTAGGCGATATTACAAATGTTTTTTTCGGACATCGACAACGCTGTTAACGGCCAGGTACTCATTTAACACCTGAGTACGGTGAGATAATGTGAGTAAAGAGCTTTTCCAAGGACTCAACTATGCGCAGAGCGAGGCTCGAACCCAGGACCTTCCGATCCGAAAGCGAGCGTCATACAACAAGACCACATAGCCGCACAAAATTGATTCGCAAGTCAAAAGGAAGAGCATTTTAAAAAACAAAAAAAAACAAAACAAAAAAACAACAACTGAAGTTATTTTGATAAACAGTTAAAATCAAACAATAAAACTCGTAATCTTCAATGCACGCTTTTGTTTTCAGGAACTCCAATGTTATGAGTTAAGCAAGATTAAGACTGAATCCAAACCATGAGGTTCGCCTCGACATAATAAAGTCTCGATAAGATTAGTCTCAATAAAATCTCAAGTTTTGTTCCTGACTCACGAGATTCCAAACATTTGAAGAGACAGACAATCGTAAAATCCACGAAATATTCCCATTTATGATAAAAGCAGAACTAAAAAAAGATTTTAAAATAGAAAAAAAAAACGAAAAGAAAAGAAAATGAAAACACTAACAAAAAAACAAAAAGACAAAAAACAAAACAAAAAAACAAAAACAAAAACAAAACAAAACAAAAAAACCCCTCTAAAAACAAATAAACAAAAGGGGAAAACCCCTCATAAAAACAGAAAAAAAAAACAAACAAACAAAAAAAAAACAAAACAAAACAAACAAACAAACAATCAACCCCCCCCCCCCAACAAAAACAAAAACAAAAACAAAAAACAATAACAAAAAAATGTAAATTATACAACAGCAAAAGAAAATACAAAATCGTAGCCAACACTGGGCATTTGACCGAATTGTCATACGCAGGACCTCGTTTTGACATCATTATCATCAATTTGGGCCTAGATAGATCAAAAAGGAAAGTCACATTTAAAAACAAAGGGAAGGAGAAAAATATACAGGTGGATACAGAAGGCTTTTCTAATTTAGATGAGCGAGCTATTTTGATGTATAAACTTGTTTTCTTTCAATCAAATTTAAATATACTTCTAGTAAAATAACAGTTATAACATAAATAGTATCTTTTTTCACAAGCACATTTCGTGAGCTGAAATTTAATAGAAGGGAGAGGGGGGGGGGGGGGGGGGGAGGGTGGAGGGCGAATATGCTTCAGGAGGGGATGGGAAGGGGGGGGGGGGGGGGGTTGCGCAAAAATTCTGAAAAGAAACATATAGACGGTTGGGGAGGGGGGGGGGGGGTTCCATTTGATAAAAGAGTGTGCAACAAAATTCCATGCATAACATATTATGGGTCTAAACCACAGGCCTGCCATTATTGTGGCACGAGGGGGCGAGGGGGCAAGAGTAATGACTGGTAATGACGGTGATAATTGCTGGGAGGGCAGGGGCACCATACAATAATATTAGTACTACAATCTAATGAGTGGGTGTGACTATAACACCATGATGATGGGGGTGGGGGGGGGGGGGGGATTAGGGAGGGAGAGAGAGAAAGAGAGAAAAAGAATGTATGTGTGTGTGTGTGTGTGTGCGTGTGCGTGTGTGAGTGTCTGTGTGTGTGTGTGTGTGTCTGTGTGTGTGAGACTTTTACACCAAGTTGATTGCGGGCGGGGGGGGGGGGGGGGAGGCAGGGGGAGAGAGAGAGAGAGAGAGAGAGAGAGAGAGAGAGAGAGCGAGAGAGAGGAGGGAGAGAGAGAGCGAGGAGAGAGTGTGTGTGTGTGTGTGTATGTATGTGTGAGAGAGAGAAATGGAGAGAAAGAGAAATGATTAGATAGATAGATAGATAGATAGATAGATAGATAGATAGATAGAGAGAGAGAGAGAGAGAGAGAGAGAGAGAGAGAGAGAGAGAGAGAGAGTAGGGGAATAAATAACTTACATTTCTAACATCCCCCACAACATGCTTTATGTCAAGAACGGGCGTGTTTTTCCTGGCACTCCCTCCCACCCACTCATCCAGCTTACTACTACTGCCCACGACC
>NC_088367.1:47023464-47035964 GCF_034508935.2 Berghia stephanieae
AACATGAAAAAAAAAAAGAAAAACATTAGCTCTGATACTAGATACGCCTATAATTTGTCTCAGAAAAATGTAAGGAATAGGCATTGGGTAAAAGTAACCCTGGTACACTCGTGGCCTTCGTAAAGTTATGGCCTGATACTGGCCAAAAAATGACGTCAAAATGCCAGTCTTTTGCCACAAAAGAAAACAAATCGTTGAGTTGTATTCAATAGTTCAACCAATGAAATAACTTGTTTCCATGAATTCTACTAACAACAACTCACTAGGCGGTGCAAAAACCAAACAATGACGTCAAAATGCCAGTCTTTTGCCACAAAAGAAAACAAATCGTGAGTTGTATTCAATAGTTCAACCAATGAAATAATTGGTTCCTTGAGCTCTACTAACGACAACTCACTAGGCGGTGCAAAAACCAAATAATGACGTCAAAATGCCTATGGATTTCAGTGTCAGGCTATAACATAACGATGGCTACAGTAAACTACGGATATAGTCGGTGTTCGGGGTGAGTGAGTTAACCCACCGTGGACAGGAAGAAAAAGGTTAAGTAGGAAAGGCACTTACTTTGTCAATTTCACCAAGCAATATATTATTATACTGGAAGGGAAGTTGGGAGGGAAGAAAGGCGGGAAAATAAGAATAGCATTTAGAATGGCACATAATAATAGCATTGCGCATGCGCACAACACAAGCAAATAAATATATTATGGAACGGAAGTTGGGAAAAAGGCGGGAAAAATAAGAATAACATTTAGATTGGCACATAATAATATCATTGCGCATGCGCCAATGCCTCCAATTTGGAATTACCTCGGGATGAGCCAATGGCCAAAAAGTGGATTTAAAGTAGAAATTAGAAGTATGACATTTTAAGATTGACGTCAGAGAAATTGTGTATGTCCTCTCTGTTGTAGAGAAGACGCTGGTGACTTTCCAGAATTTTCCTACAACAGAGAGGACCGACAGAATTTCTTACAGAATGTACTAATGTCTTTATTGTTTTGTTATTTTGTTGTTGGCTGAAGAAGGGTTTTGAACCCGAAACGTTCCGTGTTGGGTATTTTGTTCTGTTTGGAAGCAGTTGTTAAATTCATTTATTGTTTATTACTTTTTGCAGATTCACAACAAACGTTACTCAATCAAAATACACACAGACACGCATTCTGAAAAGGTTAAAAATCACAATTGATTAGCATTGTGTTTTTGATACGATGAAAATTTAACACGGATTATTTACAAATTTACCAAGAGCTCTACTCACAACACTGTTCATATTATAGATAATAAAAAGCAAAAGTCGTAACGATGATTTCGTTGATTTTTCAGGAGAGCAAATCAAACCTTTGCGGAGGGAATTTAAATAGTTAACCAAAGACTATAGTGATTATTTTTATACCAATACAACCGTGATTATATAGTCTGCTTGATTGTCAGGACCCCGGTCACTTTTAGATTGTCATTTTTAATAAAACGACGCATTTTACGTAGCTATTTTCATTACGGCTTTTGTGCAGGGACATTTTTTGAAAAATGTCACAGTATCGCTCTGCCCCTTTACCGTACATCATGTTACTTGCATAGTGCATGCCGCCTATCCCGTTCTCAGGTGGAGGTTTGCCCAAAAGCCGTAACCGGGAATAAGACAGAGCTGTCAAGAGAAATTACCCTGAACACATTCTGCTCAAAAGCTGTAACGAGTGATACGGTGCAATAAAAACCACAACTAAGCGTAATTCTGGCCTGCCATAACACAGTAACTTGCGATACGGTGTTTGAGCAGGAGTGAATGACTGATGTACTTTGTTTAAAGAGTACGAAATGACACCGTAACACTGAGAAAATAAAGAAAATAACAGAGCTCTAAACACATTTTTGACTTTAAAATTATAGTAAACATTCTTTCTGATGCAAATAATCGTAATTCTTCCAAAGAGGGACTCAACAACTCCACACCTCTCTCTCTCTCTCTCTCTCTCTCTCTCTCTCTTCTCTCTCTCTCCTCTCTCTCTCTCTCTCTCTCTCTCTCTCTCTCTCTTTCTCCTCTTCCACAAACAATCTCTCCTTCTCTCTATCTCTCTTTCTCCTCTCTCAAACTCTCTCTCTCTCTCTCTCTCTCTCTCTCTCTCTCTCTCCTCTTCCACAAACAATCTCTCCTTCTCTCTATCTCTCTTTCTCATCTCTCAAACTCTCTCTCTCTTTCTCTCTCCTCTCACCGACTCTCTCTTTCTCTTCTCTCATTAACTCTCTCTTTTTCTTTCTTTCTTCTCTCTCACGAACTCTCTCTCTTTCTCTCTCTCTCTCTCTCTCTCTCTCTCTCTATCTCCTTATCACAAAATCTCTCTCTTTCTCCTCTCTCACTAACTCCCTCTCTCTGTCTCCTCCCCCACTCTCTCCCTCTCTTTCTCGTCTCTCTCTCTCTCTCTCTTCTTCTCTTTCTTTCTCCCTGAAAAATGGCAAAACTGTTGGCATTGATGAGTTATACCCACCCCGACATGATTACTAACTTTGGACCAGAAACAATAAACTGGCTGGCAAATACTATGACAGTCATCATGGACAATGGCACATACCCACAAATTTAGAAACATGCCAAAGTAATAGCCATATTAAATCCAGACATACCAATGACTGAACCATCCAGCTACAGACCAACATCTTTACTTTGTTGCTTATACAAGCTCCTGGAAAGAATTGTACTAGAGTGAATTAACCCATTTGTAAATCCCTGCGTACTGCCATAACAAGCGGGCTTTAGACTACAAAGAATCAGACGTGAACAGGTCCTTGCACTGACCTCATACATTGAAGCAGGCTTTGAGAGAGAAAAAACCCAGAAAACTGATGCAGTCCTAATAGACTTAACTATAGCTCATGAATCTGTTTGGATAGGCGGACGATGTTAAAGCTTTCAAAAATGATTCCCTTAAACTGCTGTCTACCATGACTGGACAAGACAATTTCATGTCATATTGGGAGGAAACAAAAGCAAAATACCAAAAATTAAAAACAGGGCACCACAAGGTTCAGTTTTAACCCCAACTTTCTTCAATATTTATATCTCTGAAATGCCAAACTTCCAAGCACTCAAACTTGGATGCCTTGACGACTGGACCTTAGCCTATCGATCGAAAAACTGGAAAGAGATTGAAGATGTTTTACTCAAAGACACCTCCCGCCTGAAACAATACTTGGATCGGTGGTAAATAAAAATGAACATCACCAAATCAGTATCCAGAATTTTCCACTTGAATAATCGAGAAGCAACAAAGGAATTGAAAATCATAGGTGGTAACTCAATACTACCTTCAAACTCCAATCCTAAATACCTCACATTTAACAGACAACTAATTACCGAAAACATTGAGGGAACTGCAAAGAGAATCGCAAGAAGAAACAGCCTGCTGAGAAAACTCACAAGAACCACCACAGGTACTGAGAATGTCTGCTTTGGCACTGTGCTACTATGTGTGAGAATGCTTTTTGGATGAGGAGCCCACATGTAAGCCGCATTGACATCCGATGAAGAGAATCAATGTGAATAATAGCAGAATGTCTCAAGTCAACTCCAACTCAGTGGCTCCCAACACTGAGAGGCATTGCATCGCCAAGTCTTAGACAAGACGCTAATCAAAGGATAGATGCAAGAATTGATGAAGCCATGGATAACACTCCTATAAAAATAATCATAAAGGGAGCACCTTCAACAACAACCACTCAAATCAAGAAGACCTTTCCACCTAACAAAATGGTAGACTTCAGAGTGAAAGAGAACTGGAGCTAATGTGGAACAGGGAAACACCAAAAGTAGGAAACATCATAAAAGATCCCATCAAAAGAATGCCTGCATTCCAAAATGCCAGGAATACTGGGTTTCCTCAAATCGCCTTAACAGGACATGGCAAAACTGCATCAAATATGTGCAGATGGAATCGTGGGAACAGTGGTGCCTGTGAAGGTGTCGGGCAGCTCCAGAGACCAGCAATCACAGCGTCCTCCGCAGTCCAGTAACGAGAACTGTAGGTGGCAATGAAAAAGTTCATAGGGCAGAGGAAGACTTCCCAAGCTGGGTTGATGAAATGAATTTGGAGTTGCAGTCATGCGCTACCACTACTCCTCTCTCTCTCTCTCTCTCTCTCTCTCTCTCTCTCTCTCTCTCTTTCACTCTCTCTCTCACTAACTCTCTCTCCCCTCTCTAACCAAATCTCTCTCTCTCTCTCTCTCTCTCTCTCTCTCTTGCTCCTCTCTCACTAACTCTCTCTCTCTCTTCTCTCTCACTAACTCTCTATCTCTCACTCTCGCGTTCTCCTCTCTCACTAAATCTCCCTCACTCTTTCTCTTCTCTCTCTCTTTTCTCCTCTCTAACTCTCCCTCTCTTTCTCTCTGCCTCCTCTTTCATTCTCTCTCTCTTCTCCTCTCTCTCTCTCTCTCTCTCTCTCTCTCTCTCTAACTGTCAGTCTCTCTTTCTCTATCACACACACAAAAACTTTCTCTTTCTCTCTCTGTGCCTGTCTGTTTGTTTGTCTGCATCTCTCTCCCTCTCTCTCTCTCCCTCTCTCTCTCTCTCACTCTCTCTCTCTCTTTCCCTACGATGAGATCTATGCATACGAGATGAAAATTACATTTCAAAAAAAAAGATCAGGATTGCTTTCCTTAATCATCAAAACGCAGATTCAATCAAGTAATAGTTAGACTTATTAAGTTCATTGGTGGCCAAAGGAAAAAAAACAAAACCGTCTCATAATCCAGAGCTTGACCCATCCCTTAAGTTGTGATGTCTTATCCTGTAATTGATACTGGCATGTAGGGAATTTCAAGACTTGGATTAATTGTTACCCAGTTGTCTTTCACCATCAATCTTGAACGTTAAAAGTCGAATTTTAAAAGATTGTAACACAATATTGCATCAAAGTCATTGTAGAATCTCATACAATGTCACATTACGGTCTTTCAGTTGATCTAACTCTCATTTCCAACCCCATATTTTTCACTGCTCTAAGACCGTAAATTCAGTCAAGGCCATTGAGCTCGCCATTGTAACCACTGTGGCATAATTCTATGCCTGCCCAAACGCCTTCTTGCTAGATACGGTTTTTGGGCAGTCAACTTTACCTTTGCATTTCCATCTTTTCGTCAGGCGGTAAAACGGTAGTTACTGTTAAGGCTTCTGGGCAGTGGCTGATAGGCACTGTTTAGAGCGTCTTAAGTCTGTATTACACGCTACGGCTTTTGGGCAGTCACATTATCTGTCTAAAAACGTTACGGTGTTCGTGTTTTAATTAATAAAAATTAATTGATTAATATTGTTGCATATATTTTTTTGTAGAAATAAACCTTACTCCAACCCAAGTTGATTTATGTAAAAAAACGAAAAATTGAATTTTTTGACGTTACGGCCTTTGCGCAGGCACCCCTCGGTATGCGCTTGGCTGAGAAGCTCATAACATTGCCATCCGGAAGTATAACGGGCCAACACACAAAACTATGTGTATCCATGAACGTTTATAGTCAGGTTAATACAGTTCAGTGAGAATTACTCATAAACGCGGATGACAAAAAAAAAAAAACAATAACAAAGACGTGAGTGACGTCATCTTCGAACTATCTATATTTCTTTATAAATTCAATTTTTAGTTTGACGCGACGTGTACTTATTTTCAGGTCTTATAACCCAAGTCCTTGTGGCCTAATTTTTGTAATGGAAATCTCCAAAAAAAAAAAGAAAAAAGAAAAAAAATGAAGCAAAATATTGTCTACTACAACAATGTTAAACTAGGCCCATAAGAATGGTCCGATGTCAGACCTGTATATATTATGTAAACGTCGGTCTGAAAGTCAACCCGACACAATTAACACCGTTTATAGACAGAAGGTTACATTTAATTTAAACATCGCTTAAACAATCATTATCACATTAACTCACTCAACCCTAACACCGATTATATCCGTATTTTACCCGTGTTACTTTTACCTCTAGTACAGCTGTCCTTGTGCCATGACTATTTATTACATTTTTCTGAGACGAATTCTAGGCGTAGTATCAAAGTTAGCTAATGTTTTAACTCACTCAACACTAACACCGACTATATCCGTAGTTAACCAGAGTTACTTTTACCCCATGCCTAAATTTTTTTTCTGAGACAAATTAAAGGCGTAGATAGTATCAACGCTAATGTTTTTAATTTTTACATGTTAATGAATGGTATTTGAATAAAACTATCTATGCACATGCTCATTTTTAACACATTTTCCCCCCAATTTTGAAAAGAAGCAAAAATCTCTAGGATTGAGTGAGTTAATGGAACAATGTATCCTAATCGTGAATGTATTACTTTCTGTTATAGCTTAAGGGTAGTATAATATTATAATCATTCATTCCCAGACAAAACATGACACGACGCGACCGGCGAGTGGAATCTAGGTCACATCATTGCAGCATGGATGCCTTCGGTGGTGATAGAAATTGAAATAATAGCCACATAATAATATAATAATAATATATGAAACTTAAGAGTTAACTGTAGTAGAGAATGAATAATATTTCTTTAACCCCCCCCCCCCCCCCCCCCCCCCCCAAAAAAAAAACAACAAAAAAACAAAAAACCAACAAACAAACAAACAAACAAAAATAAAATAAAAACAAACAAATCAAATACAAATAAACCAACAAAACAAACAAACAAACAACAACAACAACAAAAAAGAAAAAAGAAAAAAAGGAGACAAGACACCGACCGGGCTATTGATTTCCTTGAAAATGGCCAATAGAATGTAGATTTCATCATTGCAGCATGGATGATGCCTTTGACGACAGACCATAGATTTATACAAGAAGGAGATGGTCAACGACCGTCTTTACCGGTAATCAGAAGGTCTGAGGTTCGATCTCCAGCCAGTCGAGGTCGACTGAATTGTTTTTGGGATGGTTTTTTTTTTTCTTGTATTTTTCTTTCTTGCTTTGTCTGGCACCTTTCATACACACTCTTGTCCATATCTTTATCTTACACCAGTGCCTGCTCCTTAATGTCTTAATTTTATGTAATCTGTGACTGTTCCCAGTTTTGATTGGACTGTAACTGAACATTTGCAGCGATGGGCCCGTGGGTTTCTTTGCAAATACAAGATTGAAGATTATCATTATTACGGTTGAAATGTCCAGGAGCTCAATTTTCTCGGACATTGATGACCAAAAAAAAAAGCGCCTTTTTTTCTTTCTTCTTAAACATTTTCGCGGGAAAACTTTTACCTCATAATAATAGATATTCTCACCGTACTCAGGTGAGTTAACGGCACTTTCTCTGTCGGAAAAAAAAAAATTGTATTTTCGCCGAACCGGCGTCATGTTTCGTTCTTTATTATACGTCACTAGGGGAAAAGATACAAATTAGAGATATAACTTTATTTTGTTTATTCAATGAATAATTTCCAAATGCCAGAAAACTGGAATTTTCTCATCTTCCCCCCCCCCCCCCCTTCTCAAAATCTTTTAAAAAAATTATTTTTAGATTTAGATAGATATGTTTTGACAAGAATAGAAATAAAAATATAACAGTTGAAAGAAAAAATGGAACACAGGTAAAATCGTTTAGCGCGAAATAACCGCCCCATGGTGAGCAATGAGTACTCACACGAAATTATACAAATCAAAGGCGTTTTCTCTTGATCTTAGTTGAGTTGGGGAGGTTGACTTGTATGTATATTATCAAACGAGAGAAGCAGACGGGCGAAATCCAGGCAAATATTCTAATTAGCCGCGCGATAGCAGCAGACGAATGGAGGAGAAAAGTGCCAGAGCTTACTTTGCCTGGCTGGCGTAGTTTTTCGGCAGTTAGTTCAAATTAGAAGAAGCAAAGCAAAAGGTAGTAGAACTCTAATCATGAGGATTTTATTCAAAAATATTACTTAGATGTGAACCGCTGTATCGAATTGGTATTATTATATTGGGGCGTATAAATGTTGCTGCTCGAAGTTCGAAGATGTAATTAACAATGTGAAATTGAATGTAAGCTTCAATTTTAATTACGAAAACAGATAAAATGGACGTTTCGGGATTCCCCTTTATCAACAAAACAGGATGAATGAAACACTACAGATGAATGAATCTCATTAATCTGTAGTGTTTCATTCATCCTGTTTGTTGATAAAGGGGAGACCCGAAACGTCCATTTTATCTGTTTTGGTATATTAAATTGAAGCTTACATTCAGTTTCACATTGTTATTTATTTATATCGGGGTGAGCCGTTACGGTAGCCTTCGATAACTAAAAGCCTGATCGTCATAAAAGAAGACAAAGATCGCGGGAAAATGTCAATTGTGAGTTGTAAAAACAAACAAACACGTTAAAAAAAAGACTGGAGCTTTTATATAGGGCAATGCCCACTAAACGTGCTCAAAGCGCATTACAAAGGGTTTTATACCAACAGCAACGAGACCTGTCGCCTGTTAAAAATTTTAAAAATGAGCTTTTATTTAGGGCAATATCCAATAAACGTGCTAAAAGCTCTTTACAAAGTGTCCCTGACTAACAGCAACGCGCGACATGTAGAACGAGACATGACGCTTGTTAGGCGATATTTACCAAAAAAAAATTCCGATAGAGACAAACAACACTGTTAACGGCCACATATTCATTTTACACCTGAGTACGGTGAGAGAATGTAAGAAAGGGACTTTTCCAGGAACTCAATTATGCGCCGAGCAAGGCTCGAACCAAAGACCTTCCGAACCACGAGATCACATAGCCGTAACCAATAGCTCAGCCAATGGAATCATTTGTTTCCATAGCAACTTCTAACAACAACTCATTTTTCACTTTCGTTTGGTGATCATCGTCTTCTTTTGTGACGCAATAATTTGGGGGCGCGAGGTGGCCGAGTGGTTAAGGCATCGTACTTTGACCCAGGAGTTCCCGGGTTCGAGCCCCGTTTCCGGCACTTTCGGTTTTTTTCCCTGAAAAGCGACTGTGAAGTTGGAACTGATCAGCAATTTGAAATTACAGATTTTGTGTTAAACCGATTAACTCTTGTACTCTGGAAAAGACACTTAATTTAAAAATTTGGCCAGAAAACTCGTCCTTCATATTTTATCGATTTAAATGACACTCATCTTGGCCAAAACTCTCAAACCTGGGAATTTGTGAGGTCTTCATTAAAGTCCCAGGTTTGAGAGTTTTTGCGAAGATGAGGGTCATTTTAATCAATCGATATTTGAAGGACGAGTTTTCTGGCCAAATTTTTAAATGACGTGTCTTTCCAGTAGAGGACAGTCAACTGGTTAAAGAGACTATATTCACGGCCTTCTTCAATAAAACATAAAAACCTAACTAAAGTTCCATATATAAAACTTAACTCTCTCCTTACCAGCCATTTCCGGATTTTCCCCAAAACTTCACACCCAACTCAAGTTTGAGATATTCTCGATTTCTCTGATGGGTTGGGATCGACTAAACCAGAGTTTGTGGCCATAACATTGAAAAGAGCGATCACCAAAAGATTTTAACTTACTTTTGGTACAGATAATAAATGTTAAGGATTTTGAAGTGTCATTTAAATCTTGCGATGGTAAATTGTTGGTTTTTAAAGTTAACTATAATATAACGGCAAAAAAAACAAAAACAAATAAAAAACAAAACAAAACAAGAAAAACAAACAAACAAACTTGATCTTTTATATAGCGTGATATCCACTAAACGTGCTCAATGCTCTTTACAAGGGATCCTGACCAACAGCAACACCTAACATTTAGGACGGGACATGACTGGTATTAGACGATCTTACTGTTTTTTCCTAACAGAGACAACGCTTTAACGGCCAGGCATTCACTTTGCACCTGAGTACGGTGAGAGAATGACAGAATGTGAGTAAGGAGCCTTTTTCCAAGGACTCAACTATGCGCCGAGCGAGGCTCAAACCCAGGACCTTCCGATCCGAAAGCGAGTGTCATCATACCACAAGACCACATAACCGACTACAATTTTTTATCTCCGTAAAATTATGATTAAAAAAAAAAAATCCAAGTAGACAGGGTCTGTGATTTGATACCGGTTTGAGCAGGTGGGTTACAAAGTGGAAAATACAAGTCGGTGCTATCTACTAATAGTTCATCTACGCTCAACTACGAATTCACGTGCGAAAATTCACCGGTATTTGAACGTGAGTGGTGCTGTATTATATCGTAACGCGGCGGGTGGGAAGAAAAAAGACGATCGTTTGAACGTGTAGAGTACGCAGAAGCAGAAGCAGCAGTAGCAGTAGTAGCAGAGAGAAGAACATCAGAGTAGAGCGAAGAACATCAAGAGTTAAAGAGAAGAACAGAACATCAGAGTATAGAGTAGAGCGAAGAACGGGCGTGATTATATTATTATTATTATAACTACTTTAGGTCGTCGGTCTGCCGATGATGGAATCTCACAGCAGCCTGTGGTTTTGGTTTTTCCTCTCGCCAACATAACGATGATACATCTCTAATCCACTCGATACAATGATAATAAAAATAATAAGCGAATGCCACAAGTGCAAATATATGTGAGCCGAAGATTTTGTAATCTCGACTTTTTTGGGGGGATAAGTAAAATATATCGACTGCATTCGTACGAATTGACACACAAAGTTCAGAGACTAACTTCCGATCCAGTGATACACTTTGTCGTGCCATAATTGTTTTTAAAACGTGTTTTAACTTGTTTTTTTTTTCTATTCCTATTTTCCAGGAGTTTTTATTTCAATTTGGATTATTATTAAACAAATCACTGGCCACTTTTTCAAGATTTGTGATGTTGTAATTTTTATAATATTATTTACAATAAGAATTGAAATGGAGTGTACTTGATTCGGTATTGTCCAATGGTCTTGTCTGGGCATTAAAACACAATTCCACGAGGGAAAGCAATAAGCAGGGAGCAATAATTGAAAGTTGAAACAAAACCTAAAATTGTGTGGACTGACATATCTCATGCTCTTTGTGTCATTCTAAGGACGGAGTATTCGATTCTAAAATAACATTTTTTTTTGGAAATCGATACCAAAATTTCATTCAAACATTGACTAAACAGTTTACAAAAAGGTTAAAGTGCATTGACTAAACAGTTTATAAAAAGGTTAAAGTGCATTGACTAAACAGTTTACAAAAAGGTTAAAGTGCAGGAAAATACAGTTATATAATTGCTGTTGTTTTATTCCACAATGGCTTTCAACACTACAGTGATCATGTTTCTGATACTTTCTTTGTTATTTTGTGTCGAATTAAAGTCTATCGCCCAAGCTATGAATGTCCAAACCATGGAGGACAATTGCATTCTCAGTTTCGTGGTACCACGTGACAAGATGAAGTCGTCTTGCGATGTTGAGGAAAAATTTCGGAGACGAGTGAGCGCCGTAGAAATGAAAGTGAACGTTTACAAACATCAGATGAACGAACTGCAGACGATGCTGTCAAAAGAACGGGAACTGAATGCCGAGAAGATAGAAAATTTAGAGAGGAGGGTGAGAGATAGTTCCGCGAATGCCGATTCCCACGTCCTTCTTGACAGGCGGTTGGCGCTTTTAGAACAAGAGGTGGGTCAGCTGAGCAGCGAAATTGTCCAAGGAAGATCTGTTCACTCGCACAACAGAAACGCCATAGAAGACCATCCTGATTACAACTTCAACGCGTTGGATCAAAATCCGGTTATGTTACCCAACCTGGTCAAGTCTATGGTCAAGGCCGAGTTACAAAACGTCATGGATGACTACACCAAGAGGTTTGAGAACTACGTCCAAGAGCAGATGATTATTTATAGTAAGGTGTACACGATGATGTCATCGGACTCACGGGGGAAATCATCAGACTTACACGGCGAGGGCAGACTGAACGGTAACCCGTCTAATAGTCACATGAAGTTCCAAGAAATACACAAAGAAACGATATCGAGAAAAATCGAGAATCAGCTGAATGAATTCAGAGACAACATAGACAAGACTGGTGAAGAAATAGCTAAAAATGTCAACACGTATTTACAAGATACTACCGATTCGAGGGTCCACAGACCGGAAGTCGATGCGAAACGAGAAAACGACGATAAAAATTATCAGACGGTTATGGAAAAAGATCGAACGAACATGATTACGACTACTAGCACGACCAAAACGACGACTACAGCCAGAACGACTACGCAAACAGCCACGAACAGTGGTACTGGTAATGGTAGAATCATCGAGGACGATGTCAACGGGACGACCGCAGATTACGAGGAATTCCAGCTCATGAATATAACAGAACTTGTCATTACAGAAGACAGCAGTATGGAGGTGAACGATTCCTTCAGTGGTGAAAACCCCGACAGTAAAGAAACGGCAACTAAACCAATTATTCTCACTAAGAAAACGGATAAGGAAATTGTCGGAAGTGCTTCTTCCAGAATAAGCGGCGGTGTCGGAGGAACTGCTTCTGAATCGGTGAAAGCGAAATATAAAGAAGAAGACGTGAAATGGAAAGAGAACATGGTGATGGACCAGAAGTACGACAA
>NC_088367.1:47045964-47048464 GCF_034508935.2 Berghia stephanieae
TAGCAAGTTTTCTTACATGACAAGTGTGTATTTCATAAAATATATAATATTACGGATAGAAGCAAAATTCAAGTCGGGTGTAAAAACTCTATGACAGGAACGAGTTTCCAACCACGATGAATACTGGAGGAAGCAGGAAAAATTGCCTTCTGATCGGACACCAAACCGAAACATCAAAAATTCCTATTCTCCAATGAAATCCGCAAACCCAGACGTACAGATATAAACGTGTGAGACAACAATGTCGTAAAATGATAAACAGTTTGTGGCAAACCAGTAACAAAGTCGTAAAAACACACCTGTTGCGCTGATGTCTTTTGTAAATAATGAAGGATGAATCTAGTTCACCACACACACACACACACACACACACACACACACACACACAATATTACTTCGTTGCACACAAGAAGAAATTTAAATGAGATTTTCCTTATGGGAGACGACGATAAATGAGAAATTAAAATATGACGATCGACATTATGTCAGAGTGAACAAAATGTGGAAAATTGGAGTAAAAGCTAAAAAAAAAAGATCCGAAATAAGAAATTTTTGCCTTTTATGAACATTGTAATTTTCATCCAAAATAAAACAAATTAGAACTAAGTCTCATCAACATCTCAACCACACCAACATGAAACCGACTTTAGGCGATTTATTGGTCTCAATTTGTCTCTTGGTTGATGTGTTGATATATATATATATATATATATATATATATATATATATATATATATATATATATATATGCATTTTTACACATCAACAAAAAGAGAAATTTAGACCAATATATATATATATATATATATATATATATATATATATATATATATAATATATATAATATAATATAAGGTCGTTGGACGCATTTATTTGATTAACCAGTTAACTGCCGTATTCAGATAAACACGTATTTACAAATTTGGCAAGAAAACTCGTCCTTCAAATATCGATCGATTTAAATATCCCTTATCTTTGTAAAAAAAAAATAAAAAAAAAACCCTCTCAACATTAAGATTCCATGAAAACTTCACGAAGTCTTCATTAAGTCCCAGGTTTGAAAGTTTTTGATTTGGCGAAGATGGGGATTATTTGAAGGACGAGTTTTCTGGTCAAATTCTAAAATACATGTTTTTTCCCCAGAGAACGGCAGTTAAGTGGTTAAAATGAAAAAAACGTAGAAGTCAAACTTTGACAACGAAAATAGAAAGATATATTATGATTATCATCATTATTATGGGTGATTTGATATCCTGTCTCTGACTGGAGTGGAAATTTTATCGTTAACTATGGAAATATCTTGCCTTCATCATGTTGCTGGGAAGCGTAAAATCGTTTTTTTAAGAGTTGAATTCAATGGTAATGATGATGGTGATGATGATGATGATGATGATGATGATGATGATGATGACGATGATGATGATGATGGTGATGACGATAATGATGATATTGATGACGACGATGATGATGATAATAATGATGATGACGATGACGATGATGATGATGATGATGATGACAATCATTAATAATAATAATAATAATAATAATAATAATAATAATAATAATAATAATAATAATAATAATAATAATAATAATAATAATAATAATAATAAATAAAAAATTATTATTATTATTATCATTATTATTATCACTATTATTATATATTATTATTATTATTTATTATTATTATTATTATTATCATATTATTATTATTATTATTATTATTATTATTATTATTATTATTATTATTATTATTATTATTATTTATTATTATTATTATTATTATTAATATTAATATTATCACCATCACCATCGTCATCATCATCATTATCATTATACCAATAGTTATTGAATGATACAGCCAGACTTCTACCGCTGTCGACAATGTTAATGAAATCTATTTTATTTATGTATTTATTTTTCAGCTTAATTTGCATTATAAATTGATAAATGTCATCAGTATTGCTAGATACTATATATTTAAATATATATATATATATATATATATATGTGTGTGTGTGTGTGTGTGTGTGTGTGTGTGTGTGTGTGTTTGCCTCTAATTTACTATCTCATTGATCATTGTCCTTGTTTTAAATCGATTCTTACAGATAATTGTGTTATATTTAACCAGTTACCTACCGTACACTGAAAAAAAAAACAACTCGTATTTAAAAATTTGGTCATAAAAACTCGTCCTTCAAATATCAATCGAGTTAAATGACCCCTTATCTTGGCAAAAACTCTCAAACATGACTTTGCGAAATCTTCGAGGAACCCCATGTTTCAGAATTTTTGCCAAGTTGAGGAGGGTCATTTAAATCGATCGATATTTGAAGGACAAGTTTTCTGGCCAAATTTTTAAATATGAGTTTTTCCAAGTTTCTGATTAATAGTTGTCATCATTACCGACCGTCATTCATGCATGGCCCATTCTGTTCTACTCTTTAAAAAAAACAGTAAAAAAAATTTGGCCAGAAAACTCATAATTTTGGCCGTTTAA
>NC_088367.1:47055964-47060964 GCF_034508935.2 Berghia stephanieae
CGTCCATTTTATTCTTGGTAATATAAATATTGCTGCTCCAAACTCGAAGAAATAAATAACAAGTTGAAATTGAATGTAAGCAGACTGAGAACTGGACACAACCAGTTAAAGGAACATATGTGGAGGATGTCCAGAGCAGGTGCCTCTGGACAATGTGACTGTGGACTTGAAAATGAAAATGGACATCATGTCCTAATGGAATGTCCAAGGTACAACCAGTTGAGAAGGAACTTCTGGCCAGACCCAACCCCATACTCAAAGAAGCCGTACGGCAGTGAGGACGACTGTGGGCTTCATTCACCAGACCGGACTGACCATGTGACGTGACGGGAACGAAGAAGCAGAAGAAGAAGAATGTAAGCTTCGGGTTTCCCCTTTAACAATATAACAGCAGGATGAATCAAACACTACAGACGAATGAGATATTGTGGTTAGTCATTATCGCATTCGTCTGTAGTGTTTAATTCATCCTGTTTTGTTGATAAAGAGGAAACCCGAAACGTCCGTATTATCTGTTTTCGAATATATCAAATTGAAGCTTACACTCAATTTCACACGTTTATTCTTCTGGTGACGATTCTCCAATTATAGTGGTCTCTGTTCTGTCTTGCGTCTATTTTTCTGGTTTTTGATAGCTCTGTCTGTCAGTGATATTAATCTGGTTTCATCCTTTATTTGTTTCAAATCATTATCGGGGGTTAGTGGTAATGTTGTTGTTGTTGTTGTTGTTGTTGTTGTTTGTTGTTGTTGTTGTTGTTGTTCTTCTCTTTTTCTTCTTCTTCTTCTTCTTCTTTCCTTCTTCTCTCTTCTTCTTCTTCTTCTTTCTTCTTCCCTTCTTCTTCTTCTTCTTCTCTTCTTCTTCTTCTCTCTTCTCTTCTTCCTTCTTCTTCTTCTTTCTTCTTCTTCTTCTTCTTCTTCTTCTTCTTCTTCTTCTTCTTCTTCTTCCTTCTCTTTCTTTTCTTCTTCTTCTTCTTCTTCTTCTTCTTCTCTTCTTCTTCTTCCTTCTTCTTTCTTCTTCTTCTTCTTCTTCTTCTTCTTCTTCTTCTTCTTCTTCTTCTTCTTCTTCTCTTCTTCTTCTTCTTCTCTTCTTCTTCTTCTTTCTTCTTCTTCTCTTCTTCTTCTTCTTCTTCTTCTTCTCTCTTCTTCTTCTTCTTCTTCTTCTTCTTCTTCTCTTCTTCTTCTTTCTTCTTCTCTCTTCTTTCTTTCCTTCTCTTCTTCTTCTTCTTCTTCTTCTTCTTCTTCTTCTCTTCTTCTTCTTCTTCTTCTTCTTCTTCTTTCTTCTTCTTCTTTCTTCTCTTCTCTTTTTCTTCTTCTTCTTCTTCTCTTCTTCTTCTTTTTCTTCCTTCTTTCTTCTCTCTTCTTCTTCTCTTCTTCTTCTTCTTTCTTTCTTCTTCTTCTTCTTCTTCTTCTTCTTCTTCTTCTCTTCTTCTTCTTTCTTCTTCTTCTTCTTCTTCTTCTTTCTTTCTTCTTCTTCTTCTTCTTCTTCTTCTTCTTCTTCTTCTTCTTCTTCTTCTTCTTCTTCTTCTTCTTCTTCTTTTCTCTCTTCTTTCTTTTCTTCTTCTTCTTCTTCTTCTTCTTCTTCTTCTCTTCTTCTTCTTTTCTTCTCTTCTTCTTCTTTCTTCTTCTTCTTCTTCTTTCTTCTTCTTCTTCTTCTTCTTCTTCTTCTTCTTCTTCTTCTTCTTCTTCTTCTTCTTCTTCTTCTTCTTCTTCTTCTTCTTCTTCTTCTTCTTCTTCTTCTTCTTCTTCTTCTTCTTCTTCTTCTTCTTTCTTCTTCTCTCTTCTTCTTCTTTCTTCTTCTTTCTTCTCTTCTTCTTCTCTTCTTCTTCTTTTCTTTCTTCTTCTTCTTTCTTCTTCTTCTTTCTTTTCTTCTTCTTCTTCTCTTCTTCTTCTTCTTCTTCTTCTTCTTCTTCTCTTCTTCTTCTTCTTCTTCTTTCTTCTTTCTTCTTCTTCTTCTTCTTCTCTCTTCTCTCTTCCTTCTCTTCTTCTTCTTCTTCTTCTTCTTCTCTCTTCTTCTTCTTCTTCTTCTTCTTCTTCTTTCTTCTTCTCTTCTTCTCTTCTTTTCTTCTTCTTCTCTCTTCTTCTTCTCTTCTCTTCTTTCTTCTCTTTTCTTCTTTCTTCTCTTCTTTCTTCTTCTTTCTTCTTTTCTCTTCTTCTTCTCTTCCTTTCTTCCTCTCTTCTCTTCTTTCTCTTCTCTCTTCTTCTTCTCTTCTTCCTCTTCTCTCTCTTCCTCCTCTCTCCTCCTCTCCTCCTCCTCCTTCTTCTTCTTCTTCTTCTTCTTCTTCTTCTTCTTCTTCTTCTTCTTCTTGGTCGTCCCCTAGCTCGTTGGTTGTGGCCAGAGAAATAGCGTGTCGTCATTACTTTTCAGGCGCGGGAATTTCAGGTTTGCGACGTAAAATAAATATGTCCGAAAAAAAGTTTCCAAAAAGTATGTGGTTCAACATGGCTGACATCTTTATTAATAATTGTCGAGCTCTGAGCTCAACGGATACGTTTTCGTTCAACTCATTTTTTGTGATACTTTAGTTGCGCCTCTAGGAAACGACGGCATAACTGCAAGTAAAATCCAGAAACATGAGATAAGCCCCCCCCCCCCCCCCCCACACACACACAAAAAAGCAAAAAAACAAAAACAAAAACAAAAACAAAAAGACAAACAAACATACAAACAAACAAAATAAACAAAAAAATTATGTGAAATTAACGGATAAAAACAATGAATCTATCCGGTTGAATCGAGGTGTCTGGTCCGATTACCGAAAGTAATCATCCCTTGTTTTAACAATATTGCAATGGAGAATATTTGGCATCGGTTTTCAGAATAAGGTATTTCCATTACAGGAATAAGACAATAGCAATTAGGTGATCTAAGACTTAAAGTAAACGCCTGTTACATTCAAATCTACAGATGGTAATCTCGTCATAAATGAGATTCACGTCTGGCGAGAGTCTATCTTTATATCGTTAAAAGTATCGATTCCTCCACTAACCCGATTCCTTGTTGTTTATTATTAATAATATAATAATAATAATAATAAAAATAATAATAATAATATATAATAATAATAATAATAATAATATAATATATAATATAATAATAATCAAGTCAGCATGAGACGGGTTAAAGATTAAAAAGAAGAAAGATGTAAGTTTTGATTTTAACCAAAAGGTAAAGAGAAGAAAAGAAAAGCAGGACGCCGCGAAACGAAACGAAATATCTAGAGGTTTACAGGTCAGACGGTATAATGAAGGGGAGTCAACTTCGTTGCTTATCATATTATTCTTATTCGTTTGGAGTGTGGAGTCTCACACGTCAAGATAAGACAACCCTGCCATTACATTCGATAACCCCTGCCTTCAAACTAAAAACGGCATCGAGTGAGTTAAAACAGACGTGCGACAAGATAACGATAATCGAACGGGTAATTTCTGAAGATGTTCTCGATACAATTTTTTTTTGGGGGAGGGGGGGGCTGTAAAATCTTGATTCAATTTAGGATGTTTACCGTCTTCAAGCGATACGTCTTGGATTTCAAAAAAAAAATACTTTCAAAGATATAATTTCAGTTCTTAACTCAAAATTCATTCGGAAAGGACACGCGAACAAACCATCGATCGGTGAATGAAAAACAAGTGAACAAAACGAAACGAAACGAAAATAAATAAAATCTGATCAATCGTCTAAAAAGAAAAAGAAAAGGAATAGGATTCAATAGTCTGATGTCAAGTCCGCCCAGCAACCAGCAGCTTGGTTTTAAATAAAGAAAATCGGTACTTTTTATTCTTCATGCTGGCTAGAACTTTTTCACATTTCATGAGATCAGAATGTATAAAAGTCAAAACATGATCAGATTTATAATGTTTTTCTCCTCTGGATGCACTTTTATGCTCGTCGGAGAAGTATTTCATAGGGGCGTCTGCCATTCATTGTTCCGATAGTTTAGAACCAGTTATTATATGAAGTGACGTCATGACTGTTGAACCCTATTAGGGGAATGGGTTTGAGCACAGGACAAATAAGGATATTATATTAGAAGAGGTAGAGGATGAAGCAGGAGGACAGGAACCACTGTTGACAATAGTGAAGAGAAGGAAATTGTCATGGTGTGTACACAATGTCCACCATGATAACATGTGCAAGACTGTCATGCAGGGAGGGCGCTATAGAGGGTCAGAGAATAAGAAGATAGAAAATAAAAAATACAATGGCAAGACAACATCAAAGAGTGGACAGGCCTGGATCTTAAAATAGCCTACTGGAAAAGGCCAGAGACCGTGACGAATGGCGTAAGGTTGTGAAGTCTGCATCTCGCATTTCCCCCCGACGATTCTGTCCCATAGTTGGGGGAAACATCGTGAAAATACTACTCTGCCGTACCCTGGAAAACCCCATATTCAAAAATTTGGCCATAAAACTCGTCCTTCATTCAGATTATATCGATCGAATTAAATGCCCCTCATCTTGGCAAAAACCTCTCAAACCTGGGACTTTAATGAAGACGTCTCAAAAGTCCCAGATTTGAGAGTTGTTTTTTTCGGTTGTTTTTTTTTTTTTTTTTTTTGTTTACCAAGATGAGGGGCATTTAAATCGATCTATATTTTAAGAATGAGTTTTCTGGCCAAATTTTAAATATGTGATTTTCCAGATTACGGCGTTTAATTGGTTAATCTTTCTAAAAATAATATTTTGCTTCGCCGAAGATCATGCAAATGAAGCCGTTGAAGATCCGAGAGAAGAATTTCCCCTACGGAACTGAGCTCCCCAGGAATGAATAGGTAACACTGAACAGAGCACGGGCAAAACTCGGGAGAACAGGGCGGAAGCATGGAAAAGTGGGGGCTGGCTGAGACTAGCTTGTGTACATGTGGATGCCTATGGCAGACCATGGAGCACATCCTTAGAGAATGCCAGGACGGACCCAACTGCACTGATCATGATCTAAGAGTCTGATCCACAGATGCTAAGGAGGAGGTTCGGTGTTGGAGCGACCAGCTATGAGGAT
>NC_088367.1:47065964-47068464 GCF_034508935.2 Berghia stephanieae
AAAGAGGCCAAAATGTAAACATGTGTTTTATCAGTACAGTCTGGGAGAACAAAGAAAGTATTGGACTGGAACCCTCAGGGAAGAAGATCAAGGGGAAGGCCACGAGGAACATGGAGAAGAATTAAAGAAGCTGATATACAGAGAAGTGGTAAGACCTGGAATGAGATAAAAAAAAAAAAGTTAGCTCAGGATAGAGAAGGATGGAAACTGTTTGTCTGTGGCCTATACCCTGACCCAGGGTGAAAAAGGCAATGATGATGATGACAGCGATACTCTCGTCTTTGACTTCTGCTTTCCAGTGTTTGGAATAATATAATATCGATATGATCTAGATAAACCCACAATATTGATATCAACCCTTAATACCCGATATCATGATGCTAAATCCAACACAGCATCGCCGCTGTCAGAATATTATTATATCCATGTGAGTTTGATTAATCAATCATATCGATATGATCTCAACTCATATCAATATCGACTCCTGACACCCGATAACATGGCGTTAAGACCAACGCAGCATCGCCGCTGTCAAAATATATCCATGTGAGTTTGATTAATCAATCATATCGATATGATCTCAACTCATATCAATATCGACTCCTGACACCCGATAACATGGCGTTAAGACCAACGCAGCATCGCCGCTGTCAAAATATATCCATGTGAGTTTGATTATTTAATTATATCGATATGATCTCATCCCATATCAATATCGACTCCTGACACCCGATAACATGGCGTTAAGACCAACGCAGCATCACCGCTGTCAAAATAGAGCAGTAAAATTAGGTGCCTCAAACGTAAACAATAACAAGTTGCTAGTGATTTTCGTTAGGGACCGGAAAAATTTACGCACAATATAGGTCTCCCAATTTTATAGTTTGAGTTGTAGGCAATACACTTTCAGTATTGAAAATATGTTTACATAAAATCTAACAGTTGCAGAAATAATAATATAAGGCTAAATTATTCTGAAAACCAGGCTCCGAATAATTCTCGTCTTGTTCACACCAGCGCAATAATTTGCTCTGGTCTAAAAATAGATAGACTGTAACTTTTGATAAATTTTACCTTTTGTTCCATAAAATATCCATATCTAGACATTATTTGATGCATGATCGAGTATTTATGAATATGTGTTTCTTCTGTCACCTAACAGCCAAATTTTAAAGGTTATTTTTTTTCTATAATTTACATTGGAACGTGAGCTGTCAAGACAGGAACATGTGGTTTGCCATGTGCTTCTAGACCTTTGTTTACGTTTGGGGCACCTAATTTTACTGCTCTATATATCCATGTGAGTTAGATTATTTAATTATATCGATATGATCTCATCCCATATCAATGTCGACTTCTGACACCCGATAATATGGCGTTAACCCTCTCCTTACCGGCCATGTTCAGAATTTTCCCCAATACACCCAACACAAAAATAGATTTGTCTTACTCCAACAGGAAAACACCAATTGCATTCTAAACATAATATCAATATAATATAATAATATATTTCCGTATTTGACATAATATGTGGATATATTATGAACCTATTTTGTATTAACGACTTTATGTTTAGTTATTACATTGTTGTATATATAATGATATTATGTTGATGTAGTATGTAAAATGTTTCATTTGTATAATAATGTCACTGTATTATTGTTTCGCGCATTGAGCATCACCCAGTGATGAAAATGCGCGTTATAAATGTCACGTATTATTCTTATTAATAATGATAATGGACTCTTTTAAGGCGCACTGTATCCCCAACAACTAGGATCTTGGCGCTTTGAATTACAACAACACACAACAATATAGGAAGTACATGACATCAACAAAGAAATGTTTTCACGGCTTTCTTGAAAATAGACAATGATTTGGATTCTCGGACGCTCTCTGGAATGGTGTTCCATACAGACGGGCCAAAATGAGAAAAAGATCTTGTTCCCGCCTTTGTACGAATGCGTGGGATAGCCAAACGGGCTTATTAATATATTATTTTGCAAAGTGAGCCCTACAGTTTCATAGTTTTATAGAGATAATAATAATAATAATAATAATAATAATAAATAATAATAATAATAATATATAATAATAATAATAATAATAATAATAATAATAATAATAATAATAATAATAATAATAATAATAATAATGGATAATAATAATAATAATATAATAATAATTAATAATAATAATAATAATAATAATAATATATAATAATAATAATAATAATATATAATAAAAATAATAATAATAATAATAATATAATAATAATAATAAATAATAATAATAATAATAATAATAATAATATAATAATATAATAATAATAATAATAATAATAATAATAATAATAATAATAATAATAATATATAATAATAATAATAATAATAATAATATAATAATAATAATAATAATAATAATAATAATAATAATAATAAATAATAATAAATAATAATAATAATAATAATAATAATAATAATAATAATAATAAATTAGC
>NC_088367.1:47075964-47078464 GCF_034508935.2 Berghia stephanieae
TCTATAAATTCAATTTCCAACACAGACTTCATCAAAACATAACACCGCTTTGAGAAGATGGGTACACAAATTAAATACTTCATCAGTAACATTCTATACGTAACACATTGAAACCAACGTGTAAATATTGGCAGGTCTGATAACCAAACGTAATTATGGGCCAGTGGTTTAACGTTGTTGCAATAGACAATATTTTGCGTTGGTATGATTACTGATAGTATTTCCATTACAAAAATGAGACCATAGCACATTGGGTTATCAGACCTGCAAATAAGTACACTTCGCCCTAAAATCTAGCACCAAAACATAAGAAAAAGGTTATTTCTCTTTACTTTGGTAATGTCCCGTAAATCTTTCTTTAATATTCTATATTTATATTGTATCGCAATGTAAATAATATTTAGTTTCTCTCCCTTTATCCGTGTAGGAATGAGTGGTCATGGCCTTTGGAAGACTACCAAGGAAAACAGACGAAACACCGTGATAGGAGTCTTGTCGACGATTCACACTAAACGACCCCGTGCGGTGCTCTGTGGTGCTTGTGAAAATAAACACTTTCTATAGGTAGATGGGGGTAGGTGATATGATGATGGTGCTTTTACAGTAAGGTGAGGGAGGTGATGGTGGTGGTTGTTGTGTGTGTGTGTGGGGGGGGGGGTGGTGGTGGTGGTGTTGGTGGTTGTGGTGGTGGTGATGATGATGATGATGATGATGATGATGATGATGATGATGATGATGATGATGATGATGATGATGATGGTGGTGGTGATGATGATGATGATGATGATGATGATGATGATGATGATGATGATGATGATGATGATGGTGATGATGATGATGATGACGATGGTGATGGTGGTGGTGATGGTGGTTGTTGTGGGGGTGGTGGTGATGGTGGTGGTGTTGGTGGTTGTGATGGTGATGATGATGATGATGATGATGATGATGATGATGATGATGATGATGATGATGATGATGATGATGACGATGTTGATGGTGGTGGTGGTGATGATGATGATGATGATGATGATGATGATGATGATGATGATGATGATGATGGTGATGATGATGACGATGGTGATGGAGGTGTGATGGTGATCATGATGATATTGGTAACGATGATGTTGGTGTCGACAAGACTGCTTAATATATTGATACTATCCTTCTCTAGCAAGATGAGTGGTTTCATACATTCGTATTATAGCAAAATGAGGACATGACGTGCTACGGGATAATAAAATAGACGAATAGAGGGCGAGAAGAAGAAAAAAACAGAGAATGGGAGAATTAGATAGATAGACAAATAGACAAACAGAAAGTGAGATGAGCACATATATATAGGAGTAGAGATAATAGAGAAATAAAAAGAGAGGTAGATATATGGATGGATGGATGGATGGATAGATAGATTGATATATAGAGAGATAGATAGATAGATAGATAGATAGATAGATAGATAGATAGATAGATAGATAGATAGATAGATAGATAGATAGATAGATAGATAGATAGATAGATAGATAGATAGATTGATATAAATAGGTATATATATATATATATATATATATATATATATATATATATATATATATATATATATATCCTTTCTTAAAAAATATAGCATTGTGGAGAACATTGTGCTTATTTGAGTCAATAAAAAATTGATACGGCGCACAACTCTACTGAAAGATTTGAAAATTAGAAATGTATTTTTTACAGATAGATAAACAGATAACTTGATTTCCTTTTATAATTTAAAGTCAGTTTGAAAGTTCGTTGAGTCAAACAGATATCATAAAATATGTACCAACGACGACACTTGACTCCCAAAATCAACTAATTTTGACACTGTAAAAAGTTGTCAATTTGCGTCATCTATTTATGACATCAAGTATTCTTATTACTTCCGTTGTGTTGTTGATTTAGCGGTGATCAGTGTTCTTATGTATGTTCTAATTGCGTGTATGTTTGTGTGTGTGTGTGTGTGTGTGTGTGTGCGTGTTTGTGTTTGTGTGTGTTGTGTGTTTGTATACATGTGTGTGTGGGTGTTGGCATTTTTCAGCAAATCGTGGCATTCATAGTGATATTATTCACTTGATCACATGAAGGTATTTCAGTCGCCATTTTGATTCTTTTTTTACTATTAGGGTTAGCTCGAGATCGAGGATATTTCTTTTTCTATTAAGGTTAGTCATAAGTCTTAGTAAAGGTGCTAGGATGTTTGTTTGTCCATAAGTTAAGTAAAGGGGAGACATTCCGAAAGCTCCTACATCCCCAGTATTCTTTAAATTTGTATTTTCACCTTTGATCTTTTGTTAGGCGTTTATTTATTCAATTTGTCATGATTTTTTCTATTAAGGTTAGCTCGAGATCGGATGATTTTTTTTTCCTATTAGGGTTAGTCATAAGCATTATTAAAGTGCTAGGGTGTTTGTTTTTCCTATTGGGGTTAATTAAAGGTACTAGGTTTAATTTTTTTCTTGGGGTTAGTTGAGGTAAT
>NC_088367.1:47080964-47093464 GCF_034508935.2 Berghia stephanieae
AAGAAGAAGAAGAAGAAGAAGAAGAAGAAGAAGAAGAAGAAGAAGAAGAAGAAGAAGAAGAAGAAGAAGAAGAAGAAGAAGAAGAAGAAGAAGAAGAAGAAGAAGTAGTGTTGTCTTTACCTTTTCTGATTGCAAGCGGGTCTTTACTTCCTATCAAATCTTTACAAATCTCTTTGTCTCCTTCATCTTTGGCCAGCCAAGCACCGCAAGGGAAGAAATATTTCCAGTGAGGATTTTTCACATCTGTGATCACAACCTGGTGAGGAAACAAACAAGTGTAAGAAATACTCACTGTTCATGGAAAGAAAAACATGTCATCTATCACTTAATTTACTTTTGAAAATCAGATGGCAAGACCATATCTCCGACATAGAAATATGGAGAAGGCCAAATCAAGAACTCTGATAAGAAAGGTTCTGTGATGGACACCCCAAGGCAAGAGGAAGCGAGGCCACCCCAAGGAGACTTGGAGACGTACCGTAGAGAGGGACCTAAAACAGAGAGGTCTGTCCCTCAAAATGGCCCCAAAGTTACCTGCTGACAGGACCAGGTGGAGATCTCTTGCATCGCCTCAAGTGCCAGTAGGCCTGGAGAGGATTGAGTGAATGAGTGAGTCAAACCAAGAACCCATTAACACCCAAATCAGGAGGAGGAAATTGGAGATGAGTCGGTCATACATTTTTAAAGAAGACCTGGTAGCAATGTCTCACCCGTTAGTCCCTTGAGTGGAATTAATCCCCAAGGGACATGATAAATGAGGCATCCAAAACAGGTATGGAGGCGCTCACTGTCAGAAGAAATGAACATGTCAGGCCTCACTTGGGAGGCTTCCAAGAACATGGCCAAGGACAGAAGTAGTTGGCGGACGCTCGTAGACGCACTATGTGTTACACAAGGAGTGAAGAGAATTAAGTCAAGTAAATAAACATAACCCTCTCCTTACCGACTACATAAAAATCGTCACATTTGTTACGACACAATAGATCATTTTCTAGCCCAGATATATTTTGTATATCACAAATTTGAAGAATAATCTTTGTTTAATTCATAAGAACTTAATGTTGTCTTGTAGAGCGTGTTTTGCAAACAAAATTATGATTAGCATGCTTTTAGGGTAGGCATGACATGTTAGGAAATATTGAAAATGATCAGTAAGGAGAGAGTTAATTTACTTCATGGGCAGTGTGACACAGAGGTTAAAGAAAGGATTTGAACCTGAAACATTCTGTGTTTAGTATTTTGTTCTTTTTTCTATTTTTATGAAGACTTAACATTTTTTTTTTTTTTGTACATTGTATCAAATTTGTAAACAATTACTCTTACCCGTTCCAGATACCATCCGGGTGCAAAGCCTGTATTGTCGTGTTCAATTCTGAGTTTTTTCATGGGGCCGACACAGTTAGACTTGAACTTGAAAACATCACTAGAACCTTTCTGGAACAAGCCCTTGTTGTTGTTCTT
Source organism: Berghia stephanieae (assembly GCF_034508935.2). NCBI lineage: Eukaryota > Metazoa > Mollusca > Gastropoda > Nudibranchia > Aeolidiidae > Berghia > Berghia stephanieae. The sequence continues at coordinate 47,082,426 of NC_088367.1, forward strand.
GAGGTGGATCTTCTCTGTGATTCCCGTCTTCCCAAACAGAGTCATGAAAACGTTGGAGTTTGTACCAGCACCAGCTCTCTCCCCCGTCACGACCACTACCTCGTATTCTGAAAATGGCAAAATTGGAGAAAAGTAATTAATGTAATTATAGAAAAATACAAATAAAAATTTTGATAATGAACAAAAATCAAAACATTTCATTACTCATGTGATTTTTTTAAAAATTGAGATTTTATATTGCAGTGCTGCACTGCGGTTGATGCCTGGGTTATTCCAGTCTTCCCTTAAAAAAGACCCTAGAGATAAATTTCCCCTATGGGATGAATAATGGAAATTTCATTATTCGTTTTTTATTTTTTGATATCCACTAAACATGCTCAAAGTGCTTTACAATGGGTCTCTGACTAACAACAACACTTAACATGTAGGACGAGACAAAAGGCCTGTTAGGCGATATTACAATTTTTTTATTCCAATGGCTGTTAGCGGCAAGGTACTCATTCATTGATGAGTATGATGAGAGAATGTAAGTAAAGAGCCTTTTCCAAAGACTCAACCACGCCCTGCTCAGAAATGGGCCAGAGAAATCCTTGATTGCACCAGTTCAAATACTGCTCTGAGCGGGGCACAATTGAGTCCTTTACTCACATTCTCTCACTGAACTCAGGTGTAAAATGAGTAACAGCGTGGTCTCTGTCTGAAAAAATTGTATTATTGCCTAACAGGCATCATATTATCTCGTCCTACACGTTAAGTGTTGCTGTTGGCTAAGGACCCTTTGTACAGTGCTTTGAGCACATTTAGTGGATATTGTACTCTCTAAAAGGTCAAGGTCATGCTCAAGCTCACATAATGAAATGTCCATACCTGTCTTGGAAGCTCTGACTGGAAACAGCTCTCGACTGACTTGCCCATCCGTGTGATAGAGAGAGAACCATTGGTTGATGATGAAATGCCAGGATTTTTTGGTTTTCGTGTTGACCACCTCAATCTCCTGGACGTACCAGGCCTCCTCCTTTTTCACGGCAGACGTCTGGAATGGGCAAAGAATAATAATAATAATAATAATAATAATAATAATAATAATAATAATAAATAAAATAATAATAATAATAATAATAATAATAATAATAATAATAATAATAATAATAATAATAATAATAATAATAATAATAATAATAATAATAATAATAATAATAATAATAATAATAATAATAATAATAATAATAATAATAATAATAATAATAATAATAATAATAATAATAATAATAATAAAATAATAATTAATATAATAATAAATAATAATAATAATAATAATAATAATAATATAATAATAATAATAATAATAATAATAATAATAATAATAATAATAACAGTAATCTCTCACCTCTAACAAAACAGATTTGAGATCTCCTATATTCGGTCCCACAATTTTGAAAACATGAGTAGAGCCCTTGGTAAATCGAAAAGGCACAGCTTTGCCGAATTTCACAGACCCAGCCTTTTTGGTGAGACGTGTCTTTGGTATTTTTCCTTTCGTTCCCTTCAATTTGAGGAAAACCTGAAAGAAAAAAACAAAACAGAAAAGCAAATACATAAAAAATCATGTAAACCTTAAAACTTTTACTTGTCTCAGTTTATCCAAATTGTCTAAAATGTTTGCAATTATTTTTGACCCATTGCCTGGAAACTGTATTATATCAGGGCCATGTGTACTAATTTGCAGGTCTGATAACCTAAATCATTATGGGCTCATTGTTGTAATGGAAATACTCTCACACCAATGCAAAATATTATTGTCCATTACAACAGTGGTAAAACAAGCCCAAAATCGCATCCAGTTATTAAACCTAAGAATGGGTTGATGTCGCATCAGGGGTTATTTAGATGCTGGAATTTGGATTTATAAACAAAATATAACATTTGGTAAAGATTTCTTATGCTACTTACGAAAATGAGTATATTATATATTCTGAAATATTTTTAAAAAGTCAGATTATTGGGTAAAGTTTTCTTTAGAACTTGAGTTTTTATATATATAACGCAATATCCATGAAATCTGCTCAAAGAACTTTACAAGGGGCCTATTGAGGGCAATGGATATTACAGTTTATTAAAACTAGAGCATTAATATAGCACTTTATCCACTGAGCACGCTCAAAGCGCTTTACAAGGGGTCCCTTGCCAACAGAACACTTAACATGTAGGATGTGGGACATGATGCCTCTTAGGCAATATTACAATTTTTCGGACAGAGACAACGGTGTTAATGACCAGGTACTCATTTTACACCTGAGTACAGTGAGAGTTTGTGAGTAAAGAGCCTTTTAAAGATATGAACCATGCGCCAAAGCGCGAGGCTCAAAGCACGAGGCTTAAAGCCCAGGCTCAAACCCAGGACTTTCCAACCCGAAAGCGAGTGTCATACCACAAAAACACAGTAGGGAGCATAGATAGGTAAAACCAACAACAGCTTCAATCCCCAATGACTTTTGCATCAAAGATGGTACCAACCTTTGCATCAGTCCCGCAATTTTTCAAATCTCCAGTGGTGACAGCCACTTTGTACAAAACTTCCCCTTTGCCGTCTGCTGACATTCGTCTCCTTTTTGGCAACAAATAACTTCCACTTCCTGCCGTACTACTTACAGACCATCCATTGTGCAATTTCTGTTAGAAAAATAAAAATGGTATCAATTTGAATGAATTTTTGCATCAACAATGGAAATATGAAGGTTCATGTAATTATTTCAAGGGCAGAAAACAAAAACAGTTTTTTTTTCTTTTGCTTGTGTAAGTGTAGTTCACAAAGAATAAAATCAGTAGAAATAGATTCTAATACAAATAGAAATAATCTTTGAAATAAACCCCAAAACTATTGAAAAATAGCACCTGATTAACTACAATATATTGATGATAAAGTAAGTAAATTTAAAATTCTTATTCTGCTATCATTTTACGAATCAATCATCATTCCAAACAAGAAAAAGGAAAATAAAAACAAACAAAACAAAAACTTGAGCTTGAGATTTTTTATTTATAGCGCAATATCCACTAAACATGCTAAAAGCGCTTTACAAAGGGTCCCTGATCAACAGCAACATGTAACATGTAGAACGAGACATGACGCCTGTAATGCGATATTGCAATTTTTTTTTTGACAGAGACAACGCTGTTGATGGCCAAGTACTCATTTTACACCTGAATACAGTGAGAGAATTTGAGAAAAGAGCTTTTTCAGAGTACTCAACTATGCGCTGGGCGAGGCTCGAACCCAGGACCTTCTGATCCGAAAGTGAGTGTCATACCACTACACCACATAGCTGCACAAAAAAAACCCCCAAAAACCCAACTCAAAAGGTGAACAATGGCAGAGTGTTTAAAACATAATATGAGCCAAAAGTGTGCAAAACGCACAACAAAGTCAAAGTATACCCTGCGATGCAGGTTAGTCCGGTTCAAACATAAACAAACAAACAAACTACAACTTCAAACTTTAATGATGATGACTATCAAATTCACATACCTGTCTACGGAGAGATTCCAGTTGTATTGAGCCAAATCTGCGTTCAAAATATTCCACAAGGTGCTTGTCATTCAAAGCATCATAGGACGGGAAAGGAGCGCTGGTCCCAGCTTCAACTTTTGGGTAGCCGAGGGTTGAATTGACAAAGGCTTCAACTCGACGAGCTGAGAGATGTAGAAATTTTTTAAAGATCTTTGACTTACTCAGTTTATTTACTATTTTTTAAGTAAGAAAGGCAAACTAAACACGAAACCAACTGTTATGCTTTGGATAAACGGAATTAAAATGCTGTGTTAAAACCAATAAATTTATTGTCCACCAAATATAAGTGACATTGAGTAGCTTATAAAACACTTCAATACAAGTGGTTGTCAATGTTTTCAGTAAACACACCGGGAATCAACGGAAAGCCTAAACAGAGTTGAATGCCTATCAAGGTTATATACATCTTTTAATCTCTCTCTCTCTCTCTCTCTCTCTCTCTCTCTCTCTCTCTCTCTCTCTCTCTCTCTCTCTCTCTCTCTCTCTCTCTCTCTCTCATTCATTTCCTATACAAAAATATTTTGTTACCCTAAATAGTTTTACAAATTTAAAAATGTAATCCTATAGCCCATATGACAGTTAAAATGGCTGAAAGTATAGAAAAATTCAATTTCACGAGAATTTTTTTTAAAAAATGGCTTTATCCATTTAACAAGACATTTTACTTATCTGCATTTGACTATTTTTTATAACAATAACTGCTTCTTTCACACTGACTCTTAGGGACAAACCTGCATAAGGAGCGTGTTTGCTGACGTCTGTCTCGATGGGTTTGTGGTTGGTGAGAGAGACATTGTAATGTCGAGCTTTGTACTTGGCTTCTGGATAGTTGGGTCCGTGCCATGGAGATTCTCGTCTAACTGGAGCTGAAGAGGAATTCAATGAGAAAATTTCAAAAACTTGAATTTATTCTAAACTAATTATCGCTGCGGGAAATAAAAAAAATCCATTTTACATGTAATCGAACATAAAAAAAAACCATTTGAATGGACAAAGGAGAATGATTTGTATAGTAAAATAAAAGGAGTAAAAATGACTTTTATAAAAGATACTACATACAGTGAATGAATTATGGCCACTTTCTCATTTTCACATTTCATATCATTACTTCATCTCCTTGTCACTCTATTTCTTCCCCCCCCCCCCCCCACTCTCTCTCTCTCTCTCTCTCTCTCTCTCTCTCTCTCTCTCTCTCTCTCTCTCTCTCTCTCTCTCTCTCTCTCCCTCTCTCTCTATCTCTATCTCTTCCTCCACCAAATTTAATGATTTGATCTTTAAAATTATCATTATGAAAAAAGCTATCTCTATGTGTCAAAATCTATTTTATAGGTGAAACCAGGTGCAAACTGGGAAAAAATATTTCCTGAACTTCTACGGTTTTTGGCAAAGGATAATAACAGGGATGGTTTATAATGTTTTTGCTATTATGCTTCTGTAAAATCGGGTTTTCCCCTTATCAAAAGGGGTATAAGAATTTTTTTTTATTGTTGGGCACTCTACAAAAGGACTTGCTTTTGATATTTAAGTATCTATTCAAATGCCGCTATGTGGCTATGTGGTCTAGTGGTATGACACTCACTTTCGGATCGGAAGGTCCTGGGTTCAAGCCTTGCTCAGCGCATGGTTGAGTCCTTGGAGAAGGCTCTTTATTCAAATTCTCTCACCATACTCAGGTGTAAAATGAGTATCTGGCCATTAACAGCGTTGTCTCTGTCCAAAAAAAATTGTAATATCGCCTAACGGGCGTTATGTACCGTACTACATGTTAAATGTTGCTGTTGGCCAGGGACCCCTTGTAAAGCGCTTTGAACACGTTTAGTGGATATTACGCTATAAACGCTCAATTTTAAAGCTCAATTTAAACGCCAATAATTATCTAAACAGAATCAAATAACCTACCTGAAGCTGGTCTTTTTCTCACTGGAGGTTTACCAGCGGCGTATGGTGGGTGTGGTTGGAATCGGAGCTGACTTGACAAAGGTGCATCAGGAATGTTCATACATCTTTTTATAGCCTCACTGTTGTTGTTTGGTTGCTGCATAAATGAGCCACCCGTGGCTGCCATCTTAACTTAATTCTTGTGTTACAGTCTATGATCACTTGTAATTGCTGGAATCAAAATAAGAATGACTCAGAATGGAAACAGCTTTGATTAGGTAAACATCATGTGATCTTTTGATTTAACTGTAAGGCTTCCTTGGTTAACAAAAAAGAAAAAAGTAAAATCCTCAATATTGCAAAAAGGCTGCAGTTATTCAGACTCAAGTCTGAATAGTCTCCCATGGTTATTCGGACTCAAATACCAATGCATATCTGCAATCAACCGATTATTCGGACACAGTCTGAATAGTCTTCCGTGGCAGTATTGTTTTTGATTGTTTGTTTGTTCTTTTTTTTTTTAATGTTTAATTATTGATAATTGCGTAAAATTAATGCAAATCAAAATTACGATTGTAGTAACTATCAACCCGTTTTATTTGACGAGAAAGACAAAATCATGGAGCAATTGGAAGTCCAGATAGAAATTTAAAAAGAGTTAAAACTCTTCAAAAGTAACAAAAGTCAGTCAAAGTAACTGTGGTATAAGTGAAAGGCTTTCCTAATAACATAACACGATGTCCAAATAAAATCAGGACACAAATAAATAGTTATAAAATTACATATATTCTGATAGTGTGAGACAGGCAACAATCCTTCTACAGTCCAAAGTAGGGGTATGAGCTGAGTCAGTGTGATATGGGCGAGCTCCTTTTCTAGTTTTTTTATCACTCCCACCCTCTGCCTACTGCCCGCATTGTGTCATCCTCCCCTCTGTATGCGTACGAACATTAGATTTTGAGTCCGAATAGCCACGGAAGACTATTCAGACTCAAGTCCGAATTGCAAAAAGGATAAATTAGATCTTCAGTCAACTAAGTAATCCTTTTTTACCTTATATACCAATACTATAAAACCAGGAAACTTTAGATTTAACTTCAACAAGCAGCAAATACAAAAGCATACAAAAACAAAGATATTTTGTAATCACAGTGAAATTTTAAAGACTGAATTAAAACAAAATGTTTATGTTCGTTTTAAAAAGTAAGATTATAGGATTGAGGGGCAACCATTGTACGATTAATCAATGACCGGGCTCTTGAATGAAGTGAACTGTTTGTTTTGTTATGATACATCATTCATCAACATGTATTCATTGATGAAGATTGTGGTCTTTTGCACGTTGTATTGTACTTGTACTGTTATTGTTTGAGTTTGTACTGTGGATACGATAGAATATAAAAACTTGACAGCATATTTCATATTCACAACCAATGTTATACGAATAGCTTTCCAATCTCGAAACAAAAAACAATCTAAACTGATTCACAGACAGTGATTTGGAGCTCTCGCACTGGACTGGCAGCTCACTTTCCATTTCCACATTCCACCCCGTGGCCAGGATCTCATCACTCCATCCTACTTTTGGGCAGTTTTTCAGCCTCCGCGCTTATGTTTTAAAGCAAACAAATTTTTTTAATTTCAAATTTTACATACCTTCCTTTCTCTGTTAGTGTACCATTTTTATGAATTTATACCACACCTCGCAATTTAAAATCGTTGAAAGTATTTCCGATAGTGAGAGAAGATGCTCACAAAATTTACTATTGTTTGCGTTGGTTACCAACAATTTACACTACTGCGCCTGCGCCATCGGAAGTAATTACTAAGAGCAAAAAATACGAACCCGAAAAGCCGGTACTGTATTTATAGGGACGTTAAACGGCACCATAAAATTGGTGGTGCTTTTAGCACCCCTAATTATTGTCAGCAGAGAAAATGAAAGGCACCTCGAATTTAAAGTGCCGGTTTAAAATTCAAAACAAATTTCGAGTTAAAATGGCCAAACATGATATAATACACTGATGTGAAGTAGAAATATATTTTTAAAAGCATCATCACTAAACGTGATCAAAGCGCTTTGCAACGAGTCCCTAGCCCAAAGAAACACTTAACATGTGGTACGAGTGTGAGTACGAGACAAGACGCCTGTTATGCGATTTTACATTATTTTTCCAACAGAAACAACGCTGTTATCGGCCAGGTACTTATTCTATCCTCAGTACGTGAGATAATGTGAATAAAGACCTTTTTTTTCTTTTCCCAAGGACTCAACTATGCATATGCGTCGCTCATTGCGGGACTGGAACCCTAGACCAAACGATCCTGGGCGAATGCCAACTAGACCATATAGCCACACCCGAAAAGGTGCGTATAAAACAGTGCCAGACAGAACAGCAAGAAAAATAGGCTATATTAAAAAAAAAAAAAAATAACAACAACACACAAAACCCCAAATCAGCCGGTCTCGACTGACGATCGAACCTAAGACCTCCTGATTACCGGCGGAATGAAGTTAAGAATTTATTGTTTTTAAAAAATGTAACTTTTATATAGAGCAATATCCACTAAACGTGCTCAAAGCGCTTTATATAGAGTCCCTGATTCAACAACAACACGTAACATGTCGAACGAGACATAACGCCTGTTAGGCGATAATACAATTTTCTTTCCGACAGAAACAACGCTGATAACGGCCAGGTACTCATTTTACACCTGAGTATGGTGAGAGAATGTGAGTAAAGAGTCTTTTCAAATGCTTATATCCGAATGAGACTATGGGGTGATCTCAAACTAAGCACACTAATGGTGCGCTCTTGGAATTTTCATCTCTTATATAAATCTAAACCACTCCCTTTCGCATACATTTTTTTCATGGTTTTAATTGTTACTCTATCATTTTTTTAGTCTCCCATTTTATTCCTATTTACTGGCACTGAAAAGATATAAATGTGTCGGAAATGCCGTAAAACCTTTTCAATCAAACAAAACAAATAGAGTAAAGATACGAGAGACACATTTATTTCCTACCCTCTATAGTTGGGCCTTACGTTATTTTTCTCTTCTTGCAATAATTTAGTGTTATCTAAATTATAAAAATGTAGTTTCCATTTGCAGTAAAAACAAAACCAAGAGCGATTCCGCTGACCATTAATTTACGATAATAATATTTGCGTTCTTCAGATTATTTTATTACAAGGGAAGCAACCAATGTTTTGAGTTAATGCTTATAATATAAACTAGTTATTTCCCTTGACCAAAACTAAAATTTATGATCCGAGTTAAGACCGGGTAAACGCGTTAAGTTCAATGCAAAGCTGCCTACTTCAAATTTCATACGTTTGTAGTTTCCAAGGATAGAAAGAAAAAGTCACTTAAGAATAAAATAATTTGCCTTCATCGAGATCCAAAAATGCTCCTTAGTCCTGAATATAGGGACTATGGAACTAAAATTTCCTTTTCAACAAGATTTATTGAGTCAAAGTGGAGAATGAAGTTCTGTAGCTGGAGCCAAAAATTCGTATTTCTACGAAATTTTCGTAGTACAACGCATGTCTGGTACAATGGATTCGGGAACGCCAACAATAGATACTTAGATAACCACGCCTCTCGGACAGTCGTCATACTGTAAACAATGGCAGTGATTGGTTGATATAGCAAACTACACAGGATTTACCATCGATGGTATGTGTCTTAGTAAAATGTCCTCTGTTCTACCACTTGATCGTTAGAACCAACACAGAATGTGTAAATTCAAACGTTTATAATATGATCGAGAAGATCGTGTGATAACTGGTCATCCATTTGACGGTATAAAAACAATAACAATGATCAGAGAGAGGTCGATTTTATTCACGTTATCGTTTATAAACAACCGACAATGTTTGTCCGAGCACGTGTCAATGCGCGTTACAAATTCCGTGTTTTGATTGGTCAAACATCTACTGGTTAATTAAAATCCTCCGGCGGAGTTCTCTTCATCCCTCTTGAGGACCCATCAAGCGGCACCTTCCATCAACAGAGATGAATCTGGATTTGATCCAGGGATAAATCGATAAATGTTGCACTTTTAGTGTGGTTTAGTGCGGCTATGTGGTCTAGTGGTATGACACTCACTTTCGGATCGGAAGATCCTGAGTTCGAGCCTCGCTCGGCGCATAGTTGAGTCCTTGGAAAAGGCTCTTTACTCACATCCCTCATCGTACTCAGGTGTAAAATGAGTACCTGGCCGTTAACAGCGTTGTCTCTGTCGGAAAAAAAACAAACTTGTAATATCGCCTATGGCGTCATGTCTCGTTCTACATGTTGAATATTGCTATTGGTCAGGGACCCCTTGTAAAGCGCTTTAAGCACATTAAGTGGATATTTTGCTCTATATAAAAGTTCAAGTTTTTTGGGGTTTTTTTTTTTTTGTGTGTGTAAAGGATGAGTGACGATATTAAAGTCTTATTTCACATTAAATATATAACATAAAGAACTGAACAAAGTGTGTATGAAAGGTGCCAGACAAAGCAAGAAATAAAAATACAAGAAAAAAAAACATCAAAAAAAAAAAAAAAAAAATCAGTCCAGCTCGACTAGGTTCGAACCTCAGACCTTCTATTTACGGGTCAGACGTGCTACCATTACAACACAGAGGCTCCCGATAGTTGGGACACTGTCTTAATTAATTTGATAAATTTGTAACGGAGGTTGGTTTTATATTGCAGTGCCATTTCGCGGTTTATTCGCCATGCTCTCTAAAAGTGCTTTACATTATTGTGTATCTCCCAATGGACAACGTCATTTAATATCCAGGATGATAACATAAAATGCTTCTGTAGACTATTTTTGGACGCAGACAGATGTTTCCCCATGAGGGTTAACCTTCGATTTTTACTTCTATATCCGACCAGAGGGGGAAAAGGTGAAACGCTCACCCGCTCCTTTTAACGTTGTTTATTTATTGTTTGTTTGTTTGTTTGTTTGTTTGTTTGCTGTCGATCAATGTGATAGGGGTCGTTAACTTCTTTGCTGTTTTATATTATTTTAAAATCTCTGAACATTGCGAGCACCGCTTTCGACATCTCGTTTCATCATTGAGCAATAGAAATAGAAGGAACGAATTTGACGTCACTCAGCTCTTTGTTGTTTTTAACAGCCATTTTAATTATTAGTTCCCACTAAATTATATCAATCAGACTATAACCGTTCAAGGATACACAACGTTTTGAGTATAGATAGTTCGAAGATGACGTCACTCGGGCCTTTGTTATTGTTTTTGCCATCCGCGTTTGTGAGTTGTTCTCACTAAACATTATCAACCTGACTATAAACGTTCATGGTTACACAGAGTTTGTGTGTTGGTCCGTTATACTTCCGGATGGCAATGTTGTGAACTCCTTGGCCAAGCGCATTCTATCTATAGATAGAATGAAGTTGACGTCACTCGGGTCTTTGCCATCCGCGTTTATGAGTACTTCTCACTAAACTGTATTAGCCTGACTATAAACGTTCATGGTTACACGTAGTTTGGCAATGTTATGAACTTTAGCCTAGCGCATACTATCTATTGGTACGTTATATACGGCAGGCCGGTGTTGTGAACATTTTA
>NC_088367.1:47098464-47103464 GCF_034508935.2 Berghia stephanieae
AATAAATCTGGGACTTGGCGAATACATTCATTGTAACGTTTAGCATCTATATTAGGATGCGACATTGAGTTGGAGGTGTGGGTCCAGGAGAAGGAAGAACCTTGTCTGGACGCCGGTTTGGATCATTCTTGGTCTGGCTACTCATCTTCAGCTGTTCCAGCAGGATTGGATCTAGGCTGATATCACCTTCAGGGTCATGGCAGCGCACAAGCTCCTGTACGACGGCAACGTGATGATCCTTCTCAGGATTAAGAGAATCAATGAGAATTATAACAGGATGTCTCAAGTCAACTCCAACTCAGTGGCTCCCAACACTGAGCGGCATTGCACCACCAAGTTTAAGACGACAAGATGCTAATCAAAGGATACATGCAAGAATTGACGAAGCCACAGACAACACTCCCATAAAATCAATCGTAAAGGGGGCACCTTCAACAACCAGACTTAAATCGAGAAGACCTTTCCACCTAACAAAATGGTAGACTTCAGTGTGGAGGAAAACTGGAGAGAAATGTGGAACAAGGAAACACCAAAAGGAGGAAACATCATTAAAGATCCAACCAAAAGAGTGCCTGCATTCAATAACGCCAGGAAATACTGGATTTCCTCAAACCGCCTCTTAACTGGACATGGCAGAACTGTATCAAATATGTGCAGATGGAAACTTGGAAACAGTGATACCTGCCAGAAATGCCAGGCAACCCCAGAGACCAGCGATCACATCGTCCTCCACTGTCCAGGTGGCTACGAAACCATCCTTAGGGCGGAGGAAGACTTTAGAATCTGGGTTGACGAAATACATTTGGAGGTGTCGCCATACGCTACTACTACTAGGATGCGACATGACGCTGTAAGGAACTGATACACTATTTAAAAAAAACATTTTTTTTTGGACAGATAAGACACTTTTACCGGGCAGGTACCCAGGTGAACAGACCTCGATGGCAGAAGTACCCATGTTATATTTGAGTGCGATCAGGTCATTGTGAGTAGAGGCCTTTTTCCAAGGATTCAACTTTGCGCCGCTCATAGTGAAACTCGAACTAAAGATCTTCAGGTCAGGGGACGAATGTCATAATAATACCACAATACAGTGGTCTCCGTTTATAAGCACCCCGGCTACTAGCACGGCCCGGATATTAGCACGCTAGGTGCGTGAAATAGAATTTTTACAACAGTAATGTTATGTGCGACTAAGCAGCCTCGAGTACTGATCTGTTCTCATACAGCCACATCTCCCCACTTCTGCCCACAAATTGGTAAGGCACATTTAATTTTCGCACCACTTAAAAAAACATGAGCTTTTACTTTTATATAGCCACTATCCACTAAACGTGCTCAAAGCGCTTTACAAAGGGTCCCTGTCCAACAGCAACATTTATTTAACATTTAGGACAAGACACGACGCCTGTTAGGCGATATTATAATTTTTTGTTACGAACAGAGACAACGCTGTTAACGGCCAAGTACTCATTTTACAAATAAGTACGGTGAGGGAATGTGAGTAAAGAGCATTTTCCAAGGACTCAACTATGCGCCGAGGAGGCTCGGACCCAGGACTTTACGATCCGAAAGCGAGTGTCATACCACAAGACCACATAGCCGCTTTCCCTCCATAACCCCGTCATTTCTGGAGTTATTGATGTTATGTAGTTTGTTAAAAAACTCACAACACCTGCCAGTCGGATAAGGCTTACTAACAAACAAAACTATGTAAAGCCTTATAGTCTGATTAATTCAGTTAGGTGAGAACTACTCATAAAAATGGCTGGCTTAAAAACAATAACAGAGAGCAGAGTGACGTCAATTTCGTTCCTTCTTTTTTGCTGAGGTCCCGGTGGGTTAATACATGCAGAACACACAATAGGGCCTATCGTTGTTATTATCAAAAACTATTATCACCAAAAACCCTGGTAAACAAAGTAAGTGATATGACATTTATCTATTTATAGACCCTTGACTCATGTCAATTTGTTTTTGGAGAGAGAGAGAGAGAGAGAGAGAGAGAGAGAGAGAGAGAGAGAGAGAGAAACAAATAATTTACTCGTACCAGAGAACGAGAGCGCGAGAGAGTGTGTGTGTGTATGTGTATGTGTGTGTGTGTGTGTGTGTGTGAGAGAGAGAGAGAGAGAGAGAGAGAGAGAGAGAGAGAGAGAGAGAGAGAGAGAGAGAGAGAGAGCAAACAATTTACTTGTAACAGAGAATAAGGGAGTGAGAGAGATTTAGATAGATAGATAGATAGATAGAGAGAGAGAGAGAGAGAGAGAGAGAGAGAGAGAGAGAGAGAGAGAGAGAGAGAGAGAGAGAGAGAGTGTGTGTGTGTGTGTGAGAGAGAGAGAGAGAGAGGGGGGGAGAATTTACTAGTACAAGAGAGAGAGAGAGAGAGAGAGAGAGAGAGAGAGAGAGAGAGAGAGAGAGAGAGAGAGAGAGAGAGAGAGAGAGAGAGAGAGAGAGAGAGAGAGAGAGTTTGTTTAACATGAAGCAATTTACAAAGATTAGATAGCTTGTCCCCCACCCGCTTCTACTACCATTGATTTATGATTGAAGCTCCCATTCATCACCATTTTCCGTGTTTCCCTGACTGTTGATCAATGGGCGAGTCTATTCCTCACTGCGAGGGGTTGAGGAGCGGGTGCGAAGCAGAAATAGTAAATCTAAAATAATAGTGTATGTTTCAATCGTCAAAGGAGTGTTATACTATAAATATGTCCTGTTGTTTATTATTTTCTATAAATTTTATATTATAATGGGAGTTTTTGATAACGGAAATATTATGACATAAGTAGATTGATTAGGCAAGTCCACTTGCTATAGTTTACTTCTTGGCACTTTCTAAAACATGGCGGACGAGGAGGAAAATACGCCAGAAGTGAGTGCTTCTACTTCGCAAATGGATGAAAAAGATGAAAGTGTGTTTCTGAATGGGAATAATAATGTGCATGCTGATGACGAAGAAGAAGAAGATGACGAGGATTATGATGAAGACGATGGAATATTGTGCTATTCGGATTCTAACGTACCGGATAAAATGTTGCCACGGAGATCGAGTTTGATGAATAAGGATGGCAAAAGACGAGCACGTCGTAAGAAAACGGTGTCTTTTAGCAGCATGCCAAAAGAAAAGAAAATTGCTACAGGTAAGAGAAAAATTATTCCGAATAGCCTTCTTTTTTTGTTATGTCTTTGATTTACATCGAAGTGCATTTTCGGTTCTAGATCTTAGATACCCGTGTTGTTTACATGGATTTCCTTATCATTAGTATTGGAAATCAACAAGTGTCTTTGAAAGTCAGAAAGGTTTGGATTAGGAAGTAAAAGATCGTGCAGCTGTTTTCAGCAATAACACTCAGTTACTGGTATGTAAATCGTTTCTGTATTTGTACCGATAAAATGTAAGGTTTTGATTCTTATTCTAGTTAAAAAGCGTCATAATTGTTCAAGTTCAAGTCACAATACACTGTCTCCATTCATTTGGTGTTATCTTACTTACACTTACACACTTTAATTTTGTATACTGCTACTACTACTACTACTACTACTACTACTACTACTACTACTACTACTACTACTACTACTACTACTACTACTATTACTACTACTACTACTACTATCCAGACTTGTTTTTTTTTACCCCTCTTTATTTTCAAATCGTTAATTTAAATTTCTGTATTTTATATCAATATGATGTATGCATAATTACTGTTGCGTAAGATATTGTATAGCTAAAACTAAAGGATTTTATTTTTAACCTTACTTTAAAGGAGAAAAAAAACAACACTTCCCCATCAGAAAAGAGCAAGAGTCGAAAAAATAAAAAAGATAAAATGTGAAGAATAACACTGGTAGTGGATTAAGTAAGATCAGCCAGTGGTAAGATGTGGGTTTAAACTGTGGAATATCACCATCATTGATTATTGACATTTATTACTTGTCAATTTAATTTCCAAAATCTTTGTGTGGTGGATGGAATTTTAAAAAGAAAATCTTTAATTTATCGATCGTAATTGCTCTGCACTTTTCATTCTCTCATTCTCTCTCTCTCTCTCTCTCTCTCTCTCTCTCTCTCTCTCTCTCTCTCTCTCTCTCTCTCTCTCTCTTTCTCTCTCCCTCTTTGTGTTGTTCTATAAACTGCGACTCTGTATATTATGTCCTCCCCTGTAACATTTTGAATGCGAAGCGTCCCCCTCCGCTGATTTTACTTTTTCTCAAAACTGTTTTTTTATTTAGAGATTAATCAGAGTAGAACTATCCAAATAGAAATTTGAGAGACTGCGTATTCTGATTAAATATAAAAAGGGTTATGGACTATGTGTTTCATTTTTATTCATTTTTATTCATTTTTATTCATTTTTATTCATTTTTATTCATTTTTATTCATTTTTATCTGATCTTGCTCACCTCGTCATAATATTGAAGACGCCTGTCTTGAACAGCACTTTCCTGATTGAATCGAGTATTCTTGTTGATCTGCTTTGCTCTAGTGTTTTCTGTTGTCAAAGATTGTATAGAACCGGATAATATATATATTTTTTTTCTTCTGTAAATGTTTATTCCCATGCGACAGATCTTCGTTGTGAATGAATCGATGAATCTGCTTTTATGAAATTCATTGAAGATGCATTTTCTTCATTCTCAGTACTGTACATTCAATTTTGATCGAATGAAATCATGTTATTGGTACCTGAATACCTTGTCTCAAGTAAGAAGGTCACTTATTCTGTCAATGGAATTTTATTTTCCTGATCCTGTCTTCCATGACTTCATCACTTCATTATTTGAGAGTGCCGTATAAAGTGATTTTAAAAATGAAAACCCAGGCTTTCACATCACAACTGAGGTTTTAAAACTTCAAGTTGATTTTTGTTGTTGTCATCATCAACCATTTTTACAATTTAACAATTCATGACATTTGTGTTTTCCTTGTCCCTTAATAATAGTAATGGGGGTCCCGGTAGCTGAGTTGGTAGAGCACTAGATTCACACGAAAAGATATCAAGATC
>NC_088367.1:47113464-47128631 GCF_034508935.2 Berghia stephanieae
GAACGTAAAACTGTCCTAGACTACTCACTATAATGACCAAGTTTAACTGATATACAAGCACTGTGAACTCATTAAACCCACTTGCTATAAGCTAACTCTCTTACATACGCCCCTTTCTTAGAATTTAAATTGACTTTAAAACAATTTCAATTCAAAAAAATTACAGTGAGAGATTAAATATATATGTAATGTCCAACTAAAATGTAATAAATAAATGTTAAAATGATAATACTTATACCAGTTAAATATTTAAAAACTTTAAACTTTAAATTCAAAAACACCAAAGTTGATTACAACATTCATATATATCAATTATAGGTTTTATAGTATTACAACATTGATAAATTCACAAACATCAAATTTGATTACAACATCTAAATAGATATATATATCGATTATAGATTTTTTTTTTCTTTCAAATTACAACATCAACAGTAAGGTATCTATCATTTAAAAGTGATTAAAATTTAAATTTACCAACACGAAAGTTGATTAAACATTTATATATTTATCGATTATACTTTTTAAGGCATTACAACATTGACAGTAAGATATCAAGTAATTAAAAGTTCAAAGAAAAAATATCTTTTCACCTTAAATTCCATCTTCATAGCAATAAAAGTGTTTAATTCTCGTCATATCCCATCACACATAAATAGTATTGCGTGAAAAAGGATGGTTCAAATTCCATTTGTGATATACTCACGTTGTCTTATTCAATCTCAAATTCAACTCTTCACGACATGGGTGATAATCTCAGCTTCCATGTATGTCTACTCATTTACTGACATATCAAAACCAGTACCTTGTATATTCCCTTATATTGTATGATTCCATTTAAACAACATTATTACATTAATTCCTACTTATAATATGTGGTACAAATAATGTATTATAGACATCTAAATCCATATACGAAGGATTACAATTCAATTAGTAATAAAAAAAAATATTAAAAAAATAAATCAAAATAATAGCATTATCATCATTTTAAAATTCAAGTTGAAGTTATTATCATTCATTGTTCATTGTTGATGTTTCAATTTTTTAAGCTTTTTAAGTCATCAGGGTGTAGTTTACAACTACATTGATATCAAATTGTTCTTTGTGGCGGTCATCCATCAGAGGTCACATTTCTCAGTAATCCGTTCGTTTTGAGAATGGTCATCCTGTAAAAATTGTCAGTAATTGTTAATTAAGTCATTGTCTCCATTTAGAATGAGTTTTCATGCAATGAAAAAAATATATCAACTATAAGAGTTGAGGTGATTGTATCTAGTCTACGTGTTGCATTGTTGTGTGTGTTGTGGTCACTGAATAGCCCAAGTGTCATAAATTCACTGTATTTATTGTTAATTAATTAAAAACTTTTTCCTCTGTAAATGTCTTAGAATTATCACAATAATGTCTTCACATTCAAATATTTAGCGTTGAATAAATAATCAAACAATAGTCTGTCCGGCTTGTTCACATCACATATTTAGTGTTTGTAAATAATCGGTCATTAGTCTGTCCGACTTATTCATATTTAGTACAGTGTAAATAACTAAATAAGTAAAATCTAACATAGTATGTGATTGTGGGCTGTTACTAAAGTGACCAACTTTTGCAATTAGTGTGTTGTATTTGTCGAGTCTTTTGAATTTGGGACGAAAAAAGACTCTACAGGTAGCAAACGTATGCTTAACCTGTTGGGTTGTTTCTTGGTCTTGTGACGTCGCTGTAATCCATTCATCTCCGGCATCTGGGTCGATTCTCCTCGTGGTTATTTGTGGTTGTCTTGTGTATACGTTGAGTCTCATTGTAGATGAAATTGTAAAAATTCAAGATTAACTGTGTGCGAGATCTTGAATTTAAATGAAGTTTGACTTATCCAGCAAGTCAAAAGAAAGTTGTGAACTCAGCCATGTGTTGACAAAGAGTTCGTGTGTAGTAGTCGACAGAGGTCGTGTGTTGTAATTGTCTGTGTTTGTTGATCGAGTTTTGATGAGGTGGCATGTGAGTACACACCAGGTAGATGATGTAATCTGTAGAGTACCGGTGGGTGACGTGAGTCCAAACACCAGGTAGATGATGTAACAATAACGTAGTCTAGTAGTGTATGTAGTAGGGTCGAATAAGGTCAACAATATTTTCGTTATTTGAACGCAGGTTGTTGAATATCATACGATAATGAATCCAAGGAAATCGCTCATGTGGCGTTTTGCGATACTTTTTCCTGCATTGTCTTATATACATATATAGCCTTTATCTTTTACAATGATACTAAGACAGGCGTTATTATAATATTCAATGTTTATAAGTTGTAGATATGGGTGCTGCACACTTGTATATTGACATAAGTTTAAATTTGAATACGCTCACCACTGAATATGATGGAAGTAGTATTGTTCACAATTGGACATCATTTTTGTAAAAACAATCGTATCTTGAACGTTTATGTAATTATTGACATCGTACATCGTTGGGTATTGTTGTCGTAGAAGTAAATACAAGTAATCCAATTGTTCAATAAAGAATGTAAATATAAAAAGGTTCATGGAAGAAATCTGTGTTGATACAGATATTATTTTATGAATTCTGTCAAGTTTGTATAAGTTGAAAGGTACGTTGTAATTGAGGTTGCTGTGTATTTGTAGTCTGTAGATTGTGTTGATTCTGGACGTATCAATGGCGTAGTCGAGATTGTTACTCCATTTTAATGTATTCGTGGATAGACCAAAGGGATTAGGACATTTCCCGACCTCTGTTGTGGCTGTGTTTGAGTTGCCTCTGTCGTTGTCATCAGCGTTCCCGTTATGACTGATGGTTGCAAGTGTCCTCTTTCGTGATGACTGTATCATGTTTTAGTGCAAACACTACTTCTGTCTTTGATTAACTCGAATTATTCCCCTTAGAAAATCCCTAATTTAATGAAATATGATTTTGTTTATGTTATCGTAGCACTTCCTACCATTTCAACTGATTGCCGAATGATTACACACTTAAGATTTGACAATTGAACATAACTTCTTCTTCAACTCAGTTACAAATTTTATGATATAAATGTTAAATTCAAACCACGCAGTAAATATTGATTACAATTACAACAGCAAATCGATAGGAGAAAAATATGATAATCAAAATATTTGCAGAAACGATATACACTCTGGTCAATAAAAATTCAATGTTTCGCGCCTTTGCCCTCGGCTTATAAAAATATTCATATAACTCATTGCGACGTTATCTCGCGCCTCTTAATATAGCATTGATAATTGTGTGCGCTTTAACCACGCGCATCGTATTTATAAAAATTATCCGCCTTCTGTATCATTTCATAATGTTAAACAATGCGCTTTAATCAAACGCAAAATAAAATATTCCCGAACGCCTCATTCCTGCGTCTCGTAATTTAAATCATGTGCACTTTAATTACCGCGTCTTACATCACTGCGCTTATTTACCCGTCATTTACAGCATTTTACCGTATGGGTTACTTATAATTCGCTGATTCTTAACAAGTTAACCACTTGTGTCACAAATATTATCAGCTCACATGACATGATAATGCATTTTCAATATTTTGTTATTCTTCCGTAATAACATTTTAACTCCCATTACAAGACATCAGTCTTTCATAATAATTAATACTCCGTCATTTTATTTGTTCTCCGACTTTAAACCAAAAGTCCGTTATTCCGTTATTATGAGAATATGTCTCCTTTAAAAATCACGATTAAACGCGTTTCAAAACAAAACTAAACAAAACAACGATTGACTCATATTCCGCATAAATCATTTCAACTTAATTTCCAGTGATAAAATCCAAATGTCTTATGTAATCTATTATAACGCCATGTCTCATTACACAACTAAATAAGCTCTGTTGTCGATTACTTGGCTGCGTTAACCACACATTTATTACCAAGAATACAAACAGATATAAAACTTTGCTCTTTGTCATGAACCCATGAATCTCAAAGAGTCAATATCAACCTACCAATTCATCCCTATTGACGGAGAGAAATATAATCAATGATGTTGTAATATAACAATAAATACCATAAGACATTTTTCAATTATCAAAACTTAGAATTTACGTGTTTTTATTGCCATCGTCTTCTTGAGTCATTTGACAGAAAATAAAACGTAACAACATTAAATAATGGACCAACTGTTTATGTAATTCCAACAGTAACAGACAAAAATTGAAATAAAAATCGACACATCTTTGTTACTGATATTAACAAAACATTGCCATTAACGGTACAAATTAATATTCGAAGATCTATTCCGAAACGCTTGATTGTAAGTAAACGCATTTTCATTTATAAATAATAAAACGCACTAAAATATTCACTTAAATACTGCAATTTTTATTTTCATCTCTCCCTCTCTTCTTTTTAATTAATTAAAATACGTATAGCATCAATGCATTATTATTATTTATTATTATTATTATTATTATTATTATTATTATTATTATTATTATTATTATTATATTATTATTATTATATTATTATATTATTATTATTATTATTATTATTTTGCCGTTCTATAATATATTGTTTTCACTTTTTGAATATAATATATTGCCCTATATATCTATATTTTTTTAAAATTTCCTTTTCTATCTGTGACTCTTAATTTAAATATTATTTAGTATATTTATTTATTTTTTTAAATATTGTCTTTTGTCAGAATTTTAGGAATCATCTATAATTTCAATATTTTTTTTTCATATTTCAATACAAAATAATTCCACTGCTTCACCTTCAAAATTGATATTCATTTTCTTTCCCAAATAAAACTATTTTCCTATCTGTTCACAATTTTCACTTCAAAATTCGAGTCTCACAAAAACTTTAATAGATGTTAACACCGCAACAATATACATTTCTTGTGTTTCCATGGTTCGGAATGATAACATCTTTACATCATGGTATCAGGGCTCCAAATAAAGATATATAAGAATCGTGATTCACGACACCAAATAAGATGCATAATGTTGCGTAGTTGCACACATATGTAATGGCTTATGATCGCATAGTGGTGTTTTTCATAGATGGTAGTATTATCCTTTGCGTTGTGTTGTAGATGTTAATAATGACGAAAGAGTTCAAGGGCCGGTGATGATAATTGAATGCACAACACCAAAACATTCAAATAAAAGTCCAGATTCCAAGTTTCATTTCTTACAGTTTATTTGTTTGTGATAAATTCAAAATCCAAATCATGATAAATTCCAAATCCAAATCAAATAGCATTGTCATAATTCAATCAGTTTCATAAATTCCAAATCCGTAAAATCAGTCCACATGTAAAGTCAGTTTGCCTAAGTAACCATTTTCAATATACGTGGAATATTTCTAAGTTCGTAAAAGCAAATAAATGATATTGAGCACAAAAGGTTTAAAGTGTGCAGCTCATGGTCAAGTTGAATCCTCCCGTTTTCCTCAAAACATCCTCTTTTATCCCTATCAAAATTTTACCCACAGTTCCATTGTTTCCACGCCCCCTTGCAGTTTTGACAGTTCCCTGTCAGTCTATAATCCAACCCCTAAGAGTAAGACCAAATCATAATCAAACCTGAAACGTCAATTCCTACATATTGGTGTTAAACCCCGCCTTTATGATATAATATTACTTTTGGTAAACGGTAGTTCAGTACGCCCAAATAATCTGTACGCCCAAATAATAAATTCCAACTATAATTTGATGCTATTATCCTCAATAACCAAGTAACACCGATCAAAGAAAGTAATTTTCTAGTACTCAAATATAATGACCAATCCTTTAACTTTGGAACGTAAAACTGTCCTAGACTACTCACTATAATGACCAAGTTTAACTGATATACAAGCACTGTGAACTCATTAAACCCACTTGCTATAAGCTAACTCTCTTACAATTCTCTCAACGGATTCAGGTGTAAAATGAGTACCTGGCCAGCATTAGCTTTGTCACTGTCGAAAAGAATTGCATAGCATCGCCCCGCATGTCTCGTCTTACATGTCTAATGTTGCTATTGGCTGGGGACCTCTTGTAAAGCCTTTTGAGCACATTTAGTGGGTGTTGCGCTAATTGAAATCTAAAATTTATGTTTGTGTGTGCGTGGTTGTGTGTGACTGATTGAGAAAGAAAGGAAAGGGCGGGACAGGGGGTGGGGGGGGGGGGGGGTTGGGTTGTGATAACGACAAACTGTTTTTATAATAAATTTCTGTGCGAGTGTGTACGTGACCAATTGATTGAGGGAAAAAAGGGGGGTGCGGTGAGGGGAAGGGGGGGGGGGGGGGGGGGGGTGTCAGCTTAATATGTCAACGATAGTCGGTGCAAAATACGTTTTCAGGCCAACATGTCATAAAACAAAATGTATTCGTGTCAGAATAGGGAGAGGTTCTATTGTACTTGAAGGCACCTGTCTATCAATACCTACTATTTTAGTCCCGTGTTCCAGACGTAATGGGTTTGAAAAAAAAAATGGAGAACTTTACATCTGCGAGTACGATTACGAGTACGATGCTATTATTGACAACGCAATTCCATTCTCAACTTAGTAGGTCTAGATAGATAGATAGATAGATAGATAGATAGATAGATAGATAGATAGATAGATAGATAGATAGATCTCAATGTATTTAAAAAAAATATAAACGCTCAAGTTTAGATCTTGGGTCGTCTGTCTTTCAAAGACCTCCTCCCTCCTCCTTTCACCCACCATCAGCCCTCTGTCGTACTCTGGAAAAAAGACCCATATTGAAGAATTTGGTCAAAAAATTCGTCCTTCAAATATCGATCGATTTAAACGACCCTCATCTTGGCAAACACTCTCAAACCTGGGACTTCGCGAATATAGATAATTCACCAAACAGGATGTCTGATGTCAACAGGAATCATCCATGTTGTCCAAAGTGAGCAAATTGGGGGTTAATAATCTTACCAAAGGAAAAAAAATTAAAGAAAGTGCCTGAAGCGGGGCTGGAACCCGGGACCTTCCGGATCACAATGCAATGCCTTGACCACTTGGTCACTTCGCCCCCCCCCCCCCCCCCCCCCTACTATTATCGGCAAACCCAATTCCATATCTACCGAGGTCTAAGTATTCTTTCAAAACGAAACAAAAACAAAAACAACCATTCTTTTACACCCCCCCCCCCCCCATTTTTCTTTCTTTTACATCTCTCCCGCCCCCCCCTCCTTTCTTTTACATATCCTCTCTCTCTCTCTCTCTCTCTCTCTCTCTCTCTCTCTCTCTCTCTCTCTCTCTCTCTCTCTCTCTCTCTCCCCCCGCCCCTACCCCCTTCATTTCCAAGAAGTCCGTTCAGTCATCAATCACAGATCGGACGGTCTTGTTTCACGTTGGCGTCCTGTCCTATCCACTAACCCTTTCTCTTCTCGGTAAGAGATTAGGAATTGGAAAAAGACAGGGCTGTTCCATTATACAGATATAGCTATGGAGAAAAAGAAAAAAAAGATAAAATAAATAAATGACTGTCCCGTATATTGTCTACAGAACACCTTTGTTCATTTTTTGTTCCAACCCCTCCGCCTCCCACCAAAAGCAAAAATAAACAAAACCAAAAAACAAACAAAAACAACAAACTACAAAACAAAGCAATACACACACACACACTCTCTCTCTCACACACACACGCACACACACACACACACACAAACATACATACACAAGAAAATAAGACCCCCCCTGCGCGCCCCAAATAAAAACTAAGAAAAATAATAGAAACAATGATAAAACAACAAAAAAATCATAAAAACAACAAAACAACATCAACCAAACCAAAAACACCCTCTCCCCTCCCCCTTTATTTATTTGACAAGTTCAGGGTCATCTTATTTCTACAATATTAAAAGTATTTTCAGATTTTTATGAAAATCCAACATTTCAAAAATCCAAAAGCGTTTGTCAGTGTACTACAGAGCCCTCTCTCTCTCTCTCTCTCTCTCTCTCTCTCTCTCTCTCTCTCTCTCTCTCTCTCTCTCTCTCTCTGTCTATCTCTCTCTCTGTCTCTCTCTCTTTCATTCTCTCTCTCTCTGTCTCTCTCTCTCTCTCTCTCTTTCATTCTCTCTCTCTGTGTCTATCTCTCTCTGTCTCTCTCTCTCTCTCTCTCTCTCTCTATCTATCTCTCTACCTCCCTCCTCTCTTTCCTTCCTTTTTTCCCCCTCCCCATCTCTTCCCCCTCCCCCCCCCCCCATCCCCCTTTCCTCTCCGCCTGTCTTTTTCTCGCTCTCGCTCTCGCATACTTATATATCATATAACCTCCCAATCGAACAACAACACCCCCCCCCTTTTCCCTCTCTTTCTCATTCTCCCACCCACCCTCCTCCCCAATTTTCTCAACCGTTATGAATATTATGCATTTGTGTGAGCGCCGTGAGTGTTCTGTCGTACTCTGGAAAAAAAACAAAACCCATATTTTGAAATTTGTCCAGAAAACTCGTCCTTCAAATATCCATCGATTTAAATGACCCTCATCTTGGAAAAAAAACAACTCTCAAACCTGGGACTTCCTGGGACTTCGCGAAGTCCCAGGTTGGAGAGTTTTTTTTCCTTCCAAGACGAGGGTCATTTAAATCGATCGATATTTGAAGGACGGGTTTTCTGGCCAAATTTTAAAATACAGGTTTCTCCAGAGTACGGCCGTGTTGTGAGTGTCCCATTAGCAGCGAGTCAAATGGCCGGTCCCGGCGACTCGATTTCTGCTGCTATATTTTGGGCTATTAGGGTACCCATTATTCTGCATAATTTACAACTTGACAAATAGCCCCCTGTTCTCTCCGTCTCTCGTCTTCACCTTGCCTTGAAAGCAGACGACATGCCTAGTACTACGAAAAAAATCGTAGAAATACGAATTTTTTTTTAGCTCCAGCTACAGAGCGGCACTGGCCTCTCTTTGACTTTGATAATCGTGTAGAAAGGAAAAATTATTTAGTTCCTTAGTTCTTATATTCAGGACTTTGAGGCATCTGTGGGTCACCCTGATGGCAAATTATTGGTTTGTAAAGCTATATATAGTGTCTTTTCTTTTTTCTTTTTTTTTTTTTTCTCACTTGGAAACTAGGAGTTAAAAAAATTTCAACCAGGCAGCTCTGTGAGAGTGGAGAGTGGACTAGCTACAGTGGAGTGGATAAGCTACAGTGGATGTGGATATTATAATGGTATATATATATATATATATATATATATATATATAATATATATATATATATATATATATATATATATATATATATATATATATATATGTATATATATATATATATTTGACATTCTTTTGATTATCGACTGTGATGTCGGGATGTACATACATGGCTAGGGCCCAGGTAACTACCAGTCACTGCCATATTATAATATATAGACAGAGAATTCAGAGAGAATCCCCACACGTACGGCAGGATCCAAAAAAAAAAAAAAAAAAAGGGTGATTAGTTATGTACACAAGACCGATTCTAACCGGATATTCAATTCCAGTCAGTCCATTTGTGTGGGCGACAGCCTAGATATGTTCACATTACTAATGAAGCCGTCCGTGTTTCAGCTCACATTAAACACGGCATTCTGGTGTACTCGGGGAAAAACAAAAATTTCTCCGGAAAAAAAAGTGTTTTAAAAAAACAAAAACAACCCCAAAAAAAAACACAAAAAAACCCAAAAAAAACAACAAAACAAAACACAAACAAAAACAAAACATACATTTAAAATGAAATTGGCCAGAAAACCCGTCCTTCTAACATATTGACCGATTAAAGTGACCCTTATCCTGACAATAATTCTCAAACCTGGGACTTCTCGAGGTATCACCGCCATTGTCGTCATTATTCCTTACTTATTATTTTCTCATTATCCTACTTCT
The DNA here is from genome assembly GCF_034508935.2 of Berghia stephanieae. NCBI lineage: Eukaryota > Metazoa > Mollusca > Gastropoda > Nudibranchia > Aeolidiidae > Berghia > Berghia stephanieae. The sequence goes on from NC_088367.1 coordinate 47,123,316, forward strand.
TCTATATCTATTTCTCTTATTATTATTATTTTATTATTTTTTATTATTATTTTACTTTTATTATTATTATATATTATATTATTATTATTATTATTATTATTATTATTATATTATTATTATTATTATTATTATTATTATTATTATTATTATTATTTTATTATTATTATTATTATTATTATTATTTATTATTATTATTATTATTATTATTATTATTATTATTATTATTATTATTATTATTATTATTATTATTTATTATTATATTTATTGTTGTTGTTGTTGTTGTTGCAGTTTTCTGATGTTTCATTTTTAACAAATAATTTGTCGTCAAGGAAACAATAAAATGATCCCACTAGTTGAATTATTGAATACAATTCACCATTCGCCTTCTTTTGTCAATCGTCGCTTTGGTATTTCAACTTAGAATTTTTTGGTCAGTGCCAGGCTTTGAATTCACAAAGGCCACGCATAACCCCATCCGGCTAGATGATAGTTCTGAAGAAAAGAACTAGCTACGGTACCCCAGCTCCAGACATTTTGGCAAGGGTAGTGGCGTATGGTCTTGCGCAATAAGTACCCAAACAAGGACAGCGAGCTTTGTTTTTGGCACCGTCACTCTGTCAGGATAACAGGACGATACAAATCGATGTGGGGTATTCACCATAGAGAATACAGGACCTAGTAGTCTGGTATCCGCCAATCCTGTATACGTACAATACTATATTATATGTTTACATTCACTTCCTGATGAGAGCGAACGCTCGAAACAAATATTGAAGTTGATCATAATTATACTTGAAATGTTTTATATATATATATATATATATATATATATATATATATATATATATATATATATATATATATATTGTACCGTTTGGAGACGATGAGTCACATTTATTATGACTCACGACATTGCCAACCGGAAATATAACGGACCAACACAGAAAACTATGTGTAACCTTCTGAGTAGGGTTCCTGACCTCCCATAGTTGGCAGGGAGGTACTTTACTGTGTCTTCTATCCCCCAATATCTGTTTTCCAACTTGCTTTCTGTCTTTGTCTTGGAATTGGACTACTTGGTTTTGTTCTGGTCCTAGCCGGATGCCCTGGTTGAGAGGGAAACAGTCAAATGTATAATAAGTTTTGGGAGATTATATTTTTTCCTTGTAAATCATCTCTCTGTTATGTAGTCATTTTGGTTTATTCTTAACATATGATTTGTAAACATTTGAGTGTATTCCTCTTAGTGGGGACTTTTGCTGGTGTCTGGGTGAGACTTTTAGGTGACCTCAAACTAAGTATATTGATAGTGTGCTCTCGGATTTACCAATGCACCAATCCTGTATACGTACAATATTATACATACACACACACACACACACACACACACACACACACACACACACACACACACACACATATATATATATATATATATATATATATATAATATATATATATATGTAGTTTTTGGAGACGATGGGGTCAGATTTATTATGATAGTGGCTTACCGTCGTCTCCTTGTAACGTTACTTTTGGTCAATGTCAGGCTTTGAGTTCGCGAAGGCCGCGCATATACTCCGGCTTGATGGCTTTGAAGAACTCGCAGACTACGTCCTGTGTTTTCTATGGAAGAACTATCGTATCCACTTCCGGCTTTCAGACATTTGGCACGGGTAGTAAGTATCATAGCACAGTCCAATACCCAAAACAAGGATAACAAGCTTTGTTTATTGGCACGGGTACTGTGTTAGGATAACAAGATGATTCAAATCGATAACATGGTGTATCCACTAATCCAGAATACATACAAATCTTGTGCGGCTATGTGGTCTTGTGGTATGACATTCGCTTTCGGATCGGAAGGTCATGGGTTCGAGCCTCGCGCTAGCGCATAATTGAGTCCATGGAGAAGACTTTACTCGCATTCTCTCACCGAACTCAGATGTAAAATGAGTACCTGGCTGTTTGCAGCGTTGTCTGTCCCAAAAAAAATGTAATATCGCCTAACAGGTGTCATGTCTCGTCCTACATGTTATGTGTTGCTGTTGGCCAGGGACCAGTGTAAAGCGCATTGAGCACATTTAGTGGATATTTCGCTATATAAAAACTCAATACAACTATTGTATAATATGTATAATATATAATATAATATATATATATATATATATATATATATATATATATAATATATACACACTATTCAAATGTCTTGTGATAACTTGAAATTCAGACCATACATAGCATCGATGGCCAATTGTCTCAATTCCGGAATAATTAATGTCGGACGAGAGGAACCAGTGCCAAAGTTGGAATGATCAGAGATGTGTCGTGATGATATATTTGGCTTTTTTTTTTTAGCTCCTTATACAACAATTTTTATCCTTTCTTCTCATATAGAGCACAGAAAGAAAGAAAAAAAAAAGCAATAATTTATATTTTTTTACCAGTTCAGATTCACTTTAACTTTTTCGTTTTAGCATCTGGTGTTCATCCCGACATAGATGGCTTTGAGACCATAGCTCTCGCACAATTTTTATTATTTTGCGGGGGGGGGGGGGGGGGGGGGGGGGGGGGGGGGGGGGGGGGGGATACGTGTCTTTGCTTCGTACCCGAAAAGTACCGAGTTCTATCACCCACCGCTGCGGTATGTGGCCTTGATAAGTCACCTCGCTCTAGCTCAATTTGCGGTGGCACTGCACTGCGGCTGACGTCTTAGTTATATCAGTCTTCCCTTGGAATAGACCCTAGAGAAAACTTTTTCCTTATTTATTTTTATTTATTTATTTATTTTTTATTATTATTATTTTTTTTTTTTTGGATTTTCATCATCTGAACCGACTCGGCATTGTTGCCTTTGTTTGGTGACGATCGACCACGCATATGCAGACTTGCCCAGTACTACGAAACATTCGTAGAAATACGGAATGTTTGGCTCTAGCTACAGAGTTCCATTCGCCTCTTTGACTCAATAAATCTTGTTGAAAAGGAAAGTTTAGTTCACTGGATGCTATTATTCAGGACTTTGAAGCATCTGTAGATCATGGTGATAGCAAATTATTGATCTGTAAAGCTATTTATAGTGACTTTTTCATTTTTTTCCCCTTGGAAAGTACAGCTCTGTGCATAATATTATTACGATAAGGTTTGCCCAGCTAGACGCGCTAGTGTACCTCCTCCTCCTCCTCCTCCTCTTTCCCTCCTCCTCCTCCTCTTTCCCTCCTCCTCCTCCTCTTTCCCTCCTCCTCCTCCTCCTCTTTCCCTCCTCCTCCTCCTCTTCCTCCTCCTCTTTCCCTCCTCCTCCTCTTCCTCCTTCTCTTTCCCTCCTCCTCTTTCCCTCCTCCTCCTCCTCCTCCTCCTCCTCCTCCTCTTTCCCTCCTCCTCCTCCTCCTCCTCCATATTCATATATTATTCCGACCCGGGGATCCGTTCATCACTTAATGTCTGGCAAACTTTCAAACCGTATAAATAATAACCCACTGCATTTATTATTTATCAATCGTTGTGATTGTACGGTAATCCTCTTTGTCCTATTCCCCGTCCGGGCTCTCTCCTGTCCATCCTTCTTCTTCTTCTTCTTCTTCTTCTTCTTCTTCTTCTTCTTCTTCTTCTTCTTCTTCTTCTTCTTCTTCTTCTTCTTCTTCTTCTTCTTCTTCTTCTTCTTCTTCTTCTCTTCTTCTCTCTTCTTCTCCTCCTCCTCCTCCTCCTCCTCCTCCTCCTCCTCCTCCTCCTCCTCCTATTACTCCTCCTCCTCCTCATCCTCCTCCTCCTCCTCCTCCTCCTCCTTCTTCTTCTTCTTCTTCTTCTTCTTCTTCTTCTTCTTCTTCTTCTTCTTCTTCTTCTTCTTCTTCTTCTTCTTCTTCTTCTTCTTCTTCTTCGTCTTCCTTCTCCTCCTCCTCCTCCTCCTCCTCCTCCTCCTCCTCCTCCTTCCTCCTATTACTCCTCCTCCTCCTCTCCTCCTTCCTCCTCCTCCTCCTCCTCCTTCTTCTTCTTCTTCTTTCTTCTTCTCTCTTCTTCCTTCTTCTTCTTCTTCTTCTCTTCTTCTTCTTCTTCTTCTTCTTCTTCTTCTTCTTCTTCTTCTTCTTCGTCTTCTTCTCCTCCTCCTCCTCCTCCTCCTCCTCCTCCTCCTCCTCCTCCTCCTCCTATTACTCCTCCTCCTCCTCATCCTCCTCCTCCTCCTCCTCCTCCTCCTCCTTCTTCTTCTTCTTCTTCTTCTTCTTCGTCTTCTTCTCCTCCTCCTCCTCCTCCTCCTCCTCCTCCTCCTCCTCCTCCTCCTCCTATTACTCCTCCTCCTCCTCATCCTCCTCCTCCTCCTCCTCCTCCTCCTCCTTCTTCTTCTTCTTCTTCTTCTTCTTCTTCTTCTTCTTTCCCCTTCTCATCCTCTCGTTCTCTCCTCTTCCTCCTCTTCTCTACAATCACCGTTTCCATTTTGACAAGGAAAAAAGTGACGGAAAATTCCTTGATAATACAGTAAAACACGCTTATCACGAAAACATTTAATAAGGATTGATGAAAATATACAACGCACGCATGACTATTCCCCATTATTTTATTTAATCTTAAAATATCCCCGACGAGCATAAAAGTGTATCCAGGGGACAAAGACATAATCTGATCATGTTTTGACTTTTATACATTCTGATCACATGACATGTGAAAAACTTCTAGCCAGCATGAAGAATAAAAAGTACCGATTTTCTTTGTTTAGAACCAAGTTTCTGGTTTCTGGGCGTACGTGACATCAGTATTGAATCCTATTAGCGTCAAAGATAAAGATCTGGAAAAAAAAGTTGTTTGAAACAAGTGTTAGACAAATCGGAGAGAAATTTATGACATTTAGCGTCTGGTTCACCCCAGTCCCGTCATTTTTTTTTTTTTATATACGTTAGGGGTGTTGGGTCACATGGTTTTTGTGTAACGACACGGTGTGTTCTTCATATCAGTGTTCCACTGTAATACTAATTATCTTTTGAGATGTCACGAGGGTCACTTGTCTTTCTAATCCGTACAAAATACCGCCTCTCTCTCTCTCTCTCTCTCTCTCTCTCTCTCTCTCTCTCTCTCTCTCTCTCTCTCTCTCTCTCTCTCTCTCTATTTTCTTGGCACTTCTTTTTTTTTTTTTTTTTTCTCTTTTATTTTGATCTTTTCATTTCTTTCCTTTTAAAAATAATATTTCTTTCCTCTACTTCCTCCTCCTCCTTATTGTTGTTGTTGTTGTTGTTGTTGTTGTTCTTCTTCTTCTTCTTCTTCTTCTTCTTCTTCTTCTTCTTCTTCTTCTTCTTCTTCTTCTTCTTCTTCTTCTTCTTCTCTTCCTCT
>NC_088367.1:47133731-47143731 GCF_034508935.2 Berghia stephanieae
AGTAGTAGTAGTAGTAGTGTAGTAAGTTAGTAGTAGTGTAAGTAGTAGTAGTAGTAGTAGTAGTGTAGTAGTAGTTAGTAGTATGTAGTAGTAGTATAGTAGTATATAGTAGTAGTAGTTAGTAGAGTAGTGTAGTAGTAGTAGTAGTAGTGAGTAGTAGTAGTAGTGTAGTAGTAGTAGTAGTGTAGTAGTATAGTAGTTAGTAGTAGTAGTAGAGTAGTAGTAGTAGAGTAGTAGTAGTGTAGTAGTAGTAGTAGTAGTAGTAGTTAGTAGTAGTTAGTAGTAGTAGTAGTAGTAGTAGTATAGTAGTAGTAGTAGTAGTAGTAGTAGTAGTAGTAGTAGTATAGTAGTAGTAGTGTAGTAGTAGTAGTAGTAGTAGTAGTAGTAGTTAGTAGTAGTAGTAGTAGTAGTAGTAGTAGTAGTAGTAGTAGTAGTAGTAGTAGTAGTAGTAGTAGTAGTAGTAGTAGTAGTAGTAGTTAGTAGTAGTAGTAGTAGTAGTAGTAGTAGTAGTAGTAGTAGTAGTAGTAGTAGTAGTAGTGTAGTAGTAGTAGTAGTAGTAGTAGTAGTAGTAGTAGTAGTAGTAGTAGTAGTAGTAGTAGTAGTAGTGTAGTAGTAGTAGTAGTATGTAGTAGTAGTAGTAGTTAGTAGTAGTAGTAGTAGTAGTAGTAGTAGTAGTAGTAGTAGTAGTAGTAGTAGTAGTAGTAGTAGTAGTATAGTAGTAGTAGTAGTAGTAGTAGTAGTGTAGTAGTTGTGTAGTGTATGTGTGTGTAGTGTGTTGTAGTGTTGTGTAGTGTTAGTGTAGTGTAGTGTAGTGTGTAGTGTGTGTGTGTGTAGTGTGTGTGTGTGTGTGTAGTTGTGTAGTGTGTTGTGTGTAGTCTAGTGAGATAATCAGGTAGTAGTAGCGAGTATTGTGTAGAGATTGGTGTAGTTAGAGGAGGGTGTTTGGGTTTCAGTACTGACACACGTACTCGTGTGCACTCGTAGATAAGGCGAACAAAAAGAAAAGCAAAAACAAAAAAAACAAAACAAAAAAACAAAACGAAAGCAACAAAAAACAAAAAAAACAAACAAAGAAACAAAATAAAAAACAAAAAAACACAAAACATTGCGGAGACAAGATGAAATTTTAGATATTTAGCCTACACAGTTATATACGATATGCATTGCTTTTGTTTTTTTATTTTTTCTTAGGGGAAGGGAGGGGGGGTTACAGACGTTGCATACACACACTAGTGTGCACTCGTAGATAAGGCGAACAAAAAGAAAAGCAAAAACAAAAAACATTGCGGAGAGATAGAGAAGAGACAAGAGAAAATTTTAGATATTTATCTTCAACAGTATTATTTCCACTGTTTTGTACAATTTACATTGTTTTTTTTTTTGTTTTTTTTTGGAAGAGGGAGGGGGGGGGGGGGGGGGGGGTGGAAGGGGGGGGGGTAGGGAGTAGAAAAAGATTCTTGTTTACTCGTGAACTATCGTTTTGGCGTCGATGCATAATAGTATTAAGTATCTACATTATTGCATTATTATCGAGTGCTATATTTGGTACACTGCAATTTGTTTTATTTATTTATTTATTTATTTATTTATGTGTTATTATTATTATTATTATTATTATTATTATTATTATTATTATTATTATTATTATTATTATTATTATTATTATTATTATTATTATTATTATTATTATTATTATTTTTTTTTTTTTTTTTTTTTTTTTTTGTTTTTTTTTTGTTTTGTTTTTTTTGTTTGTTTTTTTTTTTGTTTTTGTTTTCAATATTTCTGCATGGAATAATTGTCTTGTACTTATTGCTGACGTTGTCGTTCTATTCTTGTCGTCGTCATCTCCGTCGTTGTTTTGTTGCTTCTAATGGTTTCTTCCATCGTTGCTGCTGCTGCTGCTGTTGTCGTCGTTATTGTTGATGGAGAAACTAAGGAAAGCGATTTAAAAATAATATTTTTTTTTCTGTTCTCAATAGTATAACTTAGTATTAATGTTTTTGTATGTGTCGAATGTTACAAAAATGACATTTTGACTCCGCCTAATATGTATTAGCGACTATGTGGTCTAATGGTATGACACTCGCTTTCGGATAGGAAGGTCCTGGGTTCGAGCGTCGCTCGACGCATAGTTGAGTCCTTGCAAAAGGCTCTTTACCGACATTCTCTCACCGTACTCAGGTGTAAGATGAGTACCTGGCCGTTAACACCGTTGTCTTTGTCCGAAAAATTGTATCGCCTAACAGGCGTCATGTCCCGCCCATATATATAAATATGGGGGCGAGGTGGCCGAGTGGTTAAGGCATTGCACTGTGATCCGGATGACCCGGGTTCGAGCCCCGCTTCAGGTACTTTCGTTTTTTTTCCTTGAGCAAGATTATTTACCCCCCAATTTGCTCAATGGACAACATGGGTGATTCCTGTTGACATCAGACATCTTGTTTGATGAGTTATCTTCTATATTCCTTCGTGGAATGCCAAGGCGACGATATCTTATGATGTCGTGGTGCAAAAGGCATAATAAACGATATTATTATATATATATATATATATATATATATATATATATATATATATATATATATATATATATATAATATTTACCACAATGTTGGAGTCAGTCTACATCGATGTTTCAGGCCTAATCAGCCATCGTCAGGACTGTGTGTTACATGAGTTTGGTTTGTTGTCTGTTGTTGTTTGTTGAAGTGGTTCCGGTTTGTCTTCGCTCCATTGCTACATGTCGAGCACTATCCGTACCATATTTGTATCAAACACGATTCAATATATATATATATATATATATATATATATATATATATATATATATATATATATATATATATATATATATATATATAATGTAAGGTTAACGCCTCTTCTGCTCTCCCCTTCCCTTTATTTTTTTCTATACATTATGTAAACCAGTCCTCAGGCGTTAGCCACCCGGCCGGAAATTAAAGCTAAATTAAAGAGGATGGAACGTAATGAGTGAATTCTTTCTCATGTTACATTACATTAAAGGGCGGGTGGTGGTGGTGGTGGTCGTGGAGGTTGTGGAGGTGGGTTGGATGGATAAGGGCGCTTTAAATCACATGAAAGGGCGGGTGGTGGTGGAGGTTGTGGAGGTGGGTTGGACGGATAAGGGTGCTTTGGAGGCGCGTGTAAAAGAAATCCCCATTGATCACGTCAACTCTTGGACCCCAACGTTGAGCTGTATTAAGGGTCAATAAATTTTGCGGCTATGTCGTGGTCCAGTGGTGTGACACTCGCTTTCGGATCGGAAGGTCCTCTGTTCGAACCTCGCTCGCTCGGCTTATAATCGAGTCCTTGGAAAAGGCTCTTTACTCACATTCTCTAATCGTACTCAGGTGCAAAATGAGTACCTTAAATGAGTTAACAGGGGTGTCTGTGTCAGAAAGAAAAAAATGTAATGTCGCCTAACAGGCATCATGACTCGTTCTACGTGTTGCTGTTTGTCAGCGACCCCCGCAAAGCGCTTTGAGCAGGTTCAGTGGATATTGCGCTATATAACAGCTCAATTTTTAAAATTAAAAAAAAAATGATGCTATGCGTTTAGTCATCAGGTCACGTTCTACATGTTACGTGTTGCTGCTGGCCAGGTTCACTTAGGATGTTGCCCTATATAGATAGTATGCAGATGGCGTCACTCAGGCCTTTGTTATTGTTTTTGCCATCCGCGTTTGTGAGTTGTCCTCACTGAACTGTATTAACCAGACTATAAAAGTTCATGGATACACACAGTTTTGTGTGTTGGTCCGTTATACTTCCGGATGGCAATGTTGTGAACTCCTTGGCCAAGCGCATTCTATCTATATAGATAGTATGCGCTTGGCTAAGAAGCTCATAAAAATGCTATCCGGAAGTATAACGGACCAACACACAAAACTGTGTGTATCCATGAACGTTTATAGTCAGGTTAGTACAGTTCAGTGAGCATTACTCATAAACGCGGATGGCAAAAAACAATAACAAAGACCTGAGTGACGTCATCTTCGAACTGTCTATAAAAGTTCAATTTATTTTATTGAAAAAAAAATGATGCTATGCGTTTAGGTAAAATACTCAGCCAGTCAGATATCCCAACACTCTAAACTATGTGTATGTAACGATGAACGTTTATTGTATGATTAGTGAGACCAAATCATTGACAGGCTGTTTAACGGTTACATTTTTAATTGAACTGAGCTTTTATTAACTCTTCTGAAATATCCACTAAACGTGCTCAAAGCGCGTTGCAAGGAGTCTCAGGCCAACAGCAACACTTAACATGTAGGACGGGACTTGACGCCTTTTTGGTAATGTTACTGTCACAAAGTGCGCACGTAAACCGTATGCTTATGTAGCGCAGTTTGCAACCTTGTTTATGTGTGCTATATTCAAGCTACGACACCGATCAATAACCAAACACAATACGTTGATAAAGGTTTTGAAGCTAAATGAAGATATATTTTATTACAATATAACAAAGATATTATGAGATATGAAGATGAAATGATAGATGTAATAAGTATGAAATCAAATAGATGGATGACAAATTGATGGAGATGTGTAATGATGAATATGATATGAAAGCGATATGAAAATATATAATTAAATCAATTAATTATCAATACTTTACCAAACCGCTACCACATCAGACAATCTCACTGATAGGTTGCAACCATCACAGTCATACAGGCAACTAATAATTAACTAGCTAACTAATCACAATCCAGACGTGTGAAAGGAAGCCAAAAGAGTGTTCTTGATATTCAACAAAACTGTAAGGTTGTTCTAATAATGTTAATTTGTCTCTTCTTGAAATTGTTCTGGTTTCACAGTATTCATAAACAGATCAATTGTTTCTCAATGTTCTGATATTAAAATAAGCAAATGGTTCTTCACAGGTAACTTATAAAACAGGCAAATGTTCAGTTTCTATTAGTGTCAAGCTATGAGTGTATAGCCTAAAGTTGGCTTGTTAAAGCCCAGCCTCCAACGGCTCATTCACTTTAAAGAAAGAAAATGATTTTGTTATCACATGATAATCATACGAATATAACTCTATCTATATTCGAACTCATTCAATATGTTTACTTTAAATGAGTAAATATTATTTTACTTTAACAAATCAATTTATTAATGTTGATTAATATTGCTTTACTTTGTAGATATGAAATAATATTGCTTTATAGCAAGAAAAGCTTATTTTCTTTACAACAAGAATATATTATACAATTAATTTAATTATCTGATTAATTAATTGAGACTCAAAATTTAAAGTGATATTATGATATTAATATCAAAACACAATCATAATTGTAATCACAACATATTATTCAAAATCTCACCAGAGCCGAACAGATTATAGAAATCACAAATTAAGTCTACACAAGACTTTAATCAAACTCTACACAAGAGTTATAACACAACTTGATTCAGCTCAAACTTTGAGCACCGCAAAGTCTACACAAGACTTAAATCACACTCTACACAAGAGTTAACACAAAACGTGTTTCAGCTCGAACTTTGAGCACTACAAAGTCTACACAAGACTTTAATCTAACTCTACACAAGAGTTAAACAAATGAGCCTAAAAGACTCCGCTGTGGTTATCGCTTAGAGACTATGAGCCTAAAAGACTCCGCTGTCTGGTCTCTTTTGAGACAATGAGCCTAAAAGACTCCGCTGAGTGGTCTCTTTTGAGACAATGAGCCTAAAAGACTCCGCTGAGTGGTCTGAAGAAACTGCTCAAAACTCTGGCATTTATAGGCAAAAATCAAGCAAACGAAGCAAAATTCTACCCACACAACCGGATGTTAGTCATATCCGTAAACATCTGAAATTCCTTAAAACTCCCCAGATTCCATAATCATGGACAACAACAACCCATCCTGATACCGGACATCCTCATATCAAGGATAAATAAATTCGTCAGCCCCATAGTTACGAGATATCAATCAAGCCATACCATAACAAAGTCACTCCCGTAGAATGCAGGGATCCTACTTTGCTTATAAGTTTACGGAGAAAACAAGATTGATGCCTTTCTCACAATAACACCCACACTACGTAGTTTAATTCAAACTTCCGGGCCATAGGTGCATGATCTGATAAGACCTGTATCAACAAAAAGGGTTGTTCCGGAGGGATTACAATAACAACAACAACTAATACTACGACGACGTACATCCTGTCGTAAACTGACGCCTACACGGAAGCATTTCGTTACATATCTCCCCCCTAAGACTAAATTTGGTACAACATTTAGTTAGATCATCGAAATGCCTCAAGATCACATCGATCTCGACAATTATTTGGGCTCATGGTTGTCCCTTCCTTCAACAGACAACATCGGCATCACACATCCACACTTCAACTCCACCTTGCCGTGTGTCATGCATTTCGGTGGTTCATGTTCCTTGTTTTCGTCAAAACATGGAAGTCGAGGACTCTTAACAGTGGGAGCATGAGTAAATGATCGAATGTCACTTGTCATACTGTCGTTGTTGGAGGAAGCCTGACACTCCGACTTTAACCTAAGCAGTTCAAGCTCTTTCTCCATCAGAGCTTCTTGCCTTTGAGCTCGTGCTCTGCTTATCTCCTCCTCTTCTTTGGCACGTTCTCTCTCCTTCTCTTTTCTCTCTTCATCTTCTTGTAACTGGGCTGTCACCCAAGCACGGAGATCTTCACCCCTTAACTCCAATTTTTCTCCAGGTTTAATTAATCTTTCCACATCCATCTCTAGGACAATTAATCAAACCAATTCAAATTCAAATAAACAAACTTCAATATGTTTATCGACACTGTTGCCGTAAATGTTACTTTCACGTAGAATAAAGTGGTATTACAAGTAACCTTATTAACGATATGCGGTCAATATAGATCCCAAAACAGATTCAAAACAGGCAATTAATACCGATTCCTACACGGAATTCAACATTGATCTATATATAGACTCAAATATAGAATCAAAACAAATTTACTACAGGTCCTAACACAGAACCAACGCTTCACCCAGATTCCTACACAGAATCAAAACATTGACTTAATATAGACGTATATTAGAGTCAAAACAACTGATTTAATACAGGTCCTCACACGGAACCAACGCTTCACCCAGATTCCCCACACGGAATCAACACAATAGCTTCACCCAGATTCCTCACACGGAATCAACAAAATAGCTTCACCCAGATTCCCCACACGGAATCATAAAAACTATCTTCACCCAGATTCTTTCTCAGAATCAACAAAATAACTTCACCCAGATTCTTTCTCAGAATCAACAAAATATCTTCACCCAGATTCTTTCTTAGAATCAACAAAATATCTTCACCCAGATTCTCTCTTAGAATCAACAAAATATCTTCACCCAGATTCTCTCTTAGAATCAACAAAATATCTTCACCCAGATTCTTTCTTAGAATCAACAAAATGTCTTCACCCAGATTCTCTCTCAGAATCAACAAAATATCTTCACCCAGATTCTTTCTTAGAATCAACAAAATGTCTTCACCCAGATTCTCTCTCAGAATCAACAAAATATCCTCACCCAGATTCTTTCTTAGAATCAACAAAATGTCTTCACCCAGACTCTCTCTCAGAATCAACAAAATATCTTCACCCAGATTCTCTCTCAGAATCAACAAAATATCTTCACCCAGATTCTTTCTTAGAATCAACAAAATATCTTCACCCAGATTCTTACACAGAATCAACAAAATGTCTTCACCCAGATTCTTCCTTAGAATCAACAAAATATCTTCACCCAGATTCTCTCTTAGAATCAACAAAACATCCTCACCCAGATTCTTTCTTAGAATCAACAAAATATCTTCACCCAGATTCTTTCTTAGAATCAATAAAATATCTTCACCCAGATTCTCTCTCAGAATCAACAAAATATCTTCACCCAGATTCTTTCTCAGAATCAAAATATCTTCACCCAGATTCTCTCTTAGAATCAACAAAATATCTTCACTCAGATTCTTTCTTAGAATCAACAAAATGTCTTCACCCAGATTCTCTCTCAGAATCAACAAAATATCTTCACCCAGATTCTCTCTCAGAATCAAAATATCTTCACCCAGACTCTTTCTTAGAATCAACAAAATATCTTCACCCAGATTCTCTCTTAGAATCAACAAAATATCTTCACCCAGATTCTCTCTTAGAATCAACAAAATATCTTCACTCAGATTCTCTCTTAGAATCAACAAAATATCTTCACCCAGATTCTCTCTTAGAATCAACAAAATATCTTCACCCAGATTCTCTCTTAGAATCAACAAAATATCTTCACCCAGATTCCTACACGGAATCAAATTAACCCAACAACCACCTTCGTTCCTTACAAAAGGGAGAGGGGGGAAATGGAGGCTTTACAGCGCGAGTACCGCTTACGCGCTAAGTCAGTGATCCGTATCACTATGTCAGATGACTGACAACTTAGAACCGAACAAATGAAAATTACCAGAATAACTTGTATTACACCTTGCGTATAATGACAGTCTTATAACCATTATATGGATACCAATTTGCTTTAAGCTCAAAGATATTATCTATCTCAAGTTTCAAACAACTCCCTAACCTGTCTCAACAATTGTTTGGTCGCGATGTCTCTTGAATGCACAACAATAAGAATCCCACTTCTGACACCAAATTATGTCACAAAGTGCGCACGTAAACCGTATGCTTATGTAGCGCAGTTTGCAACCTTGTTTATGTGTGCTATATTCAAGCTACGACACCGATCAATAACCAAACACAATACGTTGATAAAGGTTTTGAAGCTAAATGAAGATATATTTTATTACAATATAACAAAGATATTATGAGATATGAAGATGAAATGATAGATGTAATAAGTATGAAATCAAATAGATGGATGACAAATTGATGGAGATGTGTAATGATGAATATGATATGAAAGCGATATGAAAATATATAATTAAATCAATTAATTATCAATACTTTACCAAACCGCTACCACATCAGACAATCTCACTGATAGGTTGCAACCATCACAGTCATACAGGCAACTAATAATTAACTAGCTAACTAATCACAATCCAGACGTGTGAAAGGAAGCCAAAAGAGTGTTCTTGATATTCAACAAAACTGTAAGGTTGTTCTAATAATGTTAATTTGTCTCTTCTTGAAATTGTTCTGGTTTCACAGTATTCATAAACAGATCAATTGTTTCTCAATGTTCTGATATTAAAATAAGCAAATGGTTCTTCACAGGTAACTTATAAAACAGGCAAATGTTCAGTTTCTATTAGTGTCAAGCTATGAGTGTATAGCCTAAAGTTGGCTTGTTAAAGCCCAGCCTCCAACGGCTCATTCACTTTAAAGAAAGAAAATGATTTTGTTATCACATGATAATCATACGAATATAACTCTATCTATATTCGAACTCATTCAATATGTTTACTTTAAATGAGTAAATATTATTTTACTTTAACAAATCAATTTATTAATGTTGATTAATATTGCTTTACTTTGTAGATATGAAATAATATTGCTTTATAGCAAGAAAAGCTTATTTTCTTTACAACAAGAATATATTATACAATTAATTTAATTATCTGATTAATTAATTGAGACTCAAAATTTAAAGTGATATTATGATATTAATATCAAAACACAATCATAATTGTAATCACAACATATTATTCAAAATCTCACCAGAGCCGAACAGATTATAGAAATCACAAATTAAGTCTACACAAGACTTTAATCAAACTCTACACAAGAGTTATAACACAACTTGATTCAGCTCAAACTTTGAGCACCGCAAAGTCTACACAAGACTTAAATCACACTCTACACAAGAGTTAACACAAAACGTGTTTCAGCTCGAACTTTGAGCACTACAAAGTCTACACAAGACTTTAATCTAACTCTACACAAGAGTTAAACAAATGAGCCTAAAAGACTCCGCTGTGGTTATCGCTTAGAGACTATGAGCCTAAAAGACTCCGCTGTCTGG
>NC_088367.1:47148731-47153731 GCF_034508935.2 Berghia stephanieae
ATCACCTCGCCCTAGCCCGGTTTGCGGCGCTGCACTGCGGCTAACGCCTGGGTTATTCCAGTCTTCCCTCGAAATCGACCCTGAAGACAAATTTCTCATATTGGGATGTGCGGCTTACGCCTGGGTTATTCCAGTCTTCCCTCGAAATCGACCCTGAAGACAAATTTCTCATATTGGGATGAATAAAGGGATTAAATTTTTTTTAAACAAGTATTTGAAGTAAACGTTTTCTGGCAAAAATGAAATAAAATTGAATTGACGTGTTTTGTGAGAGTGCACTCCGATAAAATGAATACCAGCGTCTTGGAGAGCAAGGGTTGAACCGGTGCTGAATTGAATGGTTGGTGGAGAGAGACGATAATGATAATAATACGAGAAGATTGCTTTGTCACTGTTCATAACTAGTCTCCAATCGATGGAATAGGGGGGAATTATTATGTAAAAAAAAAAAAAAAAAAAAAAAAAAGAAGAAAGAAAAATACAACAGCTTCAACTATGACATCAACACATTATAAAAGACCGAAAACGGTTGGTAAAAAATAAAAAAAATAGACTGTACCTGATTGAATTTTAATGGAAGTGATTGAATTTTTAAAAGATAAAAAAATATGATAGACTAAAAGTGATAGGGTAAAAAAAAAAGAATAAAAAAAAAAAAAAAGAAAAAAAAGAGTAAAAATAAAAAAAAAATTAAAAAGAAAAGAAAAAGAGATCAAAATGATTGCTAAATAAATAATAATAGTATCAGACTAAATTATGAGGGTTTTAAAAACAAGTACACGTATAAGATTAAAAGTTTTCGTAAAAAAATAAAAATAATTAAAAACTCAAAGTGATTGGTAAACAAATAATAATAGTAACAGACTAAATTATTGGGGTTTATAAAACAAATTTTAGATTATAAGATATCATTAAAAAAAATAATCCAAAATCAAAATTATTGATAAACAAATGATAATAGATTAATATCTAAAGTAATTTTGTTGTTGGAATTTTTAACTGTCTACTATAAAACCTTTTCGGTGATAACGTCTGGAGGTGCGCGCAAATGAATCTGGCAACAGGTGTGACCAGATGACGATTCCTGTCCTAAGGCCAAGGTCAAATTAAGGAACACAGTTTTATAATTGTTAGATTTGCAAGTAGTTGTTATGTTCTCGTTGGGAAATATTTAACATGGGCTGTATGGAGAAATATTAAACCCCAACCCTATTTAAAAAAAAAAAAAAGAATAGATTGTTGGAACAAAACTGCATCCACCCACGTGCGTCTATAATAATATATATGGTTACCTCACCCCCCCCCCCCCCCCAAAAAAAAAAAAAAAAAAAAAAAACTCCTTTCGATATTATTTGACATCAATCCACAAATTGGACATTCCATTTATTTCCAGTCGGAATGACATTTATCTGCCGTACTCTGGGAAAAAAAAAAACAACCATATTTTAAAATTTGGCTAGAAAACTCGTCCTTCAAATATCGATCGATTTAAATGACCCTCATCTTGGCAAGAACTCTCAGAAGACTTCGCGAAGTCCCCGTTTTGAGAGTTTTTTGTTTGCCAAGATGAGGGTAATTGAAATCGATCGATATTTGAAGGACGAGTTTTCTGGCCAAATTTTAAAATATGTTTTTTTTCGCCCGGAGTACGGCAGACTTTGTTGTTGCGTCAACTGGTTTTGATGAATTTATTTGATTGAAGGCTGTGTTCCGTTATCAAAATATCCCGACCTGCTCTTTGCTGGGTCGCTTTAAAAATGATTTGGAAACAGTCCGGTGTTTTGTTAACAGAGAACAATTTTATTTATTTGGGCGGGAAGGGGGGGGGGGGGGTTAACGCGGGCTCAATCGGTTTTAGAAGAATCCACACAGAATGCAAATCACATTTAGACATACAAGCACATGCACATAATATACCAGCGTCACAAATAGCTGCCTCCGATTTTGTATGATAAGCAATCTCTCTCTCTTTCTCTCTCTCTCTCTCTCTCTCTCTCTCTCTCTCTCACTCTCTCACTCTCTCAACCCCCCCCTTCCCCCCCCCCCCCCTTTTCAGCTTTCCCCACTGACCACAAAACACGTTGACTTTATAATGTATTTTTGTTGTTATTTTTGAAGTGGGTCTGCATTCGCCATCGATGTTATTTGACACCAATAATTGACAATAAATCTGGATCTTCCTTCCTCCTCCCATTTCCAGTATGAATGACATTGTTGTGTCACGTGGCTGGATGGAATTATTTGATTCATTGTCCATCCAATTCGTCAATCCGGGATTCTGTAACCAAAAGTATTGTGGCCTATGGTGGGTTGCTGGGTTGATTTAAATAAACATGATTGATTGGTAAACTAACCACTATTTTATTAATAACAAAATATTTTTTTATTTTAAAAACAATTTTGACGCGCACTCCATTGATCGTTTTTAGAAGAACCTCCACAGAATCATCATCATCATTGCCTTTTTCAGCCTGGGTCAGGGTATAGACCACAAACAAACAGTTTCCAGCCTTCTCTATCCCGAGCTAACTTTTACAAAAAAAATCTCGTTCCATGTCTTATCACTTCTCTGTCCTTTCGACTTTGTTGTCCTTCATAAATTCTGTCATTGCAGAAATTCTTCGGTCGCCCAAGCTAAAAAAAAAAAAGGATTTGATTTGTTCGTCTGCGTTTCTGTAACGGTTTGAGTTTTACGGAAATGGGTGTTAACCCTTCGACAACCCCCAACCTGGAGGACCAGGTGACTCAAAAAATGGGACTCACACACCATTAGTCGCCTTTTACGACACGCTGGCTTAGCGTTGGGCTATTCTTGCACCCTCTCAGTTGAAGAACCCCGGACACCACACGGGGACTACACAGAGTACATACAAATCGTATATTTAGACATACATGCACATGCAAAATATACCAGCGCTACAAATAGCCACCTCAGATTTTGTACAATCGGCAGGTCTCTCTCAATCCCCCCCCCCTCTCTCTCTCTCTCTCTCTCTCTCTCTCTCTCTCTCTCTCTCTCTCCCCCCTTTCAGCTTTCCCCGCTGACCACAAAACACGCTGATGATATATTTTTGAAGGACGAGTTTGTTTTCTGGACAACATTTTTGAAGACGTGTCTTTCTAGAGTACGGCAGTTTGACCGACTGTTTAAAGGTGGATTACGTGACCAAAAGCATCCAAGCCTAGGGTTTGCTGGTGGGTCGCTTTAAAAACGATTGGTTAAAAACACCAGTGTTTTGTTTTTTTTTAAGAAAGAAAGAAACGAAAGATTTGTTGCATTGTTTACGTGGACTTTTGTTTTTAAAACAAAACAGTTGTTTAAAACAAGGAAAGAAAGAAAGAAAGAAAAAAAAAAAGACAGACAGAAAGAAAGAGAAATAAAGAAAGACAGAAAGAAAAAAGGAAGATACGAAAGATTTATTGCATTGTTAAGGTAGATCGATATCAGGAGAACTGAAGACCCACAGATTATGAATCCGACTTTTGTGTTTACGTCTCTGCAAGATATTTTTAGGCTTTGGTTTGCTTCATCTGTTAAGATGGAACTCTTTTTGTTTGTGTTTCAATGATCCGTTCCCCTTTTGTTTTTTGTTTCAATCGTCCCTATTGTTTGTTTTGTTTCAACCGTCTCCTTTTGTTTTTTTAGTTTCAATGGTTCATCGAAATTAGGTCGTATACTCTGTCTTGGAATGAAAATTAATCAAATCACCCAGTCTGGGTAAACAGTCGGAGATTTCGTCTTGATACGATCATGTTTTTGGCACATATTTAATGCTATTCAATTAATTAATTGATTAATTCATTAATTGATTTGATTGATTGATTGATTGATTGATTGATTGTTTCTTTATATATTGTTGCCTTTCTTTTCCTTTTCTTTTTTTTCTGGTGTGGATGCCGATTTCTTTCTTATACGGCAGATAGGTGGACAGTACCGTACTTTGTACTCGGTACTAGGTCGGACTCTACTCGGTACTCGGGTCCCAGGTCAGACTCGCGCTCAACTTGTATTTTTCTGCTTTCTCTCTCTCTCTCTCTCTCTCTCTCTCTCTCTCTCTCTCTCTCTCTCTCTCTCTCTCTCTCTCTCTTATTATATTCTGAACTTCTCTACTCTTTTTTCATTTACTATTTTCACTCTTGTAATCGACTTCTATACATCCGCCCCCCCCCCTCTCCCTTTATTATATTAAATATAATATTTTTATATATTTAATATTAATAATTAACTTCCCTCTCTCCCTCTTTCTCTCTCTTTTATTATAAATTATAAATGCTCTTTTTTCTACTTTTTTTTTTTTGGTGATTTAATGGAGTAGAAAGGTGAGTCGGACTCGAGTCGGACTAACGAGACATTTCCAAGTAACAAGAACCTCCTCCTCGGACATGCTGTGGGCCAGGGGCCCTTTGTAAAGCTCTTTGAGCACGTTTAGTGGATATTGCGCTATATAAAAGCTCAATTTTGTTTATATTGCGCTATATAAATGCTCAATTATTTTCTTCTGTTTGGTGATTTAATGGAGTAGAAAGTTGAGTTGGACTCGAGTCGGACTCACGGTACATTTCCAAGTAAAAAGAACTTCCTCCTCGGACATGCTGTGGGCCAGGGATCCTTTGTAAAGCGCTTTGAGCGCGTTTAGTGGGTATGGCGAAATATAAAAGCTCATTTCTATTTATATTGCGCTATATAAATGCTATCTGTTTGGTGATTTAAGTGGAGTAGAAAGGTGAGTCGGACTCACGAGACATTTCCAAGTAACAAGAACCTCCTCCTGGGAAATGCGGGTAAAAAGCAACTCGATGTTGGTCCCGTCCCGTTCGCCCTGTTGACGTTATGCGTTTATTAAGTATAACATCTGCTGTCTGTCTTCCCACTAGATATGAAACGCACTAACAGAAAGAGAAAAAAAAATGTTGAGCTTTTATATAGTGCATTATCCACCAGTAGATAGAATGCGCTTGGCCAAGGAGTTCACAACATTGCCATCCGGAAGTATAAAGGA
>NC_088367.1:47158731-47168731 GCF_034508935.2 Berghia stephanieae
CCATGTTTGATTGGTCAAAAATCTACTGGTTAATTATGCATTCACTCAATACAACGCAATCCCATTTCCGTAACAAAGCGATAAAGTTTATTCATTCAATCAATAAAGTTCACCTTATCTTATCTTATCTCCTTGGTCCATGAGCACCAGTAAATTATAATGGATAAAGGTTATCATTGTTGACCGCGTAATGAGTGGGCGTGGTGGCGTCAACGATCATGACAAAGACCGTAGTAAACCGTAGCCATCGTTAACCCACTCAACCCCAACACCGACTATAGATAGAACGTAGATGACGTCACTCAAGCCTTTGTTATTGTATTTTGCCATCCGCGTTTGTGAGTGATTCTCACTAAATTATATTACCCCGACTATAAAAGTTCATGATTACACAATTTTGTGTGTGTTGGTCCTTTATACTTCCGGATGGCAATGTTATGAACTTCTTAGCCAAGCTTATCGATAGAATGCGCTTGGCCAAGGAGTTCACAACATTGCCATCCGGAAGTATAACGGACCAACACACAAACTCTGTGTAACCATGAACTTTTATAGTCTGGTTAATACAGTTTAGTGAGAACAACTCACAAACGCGGATGGCAAAAACAATAACAAAGGCCTGAGTGACGTCATCTGCATACTATCTATACTATCTATATCCGTAGTTTACCCGGGTTACTTTTATCCCATGCCTATTTATTACATTTTTCTGAGACAAATTATAGATAGTATGCGCTTGGCTAAGAAGCTCATAACATTGCCATCCGGAAGTATAACGGACCAACACACAAAACTGTGTGTATCCATGAACGTTTATAGTCAGGTTAATACAGTTCAGTGAGTATTACTCATAAACGCGGGTGGCAAAAAAAAACAATAACAAAGACCTGAGTGACGTCATCTGCATACTATCTATAGGCGTAGTATCAAAGCTAATGTTTTTATTTTTTTTTCATGTTCAAGGTGGTTGAATAAAGCTATCTATAAACATGCTCATTTTTAATACATTTTTTTTTTCCAATTTTGAAAAGTAGCAAAAATCTCTATGATTGAGTGAGTTAACTTATAGACAGTATGCAGATGACGTCACTCAGGCCTTTGTTATTGTTTTTGCCATCCGCGTTTGTGAGTTGTTCTCATTAAACTGTATTAACCAGACTATAAAAGTTCATGGTTACACAGAGTTTGTGTGTTGGTCCGTTATACTTCCGGATGGCAATGTTGTGAACTCCTTGGCCAAGCGCATTCTATCTATTGTCTGACACAAGGACCCACTAGGACTTAAAGTTTGACGTCGTTTTTAGGTTGGTGCAGCGCCAAGTGAGTTGTAGAGCTCATGGAAACAAGTGATTCCATTGGTTGAACTATTGAATACAACTCACGATTTGTTTTCTTTTGTGGCCAAAAACGTGTCTTTTGACGTTACTTTTTGATCCGTGTCTGGCTATAGATAGTATGCGCTTGGCTTAGAAGCTCATAACATTGCCATCCGGAAGTATAACGGACCAACACACAAAACTGTGTGTAACCTTGAACGTTGATAGTCTGGTTAATACTGTTAAGTGAGAATTACTTTGGATGGCACACAACATTTTGTGTCACCATGAACTTTTATAGTCTGGATAATACAGTTTAGTGAGAATTACTCATAAACATGGATGGCAAAAAAACAATAAAAGAGACTTGAGTGACGTCATCTTTGTTCTATCTATACTTCCGGATGGCAATGTCGTGAGTTTCTTGGCCAAGCGTACACTATCCACAGTAGCACGAATGCTGGTATTGAGGGCTGTAAACACGATCATTGTTTACATTGACGATTCGGATAATGATCATTCTATCTATCTTATAAGATTATTGGCCCCGTTCCATTGTCTGTGTGAATGGTACGGGCAGTGCAGGGCGTGCAGAGTGCATTGGGATCGCCGATGGTCCCTCTCGCACCACCCTCAAGGGATCTACTTTTTATACACACATACACACACACACACACACAGTACACATATATGTATATAAAATATGTACATACATATAAGTATACGCTCACGTGATTTACTTTTCACACACACACACACACACACACACATATGTATATAAAATATGTACATACGTATAAGTACAAAAAGTACCCACCAACACTCATAAATAATATATATATATATATATAATGTGAATATATTTTGATATAATAGACTTTAGGACTGGCGGTCTAAACACAATAACAACCCAGTACAATAAACCCCCATTATGCCACCAACCAGTCCCATGTTTCATCATGTAATTCGACCTGGAACTACTTTTAAAACTTGATATTGGTAAAACTTTACAATTTACTACCAGCCGTTACAATGTATTGTTCCGACATACTAAAATGTTTGCCCTACCGCCGCCCCCGCCTCCTCTTCCTCTTCCTCCTCCACCATTTCGCTCTCATCTCCTTCCCCCGGGGGCCCCTCCTCCTCTCCTCCTCCTCATCTTCCTCCTCTTCCTACGCCACCTCCTCATCTTCCTCCTCTTCCTACGCCACCTCCTCCTTCTCCTCTTTTTCTTCTTCCTCTTCCTCCTCCTCCTCCTCCTCCTCCTCCTCCACCTCCTCCTCCGTTACAGGGAAGTCCCAAAACGTGTTCTATCGTTGTTCAGTCTTCCTAAAGTTTTTCTATACATGTATCTATTGTTTCCACATATTCGTCTGTGTTCTCACGATAAAGGTTTAAGTGTATAGATAGTATGCGCTTGGCTAAGAAGCTCATAACATTGCCATCCGGAAGTATAACGGACCAACACACAAAACTGTGTGTATCCATGAACGTTTATAGTCAGGTTAATACAGTTCAGTGAGCATTACTCATAAACGCGGATGGCAAAAAACAATAACAGAGACCTGAGTGACGTCATCTTCGAACTATCTATACATGTATTGTTTCCACATAATCTTCTGTGTACTCACGATAAAGGTTTAAGTGTATATATACTGTGTATCTATTTCCACCCAAGGGAGTTTACGCCTTTGCTTGCTTAGTATTCTTGAATCATTTTATTCGCATCATCGCTATGTTATGACTGCATTGCTCTCTCTTTCTCTCTCTCTCTCTCTCTCTCTCTCTCCCGCTTCATCAGTGGGGACTTTCCACCTGTCCAACATGTACCCGCTGTATGCAAGAACCTGAGACGGCAGAGCATCTGGTCGAACGGTGTACTGGTGACGATGCGTCCGAGCGGGTTCGCGACGGTGCACGAATGCGGACCGGACTTTGCTGATTGGGTCGATCGTCATAACATAGTAGTGTGAGAACCATAAGAGGCTGCTGCTCTCTCTCTCTCTCTCTCTCTCTCTCTCTCTCTCTCTCTCTCTCTCTCTCTCTCTCTCTCTCTCTCTCTCATCATCTCGCTCCATCTCCCACCCTAAAAAAAAAAAAAATATATATACATAGAACCTTTGAAAATATAGCTATCGATCGATGATTACCATATCTACCAGCCTGTTGGCAATGACGATGAACCTTGTTATATCGACGTTTATTTTTTTTTAGGTATGAGCGCGTATCCATCGTTAGCTTTTTGCCCGACACTAAAACCCACTTAGACCGTGGCCTTCGTAAAGTTATGGCCTGATACTGACCAAAATAAATGACGTCAAAATGCCAGTCTTTTGC
This sequence comes from Berghia stephanieae, assembly GCF_034508935.2. NCBI lineage: Eukaryota > Metazoa > Mollusca > Gastropoda > Nudibranchia > Aeolidiidae > Berghia > Berghia stephanieae. Next base: position 47,162,385 of record NC_088367.1, read on the forward strand.
CACAAAAGAAAAATCGTGAGTTGTATTCAATAGTTCAACCATGAAATAACTTGTTTCTATGAGCTCTACTAACGACAAATCACTAGACGGTGCAAAAACCAAATAATGACGTCAAACTGCCAGTCCTTTTGGATTTAAGTGTCAGGCTATAGATAGTATGCAGATGACGTCACTCAGGCCTTTGTTATTGTTTTTGCCATCCGCGTTTGTGAGTTGTTCTCACTAAACTGTATTAACCAGACTATAAAAGTTCATGGTTACACAGAGTTTGTGTGTTGGTCCGTTATACTTCCGGATGGCAATGTTGTGAACTCCTTGGCCAAGCGCATTCTATCTATAACTTGACGATGGCTACGCTAAGGCCCATATTTTGACGTCATTTTTTAGGTTTGTGGACCGCCTCGTGAGTTGTCTTAGTAGTGGTCAAGGAAAGAAACAAGTGATTCCAATGGTTGAACTGCTGAATACAACTCACGATTTGTTTTCTTTTGTGGCCAAAGACTTGTCTGTTGACGTCATTGTATGGTCAGTGTCAGGCTACACGTTAACGATGGCTACGATACCAGGCCGTGAGTTTACGAAGGCCACGGATTGAGTTGTATTGATATATCGAGGACATTTTAAATCAATCGATATTTGAATTTTCGGTTTTCTGATAATAAAAAATAAATAAAATTAAACCCTCACCAAAACCAAAAATAATTTAAAAGAAAACAAAAAACAAAAAAAACAAAAACAAAAAAAAAAAGAAAAAAACAAAACAAAAACAAAAAACAAACCAAAAACAAAAAAAAAAAACAAAAAAATAAATGAAACAATAGCCTCCCCCCCCAAAGAAAAAAACAAACAAAAAAATACAATAAAAAACAAAAACAAATAAACGAACCAAACAAAAACAACAAAATAAACAACCTAACACAAAACATAAAAAGAAAGAAAATGTTATTACTGCATCTACCCCCCCCCCCCAAACAAAAAACAAAACAAAACAAAAAAAAACAAAAATAATTTTTTAATGATGATAACCAAAAGATCTTTAAGCGTGCATCATAAAACAAGTACAACCGAACCTGTTGAATTGTCGGAGGTGTAAAACGACAGGGCACAACCGTGAGTAATTAGTGGGGGAACTTGTCGTGTAATCTAATTATTAGCCTCACAGTCGGGGGCTCCCAGTCGGTGTATCACGTGACTCGTAGGAGGGACGTGTGCCAGGGAATATGCAGACCTGCCTATAACTGCGAAAAAAAAAATAATAATCGTAGAATTACGCATACGAAATGATATTTTTTCCCCTTGTAAATCGTTTCTCTGTCATGCAATGTATTATGTTTTATTTACATATTATTATATATGATTTGTAAACATTTGAGTCTATTCCTCTTAGTTGGGACCTGTGCTTGTGTCTTACTGAGACTTTTAGGTGATCTCAATTTAAGGACTTTGACAGTGTTCTCTTGGAATCTACACCTGTTCCCTTTTTGAACCAATTCCCATTTGTCTTACCTTTTCTTGGGTGCTTTTATTGTAATTCTAGAACTGTTTACCATTCCATTTTCTTCCTTTTTACTGGCGCTGATATGACCTTAATGTGTTGCAAGCTCCGTAAAACCCTTAAAAACAAAAAAAAAAAAAAAAAAAAAAAAACAAACAAAAAAAAAAAACAAAAACAAAAAAAAAACAAAACAAGTTGGCAGCTCTGTAATATGTTTTGGTGTTGCCCGTACACTGTGCCATGTGGCATTATAATTATTGTTACTCACCAGGGTGAACTCCTTCGATCAAGGGCCGAGATTAGAGAAATCAACACAACTAGGGAATACGATACTCACTACAATTGTAATTAGAGAGATTTATTTGTTGATGCTATACGTTTAGATAAAATACCTACCGGTTCTTTCCGCCAGACCGATCTTCCCAACGCCCAAAATTATGCATATAAACCTTCAATAATCACCTTCTGACCGTAGCCTGACCGTGATGACGTCACTCAGGTCTTTGTTATTGTTTTTTTTTTTTTGCCATCCGCGTTTATGAGTACTTCTCACTAAACTGTATTAACCTGACTATAAACCTTCAAGGTTACACACAGTTTGTGTGTTGGTCAGTTTTACTTCCGGATGGCAATGTTGTGAACTTCTCAGTCGAGTGCATACTATCTTATAGCCTGACACGAGAACCCTCTAAGACTTATTGTTTGGCGTCATTTTTAAGGTTTGTGCAGCGCCAAGTGAGTTGTCGTTAGTAGAGCTCGAGGAATCAAGTGTTCCCGTTTGTTGACCCACTGAATACAACTAACGATTTGTTTTCTTTTTTTTTTGGCCAAAGACTTGTCTTTTGACGTCATTATTTGGTCAGTGTCAGGCGGTAGCCATCGTCATGATATGCCTGATACTGAAATCCAAAAGGACTGGCAGTTTGACGTCATTATTTGGTTTTTGCACCGCCTAGTCAGTTGTCGTCAGTAGAGCTCATGGAAACTAGTTATTTCATTGGTTGAACTATTGAATACAACTCATGATTTGTTTTCTTTTGTGGCAAAAGACTGGCTGGCATTTTGACGTCATTTATTGGTCAGTATCTAGCCATAACTTTACGAAGGAAGGCCACGGTGTCAGGCTAGTAGTTGGCTGAACTCTGACAAACATGGTTGTTTACAAACAATAGAATGAATGAGGTTTCATGTCACTTTGTTCTTTGTTCTTGTTTTAGACCGCCAGTTGGAGTAATTCGTCTTGGGTGGGGTTCTGGACCTCCCATAGGAGGTACTTACTGTGTCTTCTATCCCCCTATATCTGTTTTCCATCATGCTTTCTGTCTTTGTCTTCGAATAAGATTACTCCGTTTTATCCCGTCCCTGGCCGGAGTCCTTGGGAAACAGTCAAATATATTTTCTTCCTTTTTACTGGCGCTGATATGACCGTAACGTATTGCAAGCGCCGTGAAACCCTTAAAAACAAAAAAAACAAAAACAAAACAACAAACAAAAAAAAACAAAACAAAACAAAAAAAAAAACAAAAAAAAAAACAAAAAGAAAAAAAACCAAAAAAAAAAAAACCCAACAAAACAACAGAAAACAAAATAAAAACCAACGCCTTCCAAAACAAAAAAAAAAAAAAAAAAAAAACCAAAAAAAAAAAAAAACAAAAACAAAAACGAAACAATCTAACAACAAACAAGTAATTAGTTCTCACTAGTTTCTCTCAATCAGGCTGTAGACGTGAAAGGTTAGCTCGACACGGTGGTTGTGCGTGACGGTACGATTGATCTGGCGGTTAGATAGAATGATAATAATAGGTCATGCGAGAATTGCATACTCATTGGATGGAGTTAATTTTTCTTCGATTCGATTCAAGGCAGGGCGAGGCGAGGAAAGAAAAACAACACAACACAGCCAGGAATATGACATTCGAATCGCTGCCTTGTATGTTCTAATGGGAGCCATCTAATTTATTCAGCCTCACCTCAAACCTAGAAAAAAAAAAAAAAAAAAGAAAATCGGTACTTTTCATTTTTCATGCTGGCTAGAACTTCTTCACATGTCATGTGATCAGAATGTATTAAAGTCAAAGCATGATCAGATGTATATTGTTTTTCTCCTCTGGATACACTTTTATGCTAGTCGGAGAAGCATTTCTTAAGGGTGTCTGCCATTGTTCCGATAATTTAAACCAGTTACTAAGTTACTATGCGTCATTACGAGGTTTTCTGGCCGTTGAATCGACGAGTTTTTTCAGAGTACGACAGTTAAACTGGATAAACGGTCACTGTGACTACTGACGTGGTGTCACTTTGTTCTTCTCTATATTATTATTATTATTATTATTATTATTATTATTATTATTATTATTATTATTATTATTATTATTATTATTATTATTATTATTAATTATTATTATTATTATTATTATTATTGGATCACATACCAGTTATCCGTTGTCTTTTAATCCCCTTCTCTCTCTATCTATCTATCTATCTATCCATCCATCCATCCATCCATCCATCCATCCATCCATCCATCCATCTATCTATCTATCTATCTATCTATCTATCTATCTATCTATCTATCTATCTATCTATCTATCTATCTATCTATCTATCTATCTATCTATCTATCTATCTATCTATCTATCTATCTATCTATCTATCTATCTATCTATCTATCTCTCTCTCACCCTCTCTCTTTCTATCTCTCTCTCCTCTCTCTTTCTATTATCTATCTCACTCTCCCGCTCCCTCCCTCCCTCCCTCCCCCCCCCCCCCCCCTTTCTCTCTACCCCCCCCCCTTCCAACTCGCATCGTACTCGTAATCATATTATTCTTTCGTCATGAATGTACTCACTGACTGCAATACATTGTTCATTATCTAAAAATCTCAACCTATCTCATATTATAATAATAAGATATGATGGCTTACGCCAAAGTAACAGATGTATTATATTAGATTAGGTGATGAATTTATAACGTTTTTAGTTGTCAGTTCAAAGATTATTTTTGTTGGAATCGTCTGCGCGTGAGACACAATCATCAACAAAAGCAGACAAATCAACACCGCCAAAGACAATGCCATTGACGTAAATTATCAACTTTGACACAACATCAATAAAATGACAATAACAACAGCAGCGACAATGAAGAGGAAATGTGTGTGTGTGTGTGTGTGTGTGTGATTGTGTGTGTGTGCGTGCGTGTGCGTGTTTGGTTGTTTGTGAGAGAGAGATGGGAGAGGTAGAGAAAAAAAAAAAGGGGGGGGGGGGGTTGTTTCATCTATTTCTCAAAGGTCGATAATAATATTTAAATTAATAATAATAATAATAATAATAATAATAATAATATAATAATAATAATAATAATAATAATAATAATAATAATAATATAATAATAATAATGATGATAATAATGATAATAACAATAATAATAATAATAATAATAATAATAATAATAATAACAATAATAATAATAATAATATAATAATAATAATAATAATAATAATAATAATAATAATAATAATAAAATACAATAACAATAATAAATAATAATAATAATAATATATAATAATAATAATTATAATAATAATAATAATAATGATAATAATACATGACATTTATATCCCGCATTTTCATTTCATCACTGTGTGACGATCAATGCATGTTACTAATAAATATACAAAATTTACATATGTAAAAACGTATACCACAATGATATCAATAGCAACAGTGTATGTAATATCGTATCAATATCATGAAAATATAACGGGAAAAAGGTAGTGCTTTATCAATGATTTAATACTATCAATAGAGTTTGCTTCTCTTATCCTTCTGGGCAGTTCATTCCACACAAAAGGGCCAATGAACGGCCCTCATAACATTTATAATTGTAATTATTTCTAAGAGTAAGCTTGGTTTTGTCAGTCGAGGATCGTAAATTCCTATTTGGTACATATATTATTTCTAACATGCCTTTAATGTAGTCAGGTGCTTCATCATTTAGGCTTTTAAAACAAAACAATGCAATGTTGAAATTGATTCTTTCTTTGACAGGCAGCCAGTGCAGCTCATACAGAATAGGCAGGGAGTTTGCCATTTCCTACAGTCTTGTCACTAATTTAGCTACACTATTCTGTAAGATCCGCAGGCGCGATATTTTATCATGGCTTATATGCTAGGATTTCATATGTAGATAGTATGCGCTTGGCTAAGAAGCTCATAACATTGCCATCCGGAAGTATAACGGACCAACACACAAAACTGTGTGTATCCATGAACGTTTATAGTCTTGATAATACAGTTCAGTGAGCATTACTCATAAACGCGGATGGCAAAAAATAATAACAAAGACCTGAGTGACGTCATCTTCGAACTATCTATAGATGTCACTGCTTATATGAGATAAAAGACCACCCATTGCAATAGTCTAGACGTGATAAAACAAGAGTTGTGACGAGTTTCATTGTTGCATCTTTAGTAAGGAAATCTCTAATGCATGGTGGATATTTTCTCAAGATGATTTGTAAGAGCTTTACAGAGGCTGTCTGTCTACTTGCAATTTTATAGGAAAATCACGTTCCAGGAATACTGCCCCGAGATTCTTGAACGCCTGTCGAATGGCTGAATTGGACAATGGAGAACCATTTATATTCACACTTAAATGTGTTCCATCAAGCCAGCAATTTCTGCTTTTATGTCTAATCGAGAAATGAAGATGACGATAAAAATGATAATGAATGTTACGTACACTATTCCACTGCTACTGCTAGATAGAGTGTGTATCTCCTTCACCGAAGAAGCACGATTTCCCATGATTCCCACTTTTTGTCGGTCATCTCAAACCATGCACAATCATTCAA
>NC_088367.1:47181231-47191231 GCF_034508935.2 Berghia stephanieae
CCACCGTCATCATCATCATCATCATCATCATCATCATCATCATCATCATCATCATCATCATCATCATCATCATCTTCGCCATCGTTCTCCTCGCCGTAGCAAATCTAATCTCATAGCTCCCTTCCATCTCTTCGGAAAAGACTCGCTGGTGCATATCAATATCGATATAAAATTGATGTCAAATGTCTCCGATGAGAAATGATAAACGATAATAATATTAAAAAAAAAAAAAAAACAAAACAAAAAAAAAAACAAAACAAAAAACCCAACAGATTTGTTATCAGTACTGGATAGTTAATGTGGTCACGGCAGCGTGTTACAATAGGGAAACAAATGTGTAATGTCAAAAAGAAAAAAAAATAACTGGTTCCAATCTCATTGGAAGTGTCAAACCACTCTACCGGAGGACTGGATACAGGACCTTGTGTCATTGATCTTCAATAGGGAACAGTTGCGTATTGTCAAAAACTGGTTCCAATCTCATTGGAAGTGTAAGACCACTCTTCCGGAGGACTGGATCCATTACCTTGTGTCATTGATGATCGTCAATTCATTTGATTCGAAGCGGTAGGACTCTGTACTATTTATTTAGACCATTGAACCCCCCCCCCCAAAAAAAACAAAAAAAAAAAAAAACAAAAAAAAAAAACAAACAAACTAAAAACAAAAAAGAACACAAAAACCCAACAAAAAAAAAACAAAACAAACAAACACACACACACACACACAACAGAAAAAAAACAAACAAAAAAACCAAACCAAAACAACAAACAACAAACTGGTTCCAATCTCATTGGAAGTGTCAAACCACTCTACTGGAGGACTGGATACATTGCATTGTGTAAATTGATGATCGTCAACTCATTTGATTCGAAGCTGTAGGACTCATATTTATTTAGATCATTGAAATAAAGCTAACAAGCGTTTATTATCAACCGTAGGTGGATAAATATCCAGCATGTATCCAAGTAGCATGTATATCTTTCAACCCCCCCCCCCCCAAAAAAAAAAAAAAAAAACCAAACAAACAAAAAACTGGTTCCAATCTCATTGGAAGTGTAAGACCACTCTTCCGGAGGACTGGATCCATTACCTTGTGTCATTGATGATCGTCAATTCATTTGATTCGAAGCGGTAGGACTCATATTTATACAGACTATTGAAAAAAAACAAACAAACTACCAAGTATTTATCATCAACAGTCATGGCTGGATAAATATCCAGCATGTATCCAGCATCATGTATATCTTTCAACCCTCTCTCTCTCCCCCCCCCCCCCAAAAAAAAAAAAAAAAAAAGAAAGAAAAAAAATGAAAGTTAAAAAAATGTTACGCTTTATTACTTTCTGACGCCTTAATATACTTTAATGTGTGTGTGTGTGTTTGTGTATGTGTGTGTTTGTGTATATGTGTTTATGTTTATATGTGTGTATGTGTGTGTGTGTTTATATGTGTATCTGTGTGTATATATGTGTGTGTGTGTTTATTTGTGTGTTTGTGTGTGTGTTTGTGTGTTTATGTGTGTATGTGTGTTTATATGTGTTTGTGTGTATATGTATATTATGTGTGTATGTGTTCGATCGTAACATTATCGATTTCTGCCAGCATAATGAGAATAATAGCATTAAGGTCCAATCCGATCCCCTTAATGTGCAAGATATGATATATATCAAACGATTTACGATACGCGCTTTACGATGGCAATTTCAAACCAAACCAAAAAAAAAACAAAAAAAAAACAAAACAAAACAAAAACAAAAAAAAAGTTAACTGCCGTACTCCGGGAAAAAAAACACGTTTTAAGAAAAAAAAATTGGCCAGAAATCTCGTCCTTCAAATTATATCGATCGATTTAAACGACCTTCATTTTGGCAACAAACTCTCAAACCTAGGACTTCCCGGGGTCTTCCGTTATGTCCCAGGTTTTGAGAGTTTTTGCCAAGTTAAGGGTAATTTAAATCGATCGATATTTGAAGGACGAGTTTTCTGGCCAAATTTGTTAAATACGTGTTTTTTTTTTTTTTCTCCCAGAGTAAGGCAGTTGTAAACTGGATAAAAAAAAAAAAGACATTAGAAAAGCTGGACTGAATTTTATTTTCAAGTCGCGATTTCTCGAATTATCTGTCTGTTTGACTTTGCGGTCTTGTCTCGGTTCTTGCGCTGTTAGTGTGCGTGTGTGTGGTCTTGGGTGGTGTGCCACTCGCTTTCGTTTCGGATCGGTAGGTCCTGGGTTCGAGTCTCGCTCAGCGCATAGTTGAGTCCTTAGAACAAAAGGCTCCTTACTCCCGTTCTCTCACCCTACTCAGTTGTAAAACGAGTACCTGGTCGTTAACAGCGTTGTCTCTGTCGGAAAAAATGGTAATCTCGCGTAATAGGCGTCATGTCTGGTTCTACGTGTTACGTGTTGCTGGTGGTCAGGGGCCCTTTGTAAAGCGCATTGAGCACGCTTAGTGGATATTGCGCTTATTAAAAGCTCAAGTTTAGTGTCCTGTTCAAATCCTCCCTGGGCGGCGCAAAAGTAGAAGTCACTGGAGACAGATGACTCTTTACTCACATTCTCTCACCGCACTCTGGTGTAAAAGGAGTACCTGGTCTGTGACAGCAAGCTTCTTCTTCTTCTTTTTCTTCTTCCTCTTCTTCTTCTTCTTCTTTTTCTTCTTCTTCTTCTTCTTCTCTTCTTCTTCTTCTTCTTCTCTTCTTCTTCTTCTTCTTCTTCTTCTTCTTCTTCTTCTTCTTCTTCTTCTTCTTCTTCTTCTTCTTATTATTATTATTATTTTTCTTCTTCTTCTTCTTCTTCTTCTTCTTCTTCTTCTTTCTTCTTCTTCTTCTTCTTCTCTTCTTCTTCTTCTTCTTCTTCTTCTTCTTCTTTTTCTTCTTCCTCTTCTTCTTCTTCTTCTTTTTCTTCTTCTTCTTCTTCCTTTCCTCCTCCTCCTCCTCCTCCTCCTCCTCCTCCTCCTCCTCCTCCTCCTCCTCCTCCTCCTCTTCCTCTTCTTCTTCTTCTTCTTCTTCTTCTTCTTCTTCTTCTTCTTCTTCTTCTTCTTCTTCTTCTTCTTCTTCTTCTTCTTCTTCGTCTTCAAGTACTTTGATTAAAAAAAAGAAGAAGAAGAAGAAGACTCAAAAAGCTCAGTGTTAAATAAGCTCGCTAGTACTTTCCCAGTCGAAGGAGAAAAGGTGACTTTAAAGAACAATGTGAATGAATTTAATGAAGGGATAAATTGCCATTAAGATAAAAGCTTTTTGGGGGATGATGATAATATTATAGTCATGGAAACATGACAACATTAGGTGTGACGTCATAACTGTGTTACGCTTAGGTGCTTGTCGGGGTCTGCTGGATATGATTAACTTCGTACAGTTAAGTCTACTTACTCGAATAAAAAAAAGTAAGTGGGGTTTATAAGGGACGGAGACAATAAAAAAAAAACAAGTTTGTGTGTGTGTGTATGGGGGGGGGGGGGGGGGGGGGGGGGGGGGGGGGGGTTGTATTATGTGTACGTACGTATTTATTTGGTAATGTGTTGCGTGCTCGTCTATCCATTTCGTCATCATTATTTCTGTCATGTGTCTGTCCCTACCCTGTCTATCTATCTATCTCTATCTGTCCTACTCTGTCTTCTGACTGGTCTACTCCGTATATCATCTTCTCTCCTTCTCGTCTCTCTCTTCACTCATCCTCTGTGTCTCTACTAATCTCTCTCTCTCTCGTCTTCTTCTCTCTCTCTCTCATCTCTTTCTCACTCTCTCTCTCTCTCTCGTCTTCTCTCTCTCCTCTCTCTCTCTCCTCTCTCTCTCCTCTCTCTCTCTCTCTCTCTCTCTCTCTCCTCTCACACACACACACACATTCGGTATGTTTGTGTATACGTGCTGTTTGTATGCAATATGAATATTGGTCTGCCAGGCAATCGATGAGGACTGATTGTTTTCGCCCATCACAAAGAAATCTTTTGTATCGCCTGCCCTCCCTTCTCTTGAGATTAGAAGAAAAAACCCAACAAAAAAAAACAAAAACAAAAACAAAACAAAACAAACAACTAAACAAACCATAACCCCCCCCCCCAACAAACAAACACACACAAAAAAAAAAAAAAAAAACAAACCCCCCCTCCTCCCCCCCCCCCCCCCCACAAAAAACAACCCTCTCCAAAAAAACAATAATACAACCCCAAATAAAATACATATAAGAAAATCACCAAACTAACAAACAAAAAAAAACAAAAAAAAAAACACCCCCCCCCCAAAAAAAAAAATACAAACAAAGCACAAATGAAAGACAAAGCAAACAAGCAGACAAAAAAAAAAAAAGAAAGAAAAAAACTAAAATAAAAAGAAATAACCAAAAATAAATAAATAAATAAAATTAATTTTTAAAAATGCATCACAATTGGAATAAAGAAAACAAACCAACCCCCAAATATAAATAGAGTCGTGATTACCGCATCAAAGGGTTTTATTGACGATTCCTAGGGATGGATGGAGATAAAGGTTGAAAATTGAATTTGTAACCACATTTGGATTACTTTTATATCATAGAGAACTAAATTGACGTCACTCAGCTCTTTGTTATTGCTTTAACTCACTCAACCCTAACACCGACTATATCAGTAGATGACCCGGGTTACTTTTACCCCATGCCTGTTTATCACATTTTTATGAGACAAATTATAGGCGTCGTATCAAAGCTAATGTTTTATGGTCTTTGCATGTTAATGGTAGTTGAACAAAACTATATATGTACATGCTCATTTTTATACATTTTTTTCCAATTTTGAAAAGTAGCAAAAATCTCTAGGATTTAGTGAGTTAAGCCAGCCATTTTTATAAGTAGTTCTGACTAAATTGTATCAATCAGACTATAGATAGTATGCGCTTGGCTAGGAAATTCACAACATTGCCACCCGGAAGTATAACGGACCAACACACAAAGCTATGTGTGACCTTGAAAGTTTATAGTCTAGTTAGAACAGTTAAGTGAGAATTACTCATAAACATGGATGGCAAAAACAAAAAAAACAAACAATAACAAAGACAAGAGTAACGTCAATTTCATTCTATCTATATAAACGTTTAAGGTTACACATTGTTTTGTGTGTTAGTACGTTCAAACCGGCTGGCGGGTGTTGTGAGATTTTTTTTTTAAAAATAAGTGAATAATATGAATAGAAAGTATAAAGTTGACGTTACTCAGGTCTTTGGTATTGCTTATTGCCCTCCGCGTTTATGAATAATTCCACAAAACTGTATTAACCAGACTATAAACGTTCAAGGTGACACATAGCTTTGTGTGTTGGTCCGTTATACTTTCCGGATGGCAATGTTGTGAGGTTCATAGCCAAGCGCATACTATTTATAGATACTGTGGAATATGTTGATTAAGGCCTGTTGGGATGACGAAGACCATTCTCTCCCCCCCCCCCCCCCCCCCAATGTGTTCCTCAGATTAAAAAGTATGAAACAAATATGGAAATGTGAGAGGAGCACGCACTTATGTTGACTAATAACAAGAATTGAAGAGAGTAAGAAAGTGCCAGAAGACAATGATAGAGAAATATAAATTTCGCGGTGGCGATGGGGGCTCGAACCCACGACCTTGATGGTACGACGACAATAAATATGGTAAAATGGACATCATAATTTGATAGATTCAACCGATACTTAGCTGCTAGAAGCTGTGGACTGTACAAAAGTAATAAACAAAAAATGAATCTAACAGCTTAAAAAAAAAAAACAAACAAAAAAAAAAAAACAAACCCCAAACACGGTACGTTCCGGGTTCAAACCCTTCTTCAGCTAACATAAAAAACAAAACAAAAACAAAACAAAACAAAACAAAACACAAAAACACAAAACAAAACAAGAACAAACTAAAAAAAAAAAAAAAAAAAGAAACAATTAAAAAATATTTAAAAAAAACAACAAAAAAACAAAAAAATAAAACCAAAAAAAAACAAAAAAACAAAACAAAACAATAAAACCCCTCTCTCAAAAACAACAACAAAACAAATCATAAAGACATACATAATACATTACTAAATTCCAGATAGACGACACAGAGCAATTACTTGTGTCGTCGATCTGAAATTTAGTCATGTATTTATGCATTAATCTTTTGTTTGTTCTTGGCTGAAGAAGGGTTTTGAGCCGAAACGTTCCCTGTTTGATACTTCGTTCTTTTTTAATTTTTTTTTTTTTTTTTTGAAGATGTTACATTTATTGTTTGTTTTTTTTTGTTTTTTTTTTGTTTATCATTTTTGATAGCCTTCACCTTTCCTCACACTAAAGAAAAAAAACAAAAACAAAAAAAAACCTATTTCATAAATAAAACAGACACACAAACAAATTAATAATAATTGCCCTAACAAATAACAAAAACTAATAACACCCATCTGATACCAATCATTCCTCACTCTCTCAACTCTGCTCTTACCGTGTCATAATCATCTCGTCCCCATGCATCTCTGCATTACCACCCTTTCCTCTCCTCTTCTCTCTCATCTCTTATCTCTTCTCTCTTCTCTTCTTCTCCTCTCTCTCTCACCTCTCATCACTCCTCTTTCTCTCTCTCCTCTCTCTCTCTCTTCTCTCTCTCTCACTCTCTCCTCTCTCTCTCTCTCTCTCTCCTCTCTCTCTCTCTCTCTCTCATCCTCTCTCTCTCTCTCTCTCTCTCTCTCTCCTCTCTCCTCTCTCTCTCCCTCTCTCTCTCTCTCCCCCCTCTCTCTCTACTCTCCCTCTCTCTCTCCTCTCTCTCTCTCCTCTCTCTCTCTCTCTCTCTCTCTCTCTCTCTACTCCCTCTCTCTCCTCCCCTCTCTCTCTCCTTCTCTCTCTCCCTCTCTCTCTCTCCTCTCTCTCCCTCTCCCCTCTCTCTCCCCCTCTATCTCTCATCTCCCTCTCTCTCTCTCTCCTCTCCCTCTCTCTCATCTCCTCCCTCTCATCTCTCTCTCTCTCTCTCTCTCTTCCCCTCTCTCTTCTCCACTCTCTCTCTCTCCTCCCCTCCTCTCTCTCATCTCTCCTCTTCTCCTCTCCCTCTCTCTCTCTATCTCTCCTTCTCTCTATCTCTCCCTCTCTCTCTCTCTCTCTCTCTCTCTCTCTGTCTTTTTACGTAATGATATAATGTGCATGTAATAGCACCATTACTAACCAGTTCACTGCAGTACTTTGGAAAGTCACGTATAAACAAAAATAAATAAATTTGAAATGAAGAATAAATATCAAAAAAAAAAAACAAAAAAACCCCCAAACAAAACAAAACAAAACGACAAACAACCCCCAAAAAAAAACAAAAAAAAAAACCAAAAAAAAAAAACAACAAACTTTCAAACCTTGGGACTTATAAGGAAGACCAAGATGGGGGGTGATTTATACATAGATCGCTATAATAAATATGAAGAACGAGTTTTGTTTTTTTTGTGTGGCCACATGTAGAAATACGTGACGTGACTTTCCAGTACTAGTACGACAGTTGACTGGTGAATTGGAAGGAATTGATCTCACTGACACAATAACTGTAGTTAGCTGCGCGATTATCTATCTAAACACTTTCAAGCCTGGGACGTATGAGGAAGACCTTCGCAAGGTCCTAGGTCTGAGAGTTGGGGGTGATTTAAATACATAGATCGGTATAATATATATGAAGAACGAGTTTTTTGTGTGGCCACATTTAGAAATACGTGACGTGACTTTCCAGTACTAGTACGACAATTGGATTCAGTAGTCTGATGTCACGCCGCCCGGCAACGGCGGCCGTCTTGGTTCGAAACAAAGAAAATCATTACTTTTTATTTTTCATGCTGGCTAGAACTTTTCATATGTCTTGTGTTCAGAATGTGTAAAAGTCAAAACATGATCGAATTTATGGCTTTTTTTTTCCTCTGGAGACGCTTTTATGCTCGTCGGAGAAATATTTCATACGGGCGTCCGCCATTGTTCCGATAGTTTAGAGCCAGTGTTACTAAGTTACCATGCGTCATTAGGAAGGAAGTGACGTTACGACTGTTGAAGAGTATTGACTGGTTAATTGGAAGGAATTGATCGCACTGACACGGACACTGACACGGACACTGACACGACACGAAAGACTGACACAGACACACCCGACACTGAATGACACGGACACTGACACGGACACTGACACTGACACGGACACTGACACGGACACTGACACGGACCCTGACACTGGCACTGACACTGGCACTGACACGGACACTGACACTGGCACTGACACGGACACTGACACGGACACTGACACAGACACTGACACTGGCACTGACACGGACACTGACACTGACACTGACACTGGCACTGACACTGACACTGGCACTGACACTGGCACTGACACTGACACTGTCACAATAACTGTAGTTAGCAGCGGGAGTATCTATCTAAGAAGGATTTACAGTATGATCTTCAATTTTGCACGCAAAGAAAACTAAAAAAAAAGGCAAAGCAAATCAAAACAAAGGTCAAATAAACAAAAACAAACAAACATACAAAAACAAAAACAAACAAACAAACATACAAAAACAAAACAAATAGATAAAAAAAAATATTTTTTTTAAAACAACAAAAAACCCCAAACCAAAAAAACAAGTCAAAATGTTAAAATTAACAATTAAAAAAAAAAAACCACGACAACCCCCCCTCCTCCACCCAAACAACAACAACAACAACAACAACAACAACAACAACAACAACAACAACACAACAACAACAAAAAGACAGTTCAAAAACAAAAAAAAAAACAAAAAAACAAAACAAAAAACAAACAAATACAAATAAGAAAAACCCAACATAAACTCTAGTTGAACATTTTCTTCCGTGTTGTATAATTCTATTCAGATATTATTATTTTTGCGCATGGAGAAAAACCGGCCGTGACGCACAGATGGGTTGATGGATAAACAACTAATCGGTTTCCTAGAATGAAACAATATAATAATCTATATATAATAAATAAACAAGACAGAGGGAAAATAATAAGAGAGAAAGAAAGAAATAAGGGGGGGGGGGGGGGAAGATAAAATTGATAAGAAAATAAGAAAGAAAAATGGAAAATAACTTATAAAGAAGAAAGAAAAATAAGAAATACTTGATAGACAAATAAATGCGTTGAATTGTTAAAGAAAAGATTAAGAATGAAAGAAAGAATTGAAAAAAAAAGTAGAAAGAAGAAGAAGAAAGAAAGAAAGGTAAAAATAGAGAAAAGAACGAATGAAATTGAAACGAAGAAAGAAAGAAAGGTAAAAATAGAGAAAAGAACGAATGAAATTGAAACAAATAAAGCAAGAGAGTAAAGGGAAAATACCCAATCGGCATAGAATTGAAAAAGAATGGAAATAGAGGAGTGAAAAATAGTAAATAAATAAAGCAGTTAAATAAAGAAATAGAACAAGAAGAAATAATAGGAATGTAAATACATACATACGTTGAGTTGTTAAATAAAATAAAAGAAAGAAAGAATAAGGAAAAAAAGAAGACAGAAAGAAAGATAGAAAAAATAAAAGAGAAAGAACGAAACCACAAACAGAAAGAAAGAACTTAAAAAAAAAAAAAACAGGAGAGAGAAAGATAAAAAAAAAACGAGAGAGAAAGAACGACTGAAAGACAAAAAGCAAGATAGGAGAGGAAAATGGGTATAAATATCATTATCTGCTGTTTCATTGCGACTTTCAAATATATATATATATATATATATATATATATATATATATATATATATATATATATATATATATATATATATATATATATGTGTGTGTGTATATATTATATGTATATATTTTTTTCTTTTTGTTGATAATTCTGTTAATGTCAATCTCTAAATAAAGAAAGGAATTGTTAAAATAGAAACAAGCCAATATTATTATATTTCAAACGTGCTTGGTTTATTATAAAGTTGAAATCATATGGAGCGATAGGGGAGGAAAAGGAGGGGGAGGAGGAGGAGGAGAGGGGGTAGGTTGTGTTCTGATATTAAATCTCTGATAACGTCGTGATCTTTTTGTAGT
>NC_088367.1:47196231-47208731 GCF_034508935.2 Berghia stephanieae
CTCTCCCCCCCCCCACCCTCCTCTCCCTCCCCATTTCTTTCTTTCTCTCTATCTCCCTCCCCCCCCCCACCCCCTCACCCCTCTCCTCTCCCGCTCTCTCTCTCTCTCTCTCTCTCTCTCTCTCTCTCTCCAACCCCCCCCCCCCCCCCCCGCCCCCCCCCCTTTCTCTCTTACTCAAACCACTAGTATAAATGTTTGTCTTCAACCTTACACGATTCTGTTATTATTACTATGCAGAAGAAGACCACCAGTCAGTATCATCAATCATTTCTTTATGGACGTCTAAGTAAGTGACTATTTATTGGGCTACTACTAGAGAACAAATATTGTCTTTTACCGTAACGTAATACACACATACACATACACACACACATACACACATATACACACACATACACACATACACACATATACACACACACACACATACATACATTGATCGGTCACTTCGGTCGTCCGTTCAAAAGAGTTGTTGGACGTTTGTATTTAAAAGTACTAATAGGCTATCAGCTACTACAGGAGCCCCCATAAACTACACGACTCGACTTCACACTGACTAAACGCCTTTCCAAAATTTATAACTCGGAGCACAGCCTCCAAAAACAGCATCGTGTGCAGCGTGCAAGGGGTTGGGGGGGGGGGGGGGGGGGGGTGGCAGCGGCGTGGCTAGGCGGTAAGGTCCATAGAGAATACAGCTCCCTAGTCTGTGGTAAGGTCCACAAACTATTACTGTGTAATCTGTGGTACGGTCTTTGCTAGCTTCGGCGTACCCTAAAGGTACTGAGATCGATCACCCTCCGCTGTGGTGTTACTGCTGTGGCATTGAGTAAGTCACCCCGCTCTAGTCAATCTGTGCCGCTGCACTGCGGCTGACGCCTGGGTTATTCCAGTCTTCCTTTGGACCAGACCTTAGAGAGAATTTTCCCCTATTGGATGAATAAAGAGTACTTTATTTTTTAAAATTTATTTTATTACTACTACTGGAGCCCGTTAGCTACATTACACGGCTTTACACTGACTAAACGCCTTTCCAAAAATTTATGACTCGCAGCCTCCAAAAACAGCGTGCTAGGGGGGCAGCGTGGCTCAGCGGTACGGTCTTTGCTAGCTTCGTACCCTAAAGGTACTGAGATCGATCACCCCCACTCTGTGGTGTTACTGTTGTGGCATTGAGTAAGTCATCTCGCTCTAGCTCTATCTGTGCCGCTGCACTGCGGCTGACGCCTGGGTTATTCCAGTCTTCCTTTGGACTAGACCTTAGAAAGGATTTTCCCCTATTAGATGAATAAAGAGTACTTTATTTATTTTATTTTTATTCTTTATTTTATTACCATTACTGGAGTCCATTAGCTACACGACCAGGCTGTACACTGACCGTTTGACATTACACCAGAGACGGTTGTTGTTCCGTCCCTGATTGGACAAATGATATGCTACTTCCTTACAACATACACACATACATACATACATACATACAAACACACAAACATGCCCATATACACATACATACATACATACATACATACATACATACATACATACATACACACACATACACACACACTACTACATACATACATACATACATACATACATACTACATACATACATACATACATACATACATACATACATACATACATACATACATACATCGACGTATCATAGACAAGCAGTTTGACCTATCCCTTAGGTCATAATGGTCTGTCTTGTCATTCAACATTACAGATCGATATTTAAAGACAGAAGAAAGTTCACAGAATTCATGAAAGGCATAAATAGGTTTTGACGCGTACAGATGATGATATTCAGATCGAAATACTTCTAACACATAGACTTCAAATTTGACAGATGATCGTTCAGGTACAGAATGATTCTAGGAAAGGCCATAATAAATAGTTTTGGCACAGATTGATATGTTTCACGTTACGAAATGACTTCTAGACTTGCCATAGATCTTCAAAATTTTGGCCAGATGATAGTTTCACGTTACGAAATGGCTTCTAGACTAGCCATAGATCTTCAAAATTTTGGCCAGATGATAGTTTCACGTTACGAAATGACTTCTAGACTAGCCATAAGATCTTCAAAATTTTGGCCTATGATAGTTTCCGTTACGAAATGCTTCTGACTAGCCATAGATCTTCAAATTTTGGCAGATGATAGTTTCACGTTACGAAATGACTTCTAGACTAGCCATAGATCTTCAAAATTTTGGACAGATGATCGTTTCGCGTTACGAAATGACTTCTGGACTGGCCATAGATCTTCACATTTTGGACAGATGATAGTTTCACGTTACGAAATGACTTCTAGACTTGCCATAGATCTTCAAAATTTTGGCCAGATGATAGTTTCACGTTACGAAATGACTTCTGGACTAGCCAAAGATCTTCAAAAATTTGGCCAGAAAACTCGTCCTTCAAATGATATTGATCGATTACAACGACTCCCATCCTCCGTGCCAAAAACTCCGCTACTTTAACTTGTTACCTGTCGGACACACTGGAAATACAAGAATTAAAAAATTTGGCCAGAAAACTCGTCCTTCAAATATCATCATCATCATCATTGCCTTTTTCACCCTGGGTCAGGGTATAGGCCACAGACAAACAGTTTCCATCCTTCTCTATCCTGAGCCAACTTTTTTTTATCTCATTCCAGGTCTTACCACTTCTCTGTATATCAGCTTCTTTAATTCTTCTCTCTGTAATTCCAGAAACTCTTCGGTCGCCCAAGCTAAAAAAAGGATTTGGTTTGTCTGTCTGTGTTTCTGTAACGGTTTGAGTTTAACGGAAAGGGGTGTTAACCCTTTGCCAACCCCCAACCTGGAGGACCAGGTGACTCAAAGATGGGGGAATCACACACCATTAGATATCGATCGATTTAAATGACCCTCATCTTGGCTGAAAAACACTCAAACCGGGGACCTCGCGATTTACTTTATATTGCACTATAGAAATGCGCACTTTAACCAAAAATATGTCTTTGATATGCTCGTTCCGCTCAGTTGGTAGAGCAACTCACGTCACAAGCAAGGGACCAAGATCGATCCTGGGTACAGTCGAGATTTCTTTTTTCTTCTGTCCATCACTCAGCAGTAAATGGGTAGCTGGGTGTATTAGATCTGGCGGAAAGTACTTTGCGATAGACTAGCGTCCTATCCAAAAGGGTAGAAAGTAATTTTGCTATTGTCAGTCTCACGCTATAATAATATAGAAACCGGGATAAACTCCGGGCTCCGTGCGCCGAATGGCTCTGAAGGATGCCCGTCTAAAATACCATCTCGGGTGATCGAGTTTGTTGTAATCCATATGATCTGATTGTGCCCAGGATTGCTGTCGTCTTCGTTAAGAGGCTACTCAAGAGGCATATTTGATGTCAGAGAATATTGAATGCAAGTGTGTGTGTGTGTATGTGCGCGCGTGTGTGTGTTTATATATATATATATATATATATATATATATATATATATATATATATATATAATAAGATAGATAGATAGATAGATAGATAGTTCGAAGATGACGTCACTCAGGTGAAAGTGAAAGTAGATTGTTGTGTTTATCGTACTCTCTCTCTCTCTCTCTCTCTCTCTCTCTCTCTCTCTCTCTCTCTCTCTCTCTCTCTATATATATATATATATATATATATATATATAATATTATTTTTTAAAATATTTACCACAATGTTTGAGACATTGTGGTAAATATTTAAAAAAAAATAATAATTCGCTCCATTACTAAATGTCGAGCCCGATTCAATATACATATATATGTATATATATATATATATATATATATATATATATATATATATATATATATATATATATATGTATATATATATATATATATATATATATATATATATATATATATATATATATATATATAATATATATATATATATATATATATATATATATATATATATATATTTAGTAGCCCGAGTGCTGTTGCTTTCCTAATGCCAGTCAATTTTGCCAGCAAAGAGACCGGAAGAGGACATGTCATGTTCTCTGCATTGAGTAGAGTTTATGTGTCTGGCGCGGCGTGGACGCCTGGGTGATTTGCTTGTTGTAACGATTGTGTGTGTGTTCATTATGTAATCGGATTTGTTGGATTCATTTTTCCTTTCTTTTTATTTCTTTCTCTCATTTCTTTGTTTATTTTTATTTTTATTTTTTGTTTATTGTTTTTTTTTCTTCTTTTTGTCTTTTAAAAAAAATAATGGAGTCGTAGATTTTTGATATTCGCTGAATCAGGAAAGATCATTATTATTGTCGTCGTCGTCGTCGTGATCACCATTCTGTGGTAGTCGTCGTCGTCATCATTATTATCATCGTTGTCATTATCATCATCATAAAAAAAACAAAAAAAAAACAACAAAACAACAACCGTGCAAAACAAAAGCAAAAACAAAAAAAAAACAAAAAAAAAAAAACAAAAAAAAACAACAAAAAAACAAATAACAAAAAACAACAAAGAACAACAAAGCCCCAAATCAACAAAAATACAAAAACAAAGCAAAACCGAAATTAAAACAAAAACAATCAAACAAAAGAACAACCAAAAATACCCCCTTCCCCCCCTCCCCACAAGAACCATAAAAACAAACCCTTCTCTCTCTCTCTCTCTCTCCCCCCCCCCCCCCCCCCCCCCCGAAAAAAAAAGAAAAAAAAAAAGGAATCGAGGAACAAAAATAAAAACAGAGACAAGCTTAACCAACAAAAACGATGCATGCGAGCACCTTGTAAACCTTTGGGGGAATATAAAAAGTTGAATTATTTTGGTTCTATGTTGCAAAATGCTTTGCACTCACTCACTTTCCTTCATTTTAGCTTCTTTTCTTTCGCTTATATTTTATTTCTCTCACCTCCCCCCCCCCCCCCCCCCTGCAGTCTGATTAGAAATGCAGGTGTGTATATTTGGAAATTGCATCCAAAATTTGTTTTTCCTGGCAAATGTTAGAACACGTTTCGAATGTAAACGCCATGTAGATTAGTATGCGCTTGGCTAAGAATCTCACAACATTGCCATCCGGAAATATAAAGGACTAACACAAAACTCTATGTAACCTTGAATGTTTATAGATAGAATGAAGTTGACGTCACTCTATTCTTTGTTATTGTTTTTTGCCATCCGCGTTTATGAGTAATGTTCACTGAACGGTATTATCCAGACTATAAACGTTCATGATAACACATAGTTTGTGTGTTGGTCCGTTATACTTCTGGATGGCAATGTTATGAACTTCTTAGCCAAGCGCATACTATCTATAGTCTGTTAATACAGTTAAGTGAGAATTACTCATAAACGTTGATGGCAAAAAACCATAACAAAGACACGAGTGACATCAACTTCATTCTTTCTATAGATAGAATGCGCTTGGCCAAGGAGTTCGCAACATTGTCATCCGGAAGTATAACGGACCAACACACAAACTCTGTGTAACCATGAACTTTTATAGTCTGGTTAATACAGTTAAGTGAGAACAACTCACAAACGCGGATGGCAAAAACAATAACAAAGGCCTGAGTGACGTCATCTACATACTATCTATAGATAGTTCGAAGTTGATGTCACTTAGGTCTTTGTTATTGTATTTTGCCATCCGCGTTTATGAGTAATTCTCACTAAACTGTATTAACCTAACAATGTTGTGAGCTTCTAAGCCAAGCGCATACTATCCATAGATAGAATGCGCTTGGCCAAGGAGTTCACAACATTGCCATCCGGAAGTATAACGGACCAACACACAAACTCTTGTGTAACCATGAACTTTTATAGTCTGGTTAATACAGTTTAGTGAGAACAACTCACAAACGCGGATGGCAAAAACAATAACAAAGGTCTGAGTGACGTATCTGCATACTATTCTATTGTCTTCTGGCACTTTCCTACTCACTTCATTTTTCTTGTTGTTATTCTTATTGTATGTGGTTTTGTGGTTTATTGGTATGCCGCTCGGCTTCTTGTCCTTTCCGTCCCAGGGGTCGAGTCCCTCTGTGTAGCTGCGCAAAGTTGAGTTGTTGTTTGTTTGTGTGAATGTGTGTTGAAGTGTGTGTGTGTGTGTGTGTGTGTGTGTGTGTGCGTGCGTATGTGTGTGTTTGGGTGTCTGTGCGCGACGACGTGGTCTTGTGGTATGACATTCGCCTTCAGATCACAAGGTCCAGGGGTCGATTCCTGCTCTGAGCGGCGCAAAGTTGAGTCCTTGAAAAAGGCTCTTTACTCACGACATTTTCTTACCGTTCTCAGGTGTAAAACGAGTATCTGTCCGTTAACAGTGTTGTCTCTGTCCGAAAAAAAAAATACTACCGCGTAACAGGTGACTTTTCTCGTCCTACATGTTAAGTGTTGCTGTTCGCTAGGGACACCTCGTAAAGCGGTTTGGGCACGTTTAGTGAATATTGCTGTATAGAGGGTACGAAATTGACGACACTCAGCTCTTTGTTATTGTTTTCATACAGCCATTCTAATTTATTAATTAGTTCTATCAATCGTACCATAGACGTTTAAGGGTAAACATAGTTTTGTGTGTATTTGTGCCGGCTGGCGGATGTTGTGAGTATTTTACTTAAACGCATCGCATCAGAAAAATGTAATAGGCTTCAACAGTCGTGACTTCACTTCCCTCGTAATGACGCATAGTAACTTAGCAACTGGTTCTAAACTATCGGGAAAATGGCGGACGCCCTTAGGAAATACTTCTCGGACGAGCATAAAAGTATATCCAGAGGAGAATGCACCCAAAGTCAATTTGATTAAGCGCTTTGCATTCTGTGAGTCTAGTCAGTCAGCAAAATTGTTGGGTACCTACCAAGGACAACTATACTGAAGTATAGTAATCCTTGGTACCTACCTATCCGTAATGTGTGATGCGTTATAACAGGTGACAGCGTGAAATGCTCGACTTTTGGACCTCCCTCCCGCCACTCCAACACACCTCCCCCTCCCCCTCCCCCTCCAATCTACTTCCCTTTCCCGCTCCGTTAACCAGTTAACTTCCGCTCTCTGGAAAAAACAAACAAACACGTATTTTAAAATTTGGCCAGAAAACTCCGTTCTTGAAAATTTATTAAATAATCGATCGATTTAAATGACTCATCTTGGCAAATAAACTCTCAAACCTGGGACTTAAATTATTAATGAAAACTTCGCGAGGTCCCAGGTTAAACATTTTATGTTTGTTTGTTGCCAAGATGAGTGTCTTTTAAATCGATCGATATAATTTAGAAGGACGGGTTTTCTGGCCAAATTTTAAAAGACGTGTCTTTCTTTCTTTTTTTTTTTCCTTCAGAGTACGTCGTGGCAGCAGTTTTAACTCATTCAATCCCAGGGATTTTAGCTACTTTTCAAAATACGATTCAATAGTCTGACGTCAGGCCGCCCGGCAACGGCGGCCATCTTGGTTCTAAACAAAGAAAAGCATTACTTTTTATTCTTCATGCTGGCTAGAACTTTTCATATTAATATGCCTTGTGATTAGAATGTGTAAAAGTCAAAATATGTTCAAATTTATGTTTTTCCCCCTCTGGATACGCTTTTATGCTCGTCGGAGAAATATTTCATACGGGCGTCCGCCATTGTTCCGATAGTTTAGAGCCAGTGTTACTAAGTTACCATGCGTCATTAGGGAGGAAGTGACGTTACGACAGTTGAAGAGTATTGGAAAAAAAATGTATTAAAAATGAGCATGTGCATAGATAGTTTTATTATCATTAACATGATAAAAATAACCCCCAAAAAACAACAAACATTAGCTTTGATACGACGCCTATAATTTGTCTCAGAAAAATGTAATAGGCTTCAACAGTCGTGACGTCACTTCCCTCGTAATGACGCATAGTAACTTAACAACTGGTTCTTAACTATCGGGAAAATGGCGGACGCCCTTATGAAATACTTCTCCGACGAGCATGAAAGTATATCCAGAGGAGAAAAACGTTATAAATCTGATCATGTTTTGACTTTTATATATTCTGATCACATGACTTGTGAAAAAGTTCTAGCCAGGATGAAGAATAAAAAGTACCGATTTTCTTTGTTTAGAACCAAGCTGTTGGTCGCTAGGCGGACGTGACATCAGACTATTGAATCCTATTGATGGGCTTGGGGTCAGAGTGACCCGGGTAAATTCCGGATATAGTCGGTGTTAGGGTTGAGTGGGTTAACTGTTAAGGTATTGGGCTGTGATAAGGATTTATAATAGTCTAATCGATTTGGTTCTCTCCCCTTGACATCAGATGAATTACAGGATCACTGGGGTCAAGTCTGAATCGGGTTTTTGTCTGGGTCAGACCTGCTTAGTACGACGAAAAAAATCGTAGAAATACGATTTTAGACCTGTAAATTCTCAGTCAATTAACTGAAATCAGTCAATTCGTCAAATTCAAATATTTTTTAAAAGGGAAGAAAGAAATGAATACAGAAAGTAGAAAGAATTCATGAATCGTAGTCGATTGACTGTAAAGTTAACTAGGAATGTTCCACAGCCCCACACATAGCTCATGGGCCGTTTATATTAATGATGGATATATATTGCCAAGGCAAAGCGACGCTTTTTAGAATTGCCGTGTCTGAACACACCCCAGTGTATTTTCACACAGCCTTCGTGAAATTATTTTTTCACTTTCGAAACCTGTCGTAGCCAATTTTAACTGAGCCGCCGAGCGATAAATTTCACTGTTTCGTCTAAGCCAAAATTGACCACATTTACTTGAAGGACAGGAAAAGTATGAGAAAGAAAAATTCGAAACATTGGAAGTTCGTTATGTAGACACCTTCAAATCGAAAGTTAAATGATTGCTACAAGCACATCTCGATTGCCTCATGTTGTAAACAAACTGGTTGACCGTTACTAAGTTTCTTCACTGATTGGGTACCTAATTATAAGGAACAATGGTAAGTAGCCTAATTAATTCCCGCGCAAATTAGTTTTCTGCCATTGCTTTTGCTCAAGTGAGCTTGCTGTTTACCTTTCATTTTGATTCTTTGGATTTTACCGCTACGACGAATTACGAAAAAGAGTTTCAGTTTCAGTCAATTTTTATAGAGCTCATTTACAGGTCTACGATTTTCTTTTTGGCTCCAGCTACTTACTTATTTACTTTCTTATCCGAACCAGCGACCACCTGAGCTCTAGCCCTTCGGTCTTGTGCCATGACGTAGAAGTTAGACGTCTTTCGTAGTATGTTGTTCCAGGTGACTATACATTGTGTTACTGATGCTTGGATTTGGTTTTAGCTACAGAACTGCAATATTTATGGACAATAAAGATCTATTATTATTATTATTATTATTATTATTATTATTATTATTATTATTATTATTATTATTATTATTATTATTATTATTATTATTATTATTATTATTATTAGCCTCGTTGACTCAATAAATCTTGTTGAGAAGGAAAGTCTAGTTCCGTAGATCCTATATTCAGGACTTTGAACCGTTTTTTGGTCCACGCTGAGAGCAAATTGGTTATTTCTAAAGCTATTTAAAGTTAATTTTTCTTTTTTTTTTTTCTCTTGTATATGTTGCTGCTCGAAGCTCGAAAAAATAAATAACAACGTGAAATTGAATGTAAGCTTCGACTTGAATATACGAAAACAGATAAAATCCGCCCTCTATCAACCAAACAGGATGAATGAAACACTACGGACGAATGAGATGATGTGGTTGTCAATAACGCCACTACCACATAATCTCATTCATCTGTAGTGTTGTGTTTCATTCATCCTGTTTTATTGATAAAGGGGAAACCCGAAACGTCCATTTTATTTGTTTTCGTATATATTAAATTGAAGCTTACACATTCGATTTCTCATCGATATCTCTCTTTTCCCCCCTTTGGTGACTACACTACGAATTTTTGAGATTTCAGGTTGGCATCTCTGGACTGGCTCTTGTTTTTGACACACTCTACGGGCTTCCGACTGTGTCCCTTCTCTCTTTTCCCTCCTATGAGGGATTTCTCCTTTTCTTTTTCTCTTGGATTCTCTCTGATTCTCTTCTTCTTCTTTATCGTTGTTCTTGTCTTCTTCTTCTTCTTCTTCTTCTTCTTCTTCTTCTTCTTCTTCTTCTTCTTCTTCTTCTTCTTCTTCTTCTTCTTCTTCTTCTTCTTCTTCTTCTTCTTCTTCTTCTTCTTCTTCTTCTTCTTCTTTTTCATCATCAGCATCATCATCATCATCATCATCATCATCATCAGCAGCAGCAGCACCACCACCACCACCACCACAACCACCACCACCACCATCATCATCGCATACATCATCATCCTAGCCTCATCCCACGCCAGAACAAATCCCCTCGCTTATTCACGACCAGAGAGAGATACATAGATCCCCACCCTGAATGAAATCGCCAACACCCCATACAATGGAATGTCGCCAGAACACCGTTTGTTCAGTAGAGACCCAATTCTACGGGGTCCGTTTTTTTCTTTTTTTTTCTTACCTCTTCTTTTCTCATTTTCGTTTCATCCTTTTTTTTTCTCTTTCTTCTCTCCTGTTCTTTCTCTTATCAATTTATCTCCGAGTCGCCATCTCCACTGGAATCTAATTATACGGATTGCCCTGCGGCGACCCGTGGATTTGCATGGCCAAATCTACCAAAGGCTCTCACAAAAACACCTTTATTTGATTTGGGTCACCTTTAAAGAAACAAAAAGTCGATCTTTTATATAGCGCAATATCCACTAAACGTGCTCAAAACGCTTTAGAAGGAGTCGTTTCTTTCTTTTTTTTTCTTTTTCTCTCCTGTTCTTTCTCTTATCAATTTATCTCCGAGTCGCCATCTCCACTGGAATCTAATTATACGGATTGCCCTGCGGCGACCCGTGGATTTGCATGGCCAAATCTACCAAAGGCTCTCACAAAAAACACCTTTATATGATTTGGGTCACCTTTAAAGAAACAAAAAGTCGATCTTTTATATAGCGCAATATCCACTAAACGTGCTCAAAACGCTTTAGAAGGAGTCGTTTCTTTCTTTTTTTTTCTTTCTTTCTCTCCTGTTCTTTCTCTTATCAATTTATCTCGGAGTCGCCATCTCCACTGGAATCTAATTATACGGATTGCCCTGCGGCGACCCGTGGATTTGCATGGCCAAATCTACCAAAGGCTCTCACAAAAAACACCTTTATTTGATTTGGGTCACCTTTAAAATATATCATTTAATAGAAAACAACAACAAATAAAAAGTTGAGCTTTTATACGGTGTAATATCCACTAAACGTGCTCAAAACGCTTTAGAAAGGGGTCGTGTCATCTTTGTGTTTTTTCTATCTCTCCTGTTCTTACTCTTTACTTGATTTTGGTCAACTTAAAAATATGTCGTTTAAAGAAAATAACGACAAATAAAAAGTTTAGCTTTAATATAGCGCAATATCCACTAAACGTGCTGAAAACGCTTTAGATGGGGTCCATAGCCAACAGCAAAACTTAACTTGTAGAACGGGACATGACGTTTGTTAGAAGGTGATATTACATTTTTTCCCCCGACAGAGACAAAAAGCTGTTAACGGATAGGTACTCATTTTACACCCGAGTACAGCGAGACATTGTGAGTAAAGAGCGGTGATTTTCCAAGCACTCGACTATGCGCCGCTCAAAGCGGGACTCGAACCCCGGACCCTCCTATCCGGAGGCGTGTGTCTATACCACCTTGCAGACCACATAGCCGCACATTAAAAGATGTGACCCACCATATCAATCAGGCATTTTACAGACCCAATGAATATTCATATTATATGGCCTTGCCCGGGAGTAAGCGTCCCTGCACATGACATGCGCAATCACTTAAGAAGTAGTAGTATCGTTCGGCTACACTTCTATGTTCAAGGTATCAATCCAGGTTCGGAAGTCATCATCACATTTGTTGATGGTTTCAAATACCCCTTCCAGTTTTGTCTCTTAGCAATCTAGTACGAGGTGGTTTGCATCTTGTGGTGCTTGGTTGCACTTTGGACATGTTGGTGATTCTTGGATCCCCCATTTGTGCATGTTGGCAGCTGTTCTTGTATATTTTGACCGTAGTCTATTTGCAGCTACCCAGTATTTTCTTGGTTGATCCTGTAGACCTGGGAGACTTTTACAGGGATCTTCAATTAGTTCCCCTCCTGTTGGTTTATTACTTTTCCATTCCTGGCACCAGGCTTCTTGCGTGTTGTAGTTTTCTTTCTTTGATAGGTAGAAAGGTGAACGAGATTTTAGTCTTAAAAAGTGAACCTTGCAAAGGAATCATCGTGTTTTTAATTCTCTTGGATTTAAAATTAATTATCTACTTATATTGAAGCAATTTCCCCGGATCTGCGAAAATCCGCGACTTTGGAGTCCAGAGGAGGAATTTCCTCCTTTTACAAATTACATTTTCTCGAAACAATGTGCTAGCAATGAGAGAGTTGATGTGTGGTGGAACACACAGGTGCAGTTTCCCACTCTCCTGAAGTTAGCTGGAGTATCAATGATAGTGATAGTCTATCATCTCAATTGATCT
>NC_088367.1:47213731-47216231 GCF_034508935.2 Berghia stephanieae
CACTGTACGGTAGGCTGGTAGATAGTAGATAGATAGCATTGCTGCCGTTTATCGGAAATGAGGAAAGCTAGAGCTAGCTAGGTAGACATAATTACTATTGATGCATAAAGTAAAGTAAAGAGTAGAGAGAACAACGCTTGTCCAATTAACGTGGTGCGTTAATCACGTTTGTTTACGGGCGATTGGAAGTGAATGTTTATCGGGTCACGTGTTAAAGTTAACGATAAGCTGCTTGATGAAGCTCTGGGCTGTAAAAAAAAGTATGTATGTGTTATAAAAATGAATATAATAAAATACTGCAGATATTAAACACGGAATGTTTCGGATTGGAAATCCTTCTTCAGCTAGTAATAACTATAAAAAGCCATGGTTAATCCAGATTTACGGACAAGGACAGTGTGGCTCAGCGGTTCAGCGGTACGGTCTTTGCTTCCTACCCGAAAGGTACCGAGTTCGATCACCCGTTGCTGCGCCGTGTGACCTTGGGCAAGTCACCTCGCCCTAGCTCAATTTACGGCGCTGCGCTGCGGCTGACGCCTGGGTTATTTAAGCCTTCCCTTGGAATAGACCCTTAAGAGACAAATTTCCCCATATGGGATGAATAAAGGGAATTATTTTATTATTTAACACCTGAGTACGGTGAGAGAATGTGCGGAAAGAGCCTTTTCCAAGGACTCAACTATGCGCAGGACCCAGGACCTTCCGATCCGAAAGCGAGTGTCATACCACAAGACCTCGTAGCCGCACATAGTACGGATTTGAGTATGTGAATTTTTTTCTCTTTTTCTTTCTTTCTTCTCCCCCCCCCCCCCCCCCACCAAACTGTTATATTCACACTGCTTTTTAAAAAACATATACATCACATTATGTCTGCGGTTTGTTATTGTTATTGTTATTGTTGCTTGCTGTTTCAAGACAGCTCTCACTCGGGCGGGATAGAGAGCGATCAATTACGAAAGCTTTTCTACGGATGAGGAAAAACCAATTTTTCACTGCAAAGCCCCCCCCCCCCCCCCTCTCTTCCACCCCCCCCCCCCCCCCCCCCCACACCCCGGGCTGATTGACGGCCGTTTGATGGAACGGCTTATTCTGCACGAACGCCTCTTCTTATTAGTTTCCTCCACCTCCAAATCTGTCGTACTCGGTCAAAAACAAAACAAAACCCATATTTTAAACAATTTGGCCAGAAAACTCGACCTTCAAATATCGATCGATTTACATGACCCTCATCTTGGCAAAAACTCTCAAACCTAGGACATTAATGAAGACTTTGCGAAGTCCCAGGTTTGAGAGCTTTTGCCAAGATGAGGGTCATTTAAATCGATCGATATTTGAAGGACGAGTTTTCTGGCCAAATTTTTAAATACGGGTTTTTCTTCCAGAGTACGACAGAATAGAAATGGGGATAAAAGCCTCGAGGAAATAAGGAATAACATAGGGAATTTTAACAGCTATCTGCTTTACTCCTAGAAGACGCGTATTTATAAATTTGGCCAGATAACTCATCCTTCAAATCTCGGATCGATTTAAATGACCCTCAAAAAAAAAAAAAAAAAAAAAAAAACACTCCCAAACCTGGGGGTTCGCGAAGTCTTCATTAAAGTCCCAGGTTTGAGAATGTTTGCCAAGATGAGGGTCATTTAAATCCATCAAATATGTGAAGGACGAGTTTTCTGGGCACATTTATTTGTTTAACATACGTGTCTTTCCCAAAGTACGCCAGAGAATCAACTGGGTTTAAAAAGACGAAGACAACTTGGAGTGGAGGATATCCGTTTGCAGCGTTGTCGGGATGGATTAACTTGCAGTTCTTCCTTGCTCGCCTGCCCTTGATCGTTTTAAACCTAAAAAGTTGACATCTTTGGAAATATTTTACCGATGTAATGAGATCAGATTTAGTCAATCTTGATTGATTGCAGTTTGATGACTCGGCCTATTTCGGCCAGTCGCCGCGTTCCCATATTACCGGAGTCTCAGTTCTTCACAGCGGCCAGCATGTACGTTTATGATGCAGAATTTTCGTCAGCAAGTAGGTAAACGTTTAAAAAAAAAAAAATAATAAATTTAGTAAAGCTTCATCGATTGCGAATTGCCTATTCGCCAAATGGGCATATTTATTCCCACATAGCCGTAACCTCAGGTCTTCTCCTTGCCTTGTTCAGGGTATATTCTTGGCAAGAGGACTCTCAAACCTTAGGCTTCGCGAAGTCTTCTTTAAAATCCCAGGAAGGACGAGTTTTCTGGGCCCATTTCGTTTAACAATACGTCTCTTTCCCAAAGTACGGCAGAGAATCAACTGGGTTAAAGACGATGTGGAGTGGAGGAAATCAGTATGCATCGTTGTCGGGATGGGTATCAACTTGCAGTTCTTGCTTGCTCGCTCGCCCTTGTGGTCTCGATCGTTTTAACTCTGTCCTTGCCAGCTATTTTTAGAATTCCCCCCCGAAAATTCACACCCATCTACCCGACACAATAATAGACTTTCCCTAATCAAACAAAA
>NC_088367.1:47226231-47229304 GCF_034508935.2 Berghia stephanieae
TCTGATTCTGTGTCGTTGACTTCTGTCTGATTCGGTGTCGCTGGCTTCTGTCTGATTCTGTGTCGTTGACTTCTGTCCGCTTCGGTGTCGCTGACTGGAACGGAAGTGGCAAAACGGCCCGGTTTTTTCTTCTTTCTTTCTTTCAGTCTTTTTTTTTCTTTCTTTCTTTCAGTCTTTTTTCTTCTCTTTTTCTCTCTTTCTTTCTTTCCATCCTCATCCGTCTTTTTCTTCTTCTTCTTCTTCTTCTTCTTCTTCTTCTTCTTCTTCTTCTTCTTCTTCTTCTTCTTCTTCTTCTTCTTCTTCTTCTTCTTCTTCTTCTTCTTCTTCTTCTTCTTCTTCTTCTTCTTCTTCTTCTTCTTCTTCATCATTAAAAAAAAACAAAAACTGATCAATATTTAAAGTAAAAACTTTTTCCGAGTACTGCACTTGTGGTCTCGCCCCCATAGAAAATTTTATAGAGCACTCGCCTCACAATGCAATTGGAGTGGCCATTATCAATCCCGGGTGTGGTCAAGATTCTCTTCTCTCTCTCTCTCTCTCTCTCTCTCTCTCTCTCTCTCTGTATCTCTTTCCCTCTCTATGTCTCTCTCTATTTCTCTCTGTGTGTCTCTCTCTATTTCTCTCTGTGTCGCTCTCTCTCTCTCTCTCTCTCTCTCTCTCTCTCTCTCTCTTTCTCTCTATTTCTCTCTATCTCTCAACACTGCTGTCCATGCGGCATCTACCGCCTACTCCTCCCATATATAGCGCAATCCAGTTGTCAATTCTTACCCATCTGATAACTACCATTAGTGGCATTATGATTGATTGAGTGCCTTAATTCTGTCTGCTGGATTTGATTAGTGAAGGGATTGGGAAATAAACACACACACACACACACACGCACACACACACACACACACACACATGCAGAGAGATTGAGAGAGAGAGATGGGGGAAGGGAGGGAGAGGGATATAGATAGACAGATAGATAGATAGTTAGACAGATAGATAAAGAGGTAGAGGGAGAAAGAAAGAGAGAGAGAGAGAGAGAGAGAGAGAGAGAGAGAGAGAGTGTGTGTGTGTGTGTGTGTGTGTGTGAGAGAGAGAGAGAGAGAGAGAGAGAGAGAGAGAGAGAGAGAGTTGACCAAACACCAAACAACAAACCAACCTAAATGCTGGGTTTAAATCTTGGTCATCCGGATGGATTGCAACGCTTTCTCTTCCACTCGACCCTCTCTCTTTCCCTCTCTCTCTCTCTCTCTCTCTCTCTCTCTCTCTCTCTCTCTCCCTCCCTCCCTCTCTCTCTTTCTTTCTCTCTCTCCCTCTCTCTTTCTCCCCCCTCTCTCTCCCTCTCTTTCTTTCTCTTCCTCTTTCTTTCTCACCCTCTCTCTCTCCCTCTCTCCCTCCCTCCCTCTCTCTCTTTCTTTCTCTCCCTCTCCCTCTCTCTCCCCCTCTCTCTCTCCCTCCCTCCCTCTCTCTCTCTTTCTTTCTTTCTCTCCCTCTCTCTCTCTCCCCATCTCTCTCCCCCTCTCTCTCTCCCTCTCTCCCCCCTCTCTCTCCCTCTCTCCCTCTTTCACTCTCTCTCTCCCTCTTTCCCTCTCTCCCTCTCTTTCCCTCTCTTCCCCCCCACCTCTCTCCACCCACACACACACACACACACACACACACGCACACACACACACTTACACACGTAAACACACAGGGCAGTCGATGCGTTTATGCCACTGAATAATTGGATTCAGTAGTCTGATGTCACGCCGCCTGGCAACGGTGGCCATCTTGGTTCTAAACAAAGAAATTCTGTACTTTTTATTTTTCATGCTGGTTAGAACTTTTCATAGGTCTTGTGATCAGAATGTGTAAAAGTCAAAACATGATCAAATGTATGTGTTTTTTTTTCTTCTGGATACGCTTTATACTCGCCGGAGAAATATTTCATACGGGCGTCCGCCATTGTTCCGATAGTTTAGAGCCAGTGTTACTAAGTTACCATGCGTCATAGGAAGGAAGTGACGTTATGGACTGGTGAAGACTATTGATACCAACTGTTTGCGACAACACAAAGTAATCAACAGACCAGCAAACGAGGGGGGAGGGGGAGAACTATGATGTCATCACCAACAAGATGAAAAAGCACATCATTGACTATTCTTCTCAGAATTTGATAGTTCGAAAATGACGTCACTGAGGTCTTTGTTATTGTTTTTTTTTTTTTTTTTGCCATCCGCGTTTTATGAGTAATCCTCACTGAACTGTATAACCCGACTATAAAAAGTTCATGGATACACCAGTTTTGTGGTTGGTCCGTTATACTTGAGTTCTTAGCCAAGCGCATACTATCTATTTCTCTTCAAAAGTCGTAACGTCAACTTCCTTCCTAATGACGCATGGTAAACTTAGTAACACTGGCTCTAAACTAAACGGAACAATGGAGGACGCCCGTATGAAATATTTCTCCGGCGAGCAAAAAGCGTATCCCGAGGGAACCCCCCCCCCCCCCCCCATAAATTTGAAAGATGTTTTTACTTTTACACTTTGATCACAAGGCATATGAAAAGTTCTAGCCAGCATGAAAAATAAAAGTAATGATTTTCTTTTTTTAGAACAAGATGGCCCCCGTTGCCCGGGGGGCGCTGACATCAGACTATTGAATCGTATTGTACTCTCAGTGTTATGGCCATTTCGATATACTGTGATACAAAATGGTTCGATAAGAATTATTAAGAATGAAATTGACGTCACTAGGGGCTTTATTGATGTTTTTTGCCATCCATTCATATGTATGAGTAATTCTCACTGAACTGTGTTAACCAGACAACAAACGACCAAATTACACATAATGTTGTGTGTTGTCCGTTATACATCCGGATGGCGTTTGTGAGCTTTTAGCCAAGCGCATACTATCTATTTGTAAAAGCCAAGTATGATTCTCATATTTGAATACGCCTTGAGGTCCAAAATATGATAAAATTGGAATGTTGATTAAAATATTATGATGAATGCAAAAAGTCAACAGTTTGTTACTAAAGTGGAATAGTGGAAGTCATTAAATAATTTCCACCTAAAAATGCCAGCATGCGATCCCTTTCCCAAA
>NC_088367.1:47231904-47234404 GCF_034508935.2 Berghia stephanieae
CAGATTTTCTCTATTTTCACACTCTCATTACTCCCTCTCCCCTGTCCTCTCTCTCTCTCTCTCTCTCTCTCTCTCTCTCTCTCTCTCTCTATGTCTACCTGTATCTTCGTTCGTCTTTCTGTCTCCTTGTCTGTTTGCCTGTCTGTCTATCTCCCAACCCCCAGATTTTCTCTATTTTCACACTCTCATTACTCCCTCTCTCCCTGTCTCTCTCTCTCTCTCTCTCTCTCTCTCTCTCTCTCTCTCTCTCTCTGTGCGTGTGCGCGCGCGCTGACTCTCTTCCAGGGATGTAAATCTTTCAGAATTATTAGGATTTCCTATTTTTCAGACATTTTCTAGCTTCCCCAAACAATTTAAATATTTCTTAATACCTCACTCCCAACAACTCTTGTGATAAGAGATACTGCTGTACATATAGAGAATTTGTAGTGAATATCCATTTTCAATGTAGTGAAACACTTAATTTACACTACTGTTGTGTCAGTTATGATTATACGTGTATTTAACCATTCAACTTATTTCCACGACAGCTTCCGAATTTTAATTCGGAAGTACTAAGGATTGATAGCGTTCGAATTTCCGAATTTTCCTAATTTTAATTCGGAACTAGATTCACATCTGTTGTGTAAACAAGGAGGGTTATTTTTAGTTTTCCGGAAGCAAAACATGGCTGCAGAATCGAAAGTAGAAGATGGTGGATATATATCGAGTATTCATGACTGAGTTCTGAGTTGTTGTTACACTTTCTTCCTAAGGCTCAATTGGAATGTATTTCTGTTTCTGTAAGTAATTCCTGTGTGTTGCAATTCATTTCAGTCATAATGAGTCTGAAGATACATTTCCCTTAGCCTTGGTCTTTATGAGAAATTTCGATGGGTCTCATTTCTGGTTGAGACTGCCACGAACGTTTGACTGTGGTGGGGGAAAAAAATCAAATTTGTTTGTTTCTCATTGAAAGCTACACCAATAAAGTAAAGGGCTTTTAACTTTTAACACGATTCTAAACCTAATGTAGTATTTTAATTGTAATCTACTTCTTATTGCCTTTGTTATTAGCAGAAGGGTTTGGGGCCTGAGAAAATGATAAATATCGGAGGTGACCATCTTTCCAATCTCAAAATTGGCCTTAGTAATGATATGGCTGTTGAAATTTGAGTACGAGTTTTTATTATTGTCAGATTCATTTAGTCATTGGGGTAATATTTTGACCTGAATATAATTTTGATATAAAAGTTTAGGTGTTGGATTACGTGCAGTGAAAATAAGTTAAGAATTCCAAATTCTGATTTTTTTTCAGTACGTATCCCAAACTAATTTAACCCTGTTTAATCCATAAAGATAAGGATAATACTAAATGGGCACTGATTTAAGCATGAACAACACCAAATAATGGTATTTCCTCCTGACAAAAAGGAGACATAAATCATTAAAATCCATCCATAAACAAAATAATTTAGATTTTATTCTGAGACTTATGACTCAAAAGTCCTAAAAATGTTGTCACATTTATCACCTCATTCCTGGTGTGTCACTTGGAGTTTAGACTATTGAAATGAGCTCGCAGAATTTCAGAATTTTTTTCAACTTTGCATTTACATCCCTGTCTTTCTGTCTCCCTATCTGTCTTTCTGTACCCCATATTCTCTCTCTCTCTCTCTCTCTCTCTCTCTCTCTCTCTCTCTCTCTATATTATATATATATATATATATATATATACTATCTATCTATCTATCTATCTATCTATCTATCTATCTATCTATCTATCTATCTATCTATCTATCTATCTATCTATATATCTCTCTCTCACCCCTCCCCCCCCCTCTTCCTGACCCCACTCTCTTTCTCTCCTCTCTCTTGCTCTCCCCCCTTCCCCCCTCCCCCCCCCCCCCCACACCCTACCTATCCCGCCACGTCCCCTCCACATAGATCTCGATTGACAGGTATAATTTACACGTGGCGAAGCACCAGCAAGCGATTGAAATACCAAAGTAATTTCCCCTTACTCTTAATCTTGTATCACACTGTCATATTACACTCTCCTCTACCCACCCCATCGACTACCAGATCAGTTTTTCCTCGTACTTTGTACTGACATTATATCTCATTATATATAGTATTATTATTATGTAAATTGCTCTGAAGAGTATATATATATATATATATATATATATATATATATATATATATATACGTCTTGTGTGTGTGTGTGTGTGTGTGGTGTATATGTATATATATGTATATATATATATATATACATACATATATATATATATATATATATATATATATATATATATATACAATATATATATACATATATATACATATACACACACACACACACACACACACACACACACACACACACAAGACGTAGACCAAGCTAAACATGTGATCTTTTATATTGAGAGTATCCCGATGACGCATATATCATCCACGGCTACTTCCCTTGAAGTGAGAGCATTGTAATTTCTGATGGCGTTGTTTAAATTGGGAACTT
>NC_088367.1:47239404-47248956 GCF_034508935.2 Berghia stephanieae
ACGTTATCAACGTTGAAAAGAATCGTGATAGCGCCTTACAGGCATCGTGTCTTCTCCGACATGTCTCCTAAAATGTGTCACACTTCAGCTAAGCGCATTTTGCAACACACCTTCGTGTGAAGAAGAAGAAGAAGAAAAAGACGGATGAGGATGGAAAGAAAGAAAGAAAGAGAGAAAAAAAAAAGAAAAAAAAAAGACTGAAAGAAAGAAAGAAAAAAAGACTGAAAGAAAGAAAGAAAAAAAAAGACTGAAAGAAAGAAAGAAGAAAAAAACCAGGCCGTTTTGCCACTTCCGTTCCAGTCAGCGACACCGAATCAGACAGAAGTCAACGACACAGAATCAGACAGAAGCCAGCGACACCGAATCAGATTCGATCACATTTGATTAAATCATCTTGCTGTACAAGTCAAACCTAAATGAATGTGCGCACTTTTTTGAACACATTATAAAAAAGTACTCATTATATAGTGCTCAAAATTTGTTGAATCACCATACAAAAGCCCCAGTCCCCACCACCACCCCCCCCCCCTCTTTTCTTCTTCTTCTTCATGTTTACATAAACTTACTTTTTATTTTTTAATCTTCCACAGCTCAAGATTGCCTTGCATTCATGCAGAATGGCAGCGACTTGATCAAGGTTCGATCCAACAGCCGCCAGTACCATCGGTTCTTCTCCCTCAGCCACGACGTCACGGAGATCAGATGGCAGCCCACGTCGAAGAAACCACACAAGGCCAGAAGTAAGTCTGTCTGTCTGACTCTTGTGTTACTGACGTCTGTCTGATTCTGTGTCGCTATTTTCTGTCTGTCTGACTCTTGTGTTACTGACGTCTGTCTGATTCTGTGTCGCTATTTTCTGTCTGTCTGACTCTTGTGTTACTGACGTCTGTCTGATTCTGTGTCGCTATTTTCTGTCTGTCTGACTCTTGTGTTACTGACGTCTGTCTGATTCTGTGTCGCTATTTTCTGTCTGTCTGACTCTTGTGTTACTGACGTCTGTCTGATTCTGTGTCGCTATTTTCTGTCTGTCTGACTTGTGTTACTGACGTCTGTCTGATTCTGTGTCGCTATTGTCTGTCTGTCTGACTCTTGTGTTACTGACGTCTGTCTGATTCTGTGTCACTATTTTCTGTCTGATTCCTGATTCTGTGTCGCTGACTTCTGTCTGATTTCTGATTCTGTGTCGCTGACTTCTGTCTGATTCCTGATTCTGTGTCGCTGACTTCTGTCTGATTATGTGTCTCTAAAATCTGTCTGATTCTGTTTCTCTAACTTCTGTCTGATTCTGTGTCGCTATTTTCTGTCTGATTCCTGATTCTGTGTCGCTGACTTCTGTCTGATTATGTGTCTCTAACTTCTGTCTGATTCTGTTTCTCTAACTTCTGTCTGATTCTGTTTCTCTAACTTCTGTCTGATTCTGTGTCGTTGACTTCTGTCTGATTCTGTGTCGTTGACTTCTGTCTGATTTTGTGTCGTTGACTTCTGTCTGATTCTGTGTCGCTGACTTCTGTCTGATCCTGTGTCGCTGACTTCTGTCTGATTATGTGTCGTTGACTTCTGTCTGATTTGTGTCGTTGACTTCTGTCTGATTCTGTGTCGCTGACTTCTGTCTGATTCTGTGTCGCTGACTTCTGTCTGATTCTGTGTCGCTGACTTTTGCCTGACTCTGCGTCGTTGACTTCTGTCTGATTCTGTGTCGCTGACTTCTGTCTGATTCTGTGTCGCTCACTTCTGTCTGATTCTGTGTCGTTGACTTCTGTCTGATTCTGTGTCGTTGACTTCTGTCTGATTCGGTGTCGCTGGCTTCTGCCTGATTCTGTGTCGTTGACTTCTGTCTGATTCGGTGTCGCTGACTGGAACGAAGTGGCAAAACGGCCTGATTTTTTCTTCTTTATTTCTTTCAGTCTTTTTTTTTCTTTCTTTCTTTCAGTCTATTTTTTTGTTTTTTTTTTCTCTTTCTTTCTTTCTTTCCTTCCATCCTCATCCGTCTTTTTCTTCTTCTTCTTCTTCTTCTTCTTCTTCTTCTTCTTCTTCTTCTTCTTCTTCTTCTTCTTTCTTCTTCTTCTTCTTCTCTTCTTCTTCTTCTTCTTCTTCTTCTTCTCTTCTTCTTCTTCTTCATTAAAAAAAACAACTGATCAATATTTAAAGTAAAAACTTTTTCCGAGTACTGCACTTGTGGTCTCGCCCCCATAGAAAATTTTATAGAGCACTCGCCTCACAATGCAATTGAAGTGACCATTATCAATCCCGGGTGTGGTCAAGATTCTCTTCTCTCTCTCTCTCTCTCTCTCTCTCTCTCTCTCTCTCTCTCTCTCTCTCTGTATCTCTTTCCCTCTCTATGTCTCTCTCTATTTCTCTCTGTGTGTCTCTCTCTATTTCTCTCTGTGTCGCTCTCTCTCTCTCTCTCTCTCTCTCTCTCTCTCTCTCTTTTCTCTTTCTCTCTATTTCTCTCTATCTCTCAACACTGCTGTCCAGGCGGCATCTACCGCCTACTCCTCCCATATATAGCGCAATCCAGTTGTCAATTCTTACCCATCTGATAACTACCATTAGTGGCATTATGATTGATTGAGTGCCTTAATTCTGTCTGCTGGATTTGATTAGTGAAGGGATTGGGGAAATAAACACACACCACACACACACACACACATGCAGAGAGATTGAGAGAGAGAGATGAGGGAAGGGGGAGAGGGATATAGATAGACAGAAAGATAGACAGATAGTTAGACAGATAGATAAAGAGGTAGAGGGAGAAAGAAAGAGAGAGAGAGAGAGAGAGAGAGAGAGAGAGTGTGTGTGTGTGTGTGTGTGTGAGAGAGAGAGAGAGAGAGAGAGAGAGAGAGAGAGAGAGAGAGAGAGTTGACCAAACCAACAACAAACAACCTAAATGCTGGTTTAAATCTTGGCATGCGATGGATTGCAAACTTCTTTCATCGCCTCTCTTTGCACCTCTCTCTCTCTCTCTCTCTCTCCTCTGCTCTCTCTCTCTCTCTTCTTCCCCTCCCTCCCTTCCTCTCTCTTCTCTTTCTCTCTCTCTCTCTTCCTCTTCTCTCTCTCTCTTCTCCCCTCTCTCTCCCTCTCTTCCCTCTCTCTCTTCTCCCTCTCCTCTCTCCTTCTCCCTCTCTCTCCCTCCTCTTTCTTCTCTCCCTCTCCTCTCTCTCCCCCCCTCTCTCTCTCCCTCTCTCCTCTCCCTCCTCTCTCTCTCTCTTTCTTTCTCTCTCCTCTCTCTCTCCTCTCTCTCTCTCCCTCCTCTCTCTCCCCCTCTCTCCCCTCCTCTCCCTCTCTTCTCCCTCTTTCCTCTCTCCCCTCTTCTCCTCTTCTCTCTTCCCCCCCCCACTCTCTCTCTCACCCACCACACACACACACACACACACACACACACACACTTACACACGTAAACACACAGGGCAGTCGATGCGTTTATGCCACTGAATAATTGGATTCAGTAGTCTGATGTCACGCCGCCTGGCAACGGCGGCCATCTTGGTTCTAAACAAAGAAATTCTGTACTTTTTATTTTTCATGCTGGTTAGAACTTTTCATAGGTCTTGTGATCAGAATGTGTAAAAGTCAAAACATGATCAAATGTATGTGTTTTTTTTTCTTCTGGATACGCTTTATACTCGCCGGAGAAATATTTCATACGGGCGTCCGCCATTGTTCCGATAGTTTAGAGCCAGTGTTACTAAGTTACCATGCGTCATTAGGAAGGAAGTGACGTTATGACTGGTGAAGACTATTGATACCCAACTGTTTGCGACAACACACGTAATCAACAGACCAAGCAAAACGAGGAGGGAGGGAGAGACACTATGATGTCATCACCACAAGATGAAAAAGCACATCATTGACTATTCTTCTCAGAATAGATAGTTCGAAGATGACGTCACTGAGGTCTTTGTTATTGTTTTTTTTTTTTTTTTTGCCATCCGCGTTTATGAGTAATCCTCACTGAACTGTATTAACCCGACTATAAACGTTCATGGATACACACAGTTTTGTGTTGGTCCGTTATATTTGAGCTTCTTAGCCAAGCATCATCATCATCATATCTTGTCGCGCCAGTGAGTCAGCCAGTCCCGGGCAGTCTGGTTGCATTCCCTCAGGTCAGCATTGGTGCAGTGAGGTCCCAGCGAGCATTCGGACAGGATGTGGTCCATGGTCTGTCTGGGTGACCGCATGGGCATTCAGTGCCCGGTGAGATTTTCCATTTAAAGAGATTGGTGACGGTGTTTCCCACCTTTGCTCTAGCTCTGTTCAACGTCACCCAGTCTTTTCTCTTGAGGTCTGTGCCTGCTGGGAGCTTTTCTGTTGGGGGCTGGAGGGCATCGTTTGCTGTCTTGTCCCATTCTACCCATTTGTCCAGGCGGAAGAATGCTGAATGGTCTGGGTGAAGGCTCTCTATTGTGAGGAAGCTTTTCCTTGATTTGAGCCTGCTTTGGGGCAATTGTGGTCATAAAGGGGGTGTCTCTGGTCCATTTCCTGTTTGTATTTTTGTATTTGGGCATGAGTTTCCCTCCGGATGTGTGGTGGGGCTATTCCTGCTGCACGGTAGACCAGTGGTAATGGTGTTGCTCTCAGCTGGCCCGTTACGATCGGGCAGGCGTTGTTGAGCTCGGGTCTAGCTTGGAGGCATGGCATGATCGGGCCCATACAGCTGAGCAGTACTCCGCAGTTGAGAAGCTGAGGGCCAATGCTGTGGTCCTTAGAGTTTTAGGGTCAGTTCCCCAGTTCATGTTTGCCAGCTTTCCAAGGAGGGCATTTCGCGTGGACACTTTGCCTTGGTCTTCCTCACGTGTTCTCTGAAGGACAGAGTCCGATCAAGCGTCACTCCGAGGTACACTGGGTGGTAGTTGTACTCTAATGTCTGGCCATTTCCACTTGATGTTAAGTTTTTTGTGGGCTTGGTGGTTGTTGAGGTGAAATGCACACACTTGTGTTTTCCCTGGGTTGGCGTTCAGCGAGTTTTTAGTGTAGTACTTTGTAAGGTGTCTAGGGCATTTGTCAGTCTGCTCTCGATTGGTTGGAAGGACACATCCTGTGTTGC
Source organism: Berghia stephanieae (assembly GCF_034508935.2). Taxonomy (NCBI): domain Eukaryota; kingdom Metazoa; phylum Mollusca; class Gastropoda; order Nudibranchia; family Aeolidiidae; genus Berghia; species Berghia stephanieae. The sequence goes on from NC_088367.1 coordinate 47,244,452, forward strand.
GAGGCATAGGTCATCAGCATATATGAATCGGCGGATTTTTGGGAACTCAGGCTGATCATTTGTATATATGTTGAAAAGTGTTGGAGTCAGCACTGATCCTTGGGGAAGACCATTCTTCTGGGTGCGCCACCTGCTCTTCCGGCCATCCATTTCAACAAAGAAGCGCCTGTTTTCGAGAAGTGACTGGATGATATTTACAATTTTCTTATTCTTTATCATTTTAGCCACTTTGAGGAGTAGGATCTTGTGATTCACTGTGTCATAGGCTGCAGTGAGGTCGACGAAGACTGTGCCAGTGACCTGTTTTGTCTCAAACCCATCTTCTATGAATTGTGTAAGGTTAAGAAGTTGACCACATGTTGACCGTCTGGTCGGAATCCAGCCTGGTCTGGAGACAGTTGTTCGTCTAGACTGGGTGACATGCGGGACATAACAGTTCGCTCAAATAGCTTGTATGTGATGCACAGGAGGGAGATCGGGCGATAGCTTTTCTTGGATTTTGGATCTTTCCCCGGTTTTCCGTAGGGCGACTACTCTTGCTTTCCTCCATGCACTTGGCAGCCTGTTTGTCCTTGCGCATTCATTGAAGAGGTCCAATAGCCAGATAGGGTTCTCGGTCCAAAGTGTTGAATCACCTCAGTTGTGATTCCATCCAGTCCAGATGCTTTTCCTGCCTTCAGATGGGACAAGGCCTCTAGTAGCTCCTCCAGGGTAAAAGAGTCAAGATGATCTTCACTATCCTTGAGGGCTTTGTCCATTTCACGTTTCAGGGCTTTTAGTTGGCCTCGTGCTTTCTTGGCTGGTTTCCCATTCAGTAGAAGCTGATGTGCTACTTGGTCAGGTGTTACTGCAGCCACTCTTGTCTGGGTATTTTTGTCATTATTCAGTTTTGAAATTGTAGTCCAGGCCTTTTTGCTGTTTAGGGTCATATTGGTGGAGGTTATTAATTCCTTCCGTCTTTCTGATCTTTCATCGGCTATCATTGATGTGAGTTCTTCACCCATTTCTAGGTTTCTTCACTGAAAGGATCCACCTTGTATGATTCAATGTATCTTTCATATAGTTGCTTGCTTTCATCTTGGAGACATGGAATATAACTTTTTCGGCATCCTCTGGGATGTTTTTTCTTTGCAACTTTCCATATGAGTGTTCTAAAGTCGTCGTATCTCTGTGGGTCACTTTTATATTGGTGATCTCATTGTCTAAATCTTTAGTAAAGTTTTCCCAATTTGCTTTTCTAAAATTGAATCGTGGTATCGCATTTGATTCGAGGGCTTTAACAGCTGGTTTGATGCTGATAGTAATAGCCTGTGTTGAATTTCGGTTAAGCTCACCTACAGTCCTTTCAAAGTTTGAGAAGTGTTGAGAGATATGAATGCCAGGTCCGGATTGTAACCTTTCTTCCAACCGGGCACTCATAAAGGTTTTTCTTGTCTTTGGGATTATGGAGGATTGTGAGGTCATTGCCGGCCGCCCATTCCTCAACAGAATCTCCGTCAATGTTATTTTGCTCATACCCCCTATAGTGTTATGCTGTTAAAATCTCCAATGACAGGGTTGGTTTTCTATCAATAGATTCATTTGGGGCCACTTGAATGGGTTAATGGAGGTTTGTACACAGATATGATGGTAATCAGTGTTGTTTCTACTCTGAAATCTCAATGTCATTTTCTGAGTGGTCATCGCTTTTCAGTATGGTAGATTTTTCTCGAGTGTACATGGCACTTCCATATTTTGGGTGTTCGTGGTGTATTACTAGTTGCATGCCAGGTAATGCAAGGTGGTTTTTGAGTCTTTGTGGGTTTCCTGTAAGCAAATTATATCTGCTTTTAGCTCTGTCAGTATCTTGCATTTGGTATGGGAGATTCCTTCTGTTGAAACTTACAAAATTGAAATTTTCCTTGTCTGGGCCGAGGGCAAATCCTTTTTACCGCCCAATTTATTCTCTCTGGTCGCGTATGTAGCAAATCAGTCTCCTTCAGCGAAGATTTCAGGAGCACACTGAACTTTGCTACTTGCTCCCTCTTAGCCAGCGGCAAACTACTATTCCTTCAACGTCGTAACGTCCTTCCTTCCAAAGACGCCTCGTAACTTAGTAACACGGCTCTAAACACGAACAATGGAGGACGCCCGTATAAAATTTCTCCGCAGCATAAAAGCGACCAAGGGACCCCCCCCCCCCCCCCCCCCAAAATTTGACATGTTTGATTTTTTACACATTCTTCACAAGGCATTGAAAATTTCTACAGCAGAAAAAAAAAAAAGATTTTCCTTTTGTTTAGAACCAAGATCCGCCGTTGCCGGGGGCGTGACATCAGACTATTGAATCGTATGTACTCCAGGTTTATGGCCATTGCGAATACTGGATACAAAATGGTTTCATAAGAATTTAGATAGAATAAGTTGGACCACTAGGGTCTTTTTGATGTTTTTTGCCTCCTTTCATATTTTGATTAATTCGCATGAACTGTGTTAACCAACAAAAACGACCAAGATTACACATAAGGTTTGGGGGTTTTGGGGTCCGTTAACATCCGATGGCGATGTTGGCTTTTTAGCCAAGCGCAACTACTATTTCTAAAAGCCAATTATGATTTCTCATATTGAATACCCTTGGGGGTCCCAATATGAAAAAATGGAATGTTGATTAAAATATTATATAAAACAAAAATCGACATTTGTTACAAAAAGTGGAATAGTGGAAGCTTAAATATCATTTTCCACCAAAAAAGTCCACATGCGATAACCCTTGCCAAGAATGGCCACACATTTTGAAGGGCCCCCAACAAGACCCAAGGCGGCTACCAAAAGTTCATAGGCGGAACAGTCTGTCGCGATTGGGTAAGCGAAACAACTGGAGTTTTTTCGCCATAAACGAAACACACTATACATTTTCCAACCTTAGAGAATTTGATAACCAGACATATGATGGCAAGATTGCAGGATTTTCCTAACCTACAAAGAAAAAAGAAAAGAAGAAAAGAAGAAGAAAAGAAGAAAAGAAGAAGAAAAAGAAGAAAAGAAGAAGAAGAAAAAAAAGAAGAAGAAGAAAAGAAGAAGAGGGAAGAAGAAGAAAGAAAAAGAAAAAAGAAAGAAAGAAGAAAAAAAAAGAAGAAAAAAGAAAAGAAGAAGAGAAGAAGAAAAGAAAAGAAGAAGAAGAAGAAGGAGGAGGGGAGAGGAAAAAGGAGGAGGAAGGGAGAAGAAGGAGGAAAGAAAGAAGCAGAAGAAAAGAAGAAAAAAAGAAGGAAGAGGAGGAGGGGAGAAGGAGGAAAAAAGAGCAGAAGAAGAAGAAAAGAAGAAGAAGAAGAAGAAGAAAGAAGAAGAAGAAAAGAAGAAAAGAAGAAGAAGAAGAAAAGAAGAAAAGAAAAAAAAGAAGAAAGGAGGAGGATGAGGAGAAAAAGGAGGAGAAGAAAAAGCAAAGAAGAAGAACAAATATGAAGTAGTAAAAAGTGCCAAAACAAAAAGAATAAAAAATTTTTTCGCGGCGGTGGTGGGGTTTGAACCTGGACCTTATTGGTACGACAACCCGCCGGCAGGTGAGACTGGCTCTCCGTTGGGGCATCCACGAAACCAAAAATATTCGTTTCAAACCCAAAGTCATTTCAAACCCTCTCACCCACTTCTTTAAATCGCCATTCGTTCACCAACCCATCGCGAAATAATTTTGACCGCAATTTTAAGCTTTAATAGCCAAAAATTTTTCCCTCAAAAACAAAACATAAAACGATTGGACATTGAGTATGCTCCGGGTTAGGGGTGAATTTTTAATTCAAAAAGTGAGTGGAGCAGGCACTTATGTTGGAACAACAAGATATGAAGAGTAGAAAAGGCCAAAGAAAAATAGAAATAAAAAATTTTTTATCTCATTTCTTCGGCACTTTCTACTCACTTCATATCTTTTTTGTTACCAACAAAGTGCCTCCCACCACTTTTCTGAATAAAAAATTCACCCCTACACCGACAACTCAATTCTCAACGTTTCTTTATTTATAGTTTTGATGAAATATTGGCTATTAAGCTAACTGGGTCAAAATTATTTTCGGATGGTGAACGAATCGGCGATCTCAAGAATGGGTGAAAAGGGGATCTGAAATACTTTGGGTTTGAAACGAATATTTTTGTGTTCGTGGAACTCACACGGTAGAGCCCGCTCCACCGCCAGCGGAGTTGCGTACCAATAAGGCGCGGTTCAAACCCACCACCGCCGCGAAAAAAAAAAAAAAATTTTATTCCTATTGTCTCTGGCACTTTTCTACCACTTCATACTTGTTGTTACCAACATAATGCCTGCTCCACCACTTTCTGAATTAAAAGAAGAAGAAGAAAAGAAGAAGAAGAAGAAAAGAAGAAGAAGAAGAAAAAAGAAGAAAAGGGAGGGGAGGGAGGAGAGAAGAAGGGGAGAAGAAAGAAGCAGAAGAAGAAAAGAAGAAGAAGAAGAAAGAAGAAGAAAAGAAAAGAAGAAAGAAGAAGAAGAAAAGAAGAAGAAGGAAAGAAGAAGAAAAAAA
>NC_088367.1:47254056-47281556 GCF_034508935.2 Berghia stephanieae
CCCCCTTCCCCCCAAAAAATCAAAACGAAACAAACAACAAAACCAACCCCCCCCCCCCTCCCCAAAAAACAAAAAAAAAAAAAAAAAAAAAAAAAAAAACAAACCAAAACAAACAAAAAAAAAAAAAAAAAAAAAACACAACCAAAAGCGAAAGACAAAAAACAAAAACAAAAACACAACAACTATGGAACAAAACAAGGAAACTTGAGTCTGTTGTGTTCACAAGAGGCTTTATTTTATCTAAATTATTCGTATACATACAAACTCTATGCCACGTCACGTAGCTTACAATACACCAATCATTAAAAAGGCCCTCCAAATCTACCACCCTGCCCCACTAATATCTCCTCTAACATAAATTGTGTCCATTCGTACTTCTAAGAACATTTAATAAAAAATAAATAATAAATTAGAAAATAATAATAAACCCAAACAAAAATAACCCCAAGAAAATAAGGAATCTTGTGTTGTATTCAATTTTTTATACATACTTACTCTATGCCAAGACACGAAGCTTACAATACACCAATCATTAAAAAGTCCCTCCAAAATCTACCCCCCCCCCCTCCCCCAATAATATCTCCTCTGACATAAAATTGTGTCCACTCGTACTTCGAACAACATTTCTTTAAAAAATAATAAATTAAAGAATAATAATAAACCCAAACAAAAAACCCCGCAAAAACAAAACAAAATAAGGAACCTTGAGTGTTGTGTTCACAAGAGGCTTTATCTAAATTAATTTTGTATTCATATGAACTCTATGCCATGTCACGTATCTTACAATGGCATCCATCATTGGAAAAGGCCCCCCAAACTCAACGTGCCGATTTGTGTGACCAACTGTTTCTAAACGGTGTTATGGTGGAATGGACCAAAATAATTTGCTTATTTCATGAGTTAAAACTCTGGAAAGACTCGGTATTTGAAAATTTTGGTCAGAAAACTCGTCCTTCAATTATATCGATCGATTTAAATGACCCTCGTCTTGGTAATAAACTTTCAAACATTGGGCCTTCCTTGAAGTCCCAGGGTTGAAGGTTTTTTTTTTTTTGTTGTTGCCAAGATGATGGTCATTTCCACCAAACAAAATTTGAAGGACGAGTTGTCCGACCAACGTTTGTAAATTCTTGTCTTTCTAGATCCCCCCTTCTACCCTCCGACGAACTCTAACATGCCATGTCACGTATCTTACAATGGCATCCATCATTGGAAAAGGCCCTCCAAACTCAACGTGCCGATTTGTGATTGTGTGACCAACTGTTTCCAAACGGTGTTATGTTGGGATGGACCAGAATTTGCTTATTTTTTCATGAGTTAAAACTGCCCTAATGTGCGGAAAGACTCCGGTATTTGAGAATTTTGGCCAGAAAACACGTCCTTTAAATTATATCGATTGATTTAAATGACCCTCGTGTTTGGATGAAAAACCCTCAAACCTGGGACATCGCTAGGTCGTCCTTAATTCCAGGTTTGAGATTTTTTTTCTTTTGTTTTATTTGTTTGTATTTGTATTTCCCAAGTTGAGGGTAATTTAAACAGAACATGATTGAAAGACTGGTTAATTGGCCAACGTTTGTAAATTCGTGGCTTTCTCGAGTTTTTATCCTAACTATAATATGCCGTGTCAGTAGATTACAATTGCATCAGTCATTGGAAAAGGCCCTCCAAACTGAATGGGACGATTCTTCTTCTTCTTCTTCTTCTTCTTCTTCTTCTTCTTCTTCTTCTTCTTCTTCTTCTTCTTCTTCTGCTTAACGCAAACACACACACACACACACACACACCACACACACAAACAGACACACACACACGAAAACCCAACAACCCCCCCCCCCCCAAAAAAAAAAAAGAAGAACAAAACCAAAAACAAACAGAAAACAAAAAGAACCACAAAACATATAACAAACAAAATCCCCCCCCCCCCCCCCCCCAAAGAAACTGTCAAACACCCCCCCCCCCCCCCCAAAAAAAAAAAGCGACAAAAAACAAAAACAAAAACAAAACAAAACAACACACAACAAACCAAAACATAGTGTCATAGTCTCAAGTGAGTAAAGAGCTACTCGACTATGCATAAAGATATATGAAGAATGAGGCCCCAGAATTTACTAGTTACTATAAATGAAAAACAATTAACGATTTGTTTACAATGAAATAAAAATAATGATGAAATTTAATTAAAAGAGATAAACAGTGATCGTGGCAGTTACAAATAGAGATATGAATATTTTACGTAACTTATGATAATATCTCAGGTTCGTAAGTTTACGTTTCCAGGCAGTTGATGGGCTTGGATGATCTATTCCTCTGATAACAGGATTGGACTCGTAAAATTCCACTTCCAGGCAATTGGTAAGAGGTTATAGTGTAGTACAGCGGGCTTGGGTTTGATCCTTGAAGATTATACAATCAAAGTTAAAAGCTCCGGCGTCTTAATGGTGTAGATATAATATCTACAAAGTCCCAAAAGATAAAAATCTTACAATATATATATAGGAATAGAGTGACTGGCCGTCCGGCATAGATTGTGGAGAGAAAGTGAGTGTCAAATGTTAGACCTATCAGCTTTTATAATAAGTGGCTACGTGACAGAATGTAGAACGAAAAGTATTCACTAATTAGAAATTAATTCGAGAGAAGGCTATAAAAGGAAAGACGATCTAATATTAGAAGGTAAAGTTTATCTAAGCCTACCGAAATATAACTGGAGTGAGATGAATTCAGTTCTTAATAAAATAAAATTTAATAAGATAATTGTGAACAACCTTTACTGTGACACCCCCCACCCACGTTTAAAATATACTCTTTAACCATTATGGAAAGATAGATTTTACAAACGGAAGTAAATTTACTTTCATGATACTCTAGCATTAATCCATTGTTATGATTTGTGCTACAATTAAATTATTTATTAACTAGACATGGAAATGTTTATATTAACGTAGGTATATGAATGGGTGACAATAACAATGAAAGATTGTGATTACAAATCATTGTGATGAACAACATGATGGCAATGTGATTACAAATCATTGTGATAAACAATAGTGATGGCAATGAAGCATGGTTTAAGTCGATGATATGAAGGTAATTTACTGAATGAAATGAATGAAAATGTAAATGGAATATTGACATTTCAATTATTAATCATAAATGAGTGAAAATTCATAACAATAATAGATAAAGAGAAGATTTCCCAAATCATGAATGGGTATGGTATATATATCCAAACAATACTCAATGTTACATTAAGTTGGGTCATCATGTTTACAAATAAAATTATCGAATTTGTGCGTTCTGATTTGGCATAATTTGCGAGGTAACTAACAGTATGCATGGGAGGTTAAGTTATACCCTTCTCACGTGTTTACACTAATCGAGAAAGTAGGTCGGCGTGAATATTTTCACAACCTGGTATGTGAGAGATACTGAAAGTGTAATTTTGCAAAAATAGACTCCACCTTAGTACTCTACTATTATTCATTTTGTTATTTCTTATGTACGTGAGTGGTTTATGGTCCGTTTCGACCACAAACTCTTTTAGCAGTAGATATCTGCTGAATGTCTTTAAAGCAAAGACGATGGCCAGTCCTTCACGCTCTATTACAGAGTATCGTGATTCTCTGTCCAATAATTTTCTGCTTGCATATAAGCAAGGCATTAGAGTTCCCTCATGCTCCTGTAATAGTACACCTGCGATGCCCTGATCAGACGCGTCAGTTCTTACAACAAATTCTTTTGGTATGTCGGGTAATTTAAGAATTGGTTCTGAACAGAGTAATGCCTTTAATTGGTTAAAGCTATTCTGACACACTTCTGTCCAAACAATTTTGTTCGGTGACCCATTCTTTGTCAGATTTGTTAGCGGTGTCGCGATGTGCGCGAAGTTGTAAATGTATTTCCTGTAAAAATTTAGGAGCCCAAGTACTTTGCGTACTTCTTTTTTTGTCTTAGGTGGTTGCAATTGTGCGATTTTTGTTTGTTTTTCTGTTTCGGGTGTCTGTGTCCCATGACCAACGGTATGATTGATCCTGCATTTGAAGCTTCGATATTAGTAAACATAGGTTGCGACACTGTGTCTCTATCAAAATACTTTTTTAGCGTATTTGCATGGAATGTCTTTGTTGTGTTGTTAATTTGAATCTCGTAATTAACATTAGATTTTACTGCTGTTATTTTGAATGGTCCTTTCCATGTAGCTAAAAGTTTACTCGAGTCATCGGGTAAGAGTATTAGTACTTTGTCACCAATCTCAAATTTTCTTGACTTGTTTTTTCGATCGGAGTATTCCTTGTATTTCTCTGCTTTTTTAGTGACGGATTCCTGTGCTAGCTTACATGTGTCCTCTACTCTGTCTTTCAGGTTTCTTACATATTCGTAAGCAAACATAATTTCGTTATTGTCCTCCTCATTCCCTTTACAAATGTCGGCTACTATATTGATCGGGCCGCGAGGTGATCTCCATACATCAACTCAAATGGGAGTAGCCTGTAGATTCTTGGGGTATTTCTCTATATGCAAATAGAATTGCTGGTAAGTATCTGTCCCAATCATCTGGTTTTTCTGCTGACACTTTTCTTAACATATTCTTTAGAGTGCCATTAAATCTTTCACAAAGACCATTTGCTTGGGGGTGGTAGGGAGTTGTGAATGAGTGTTGGATTCCCATGAGTTTCATGGTTTCATGCATCATATGTGATGTAAATTGGGGTCCATTGTCCGACAGTATCTCATTTGGTATGCCTATTCTAGTAAAAATTGTCATCAATGCTTCAGCTATGTGATCCGATGTAGTTGATTTCAATGCTATCGCTTCTGGCCACCTGGTTGCGTAATCGACTAGTGTTAGTATGTGTGTATGGTTTCTATCTGATTTTGTTAAAGGGCCTATAATGTCAATTGCAACTTTTTGAAAAACTTTTTCAATAACTGGGGTTGTCTCTAATGGCAATCTCGGTATTCTGCCTTTTGCGACTCTTCTTTGGCATGTGTCACAAGATTTCACATATTCTCGGACGTCTTTAGTAATTCCAGGCCATGTGAAATTCTCGGATATTCTCTTCAATGTGGAAGAGCTCCCAAGATGTCCAGAAGTTATTGAATCGGCGCTATCGCTATACCAAGGATTTTGTTTCTGTAAATACTCGGCGTGACCAGTTGTTTAGCTATTTTGTTTCTTTTCCTATGTAACCTGAACAGAATATCTTTTTCAATGATGTATTCAACTTTTGATTTCGTCCCTTTGTTTGCGATATTGAAATATGAAGTTAAAGTCGGGTCCTTTTTCTGTTCTTCAATGAACGTGTTCCTGTCAAATTGTTGTGGTTCTAGAGAAATAGTCATTGGCTTCTCTGTTGTCTTAGTCATCTTTCTTGTTTCTGCTAGACAAGCTGTTTCTTGGGTTAATGACCATTCTTTTACATCTGTTGGGTTGTCTTTAAGACCTTTTATATTGCCAACAATAACATCAGCGACGGGGTTGGGAAGTATACAGCATTCCACTATTCCTGTATAGTATGGGGTTTCTATGTACACATTAGCTGTTTCAAAGGTTTCGACTGTGCCACTGAATGTGATGCATTGTACCGTTTTTCCAGTTTTGTCTTCGTCATTGATCAAAGATGCTTTTATTCCTACTGTACTGCATCCTGTGTCTCTCAATATTTTGCAATCAGTTCCATTAGCTTTGCCTTCACAAAAAAATAGCGATCCTGATTTGTGAGTTTGTGTTAAAAGTGACATACCTTTCACGCAATACACATTTATATTTTCTCCTGACATTACTCGTATCTGATTGCTTACACTTGTTTGGAGTGATGCATTTGCAGTTTCTTTTGGTTATCCCACGATTTTGTAACATTTGTCTGCTGTGTGGCCTTTCATTCCACAATATTGACATTTAATTATAGGTTTGTTGGTTTTCTTATACTCAGTATTATTGTCAGTGCTATTTCTTGTTTTGTTTTGATAGGGTCGGCTATGGTCTCTATTGAACTGTTTGTTCCATGGTTTGTTACTATGATCATCTTGTTTCACTTGCGTGTTCCGAGTGATTGATCGGCTCGTTCTATTTGAGTACTGAACTTTAGGTGTACCTGGACTCTGAGCAGCAGCAGCGTAGTATGGTTCCTTCAATGTTCTGCTAAGGGGTGCAATGGATGTGCGCTGTTAAAGTTTTCTGCGTAGATTTTTAATTTGTCCAAGTTTTCTGGCTTTCTCTCTTTAAAGAATGCGACTAAATCTGGTTGCAAGCTTGATAGATTCGATTCTTCAGCGTGAGATAGTAAAGGCCTGCAAAGTCGTCTTGTTTTACGTTTGCCAACTCAAGCCACCGATTTAGAAATTGAGTAATTCGGTTCACGAATGTATTAAAGTCTTCTCCACTTTCCGGTTTTGCAGTGTGAAACCTTTCCTGGTAACCATCTTCTGTTAATCTAAATCTTTTAAGTAGAGCGTCTTTAATTTTTCCATAGTCATCTGCATCTTCAGTTGTTAAGGTATAGAAAACTTTTAGCGGTTCTCCAGATAAGCAGTTAATCAAGGCTGTGGCCCATTTGCTTTCTGGCCAACGATAACCTTTAGCCTGAACTTCGAATCGGTGTAAGAAGGATTCTAAACAGTCTGAGCGTTCATCGTATGTTGGCATGTGTGGAAGTTTCACGAAAAATTCATCACTATTATTATGTTTTCTTTCATGACCGGTTTTTGTTTTTTTCAATTTCCAGCATCATTTGGGTCCTTTTGGTTTCTTCTTCTGCTAAAGCTATTTGTCTTTTTAGTTCCCTTTCTTGGACTCTTTCTTCTCGTTCTTCTATACGTATTCTTTCTTCGTGTTCTTTTTCTTCTCTACGAATTCTTTCTTCGTGTTCTTTTTCTTCTCTACGAATTCTTTCTTCATTTTCTTCTCTACGAATTCTTTCTTCGTGTTCTTTTTCTTCTTTACGAATTCTTTCTTCATTTTCTCCTCTACGAATTCTTTCTTCATGTTCTTTTTCTTCTTTTACTTTCTCTTCGCACCATGAAAATATTCTTTCCTGGGGTATTTCTAAGTCCTTTGCGAGACTTAAGTATCTTTTATATGCTTCCATGTTGCAATAAATTAGTTACGATATTTTATATATATTATATTGACAGGATACTGTTACTGACTGTTTTATTTATTTACACTTACTGGAATGAACTGTTCTATTATTAGAAATCTCTCTCTCTCTCTTATTTCAACTTATTATGTATGTTGAATTTGATGCCTTTTATCGTTATATCTTATAAAGCAATGTGTCAATACAATGCGGAGTTATGACTTGTGTCAATAACAATGTGTCAATCGCGTGTACTCTAAACTATGTTACTACGAAAAATGTATCACCAATGTGTGTGACTCGTCGTTAGTTTGTGTACAATTATTCGCAATGACGCTAATATACTAGAGTATGATAACAATAATAGGATGCCAAAATAATCCCAAGTTATCTATCACTAAATATAACACGACGGCTAGTAGACTCCTTTTATTATTATTTAGTTTTTAAAGACTCACTTTTCAGAACATAATATATAAGTGGTTTTCGGTAACAGTAATATGCCAAAAATGCATTTAAAACAAATCACTATGCAAAACAAATCACGATGTCTATAGTTACCATGTGATGCCCAACTCATGTAAAAGAGAATAATGAAGGATATATCCACCAACTCAGTTCGTGGCTGGGACCTCTCTCTTGTTCAATGGTTGTTCAACAATTGTAATTAGGCATTGAAGAGTGTTTAACAGTGATGTCTGAAATACAAAACAATAAAATATCGTAAGATTTACAATAGTTACAAAATGTGTTCACAACACTGAGTGATTGGATGACAGGTGAATGAATCGTTATGGAATGTAAACATATTGAAAACAATTCATGAATGAGGCAAACAACAAAATGAAATGAGTGATATAATAACAAAGTGGACAAGGAATGAATGAATGAATGAAAAACTGAGTGAATAGATGAATGAATGAATGGATAATGTATGAATGAAAGAATGAAGGGAGGAATAAATGTATGAATGATTGGATAAATGAGTGAATAAACGAATGAATGGATGAATGAATGAATGAATGAATGAATGAATAAATGAATGAACAATGAATGAATGAATAAATTATAAATGAATAAATGAATGAAGGAATGAATCAATAATATGCTATTCAATTTGAATGAAAGAATGAATGGATAAATTGCTATTCCATTTAAATGAAGAAATGAAAAAGAAAAAAAAATTAATCCTGTAAATAGGGAGTTCAATTAAAATATGATCAAGTGGGGCAATTAAGAGTTTTACAATTTAAACTTTAAAGTTAGATGAAATAGATATAAGTAACTAAATAAATTCAATTCTTTATATGTGTCCCCTCCAAAATGTCATAGTCTCAAGTGAGTAAAGAGCTACTCGACTATGCATAAAGATATATGTAGAATGAGGCCCCAGAATTTACTAGTTACTATAAATGAAAAACAATTAACGATTTGTTTACAATGAAATAAAAATAATGATGAAATTTAATTAAAAGAGATAAACAGTGATCGTGGCAGTTACAAATAGAGATATGAATATTTTACGTAACTTATGATAATATCTCAGGTTCGTAAGTTTACGTTTCCAGGCAGTTGATGGGCTTGGATGATCTATTCCTCTGATAACAGGATTGGACTCGTAAAATTCCACTTCCAGGCAATTGGTAAGAGGTTATAGTGTAGTACAGCGGGCTTGGGTTTGATCCTTGAAGATTATACAATCAAAGTTAAAAGCTCCGGCGTCTTAATGGTGTAGATATAATATCTACAAAGTCCCAAAAGATAAAAATCTTACAATATATATATAGGAATAGAGTGACTGGCCGTCCGGCATAGATTGTGGAGAGAAAGTGAGTGTCAAATGTTAGACCTATCAGCTTTTATAATAAGTGGCTACGTGACAGAATGTAGAACGAAAAGTATTCACTAATTAGAAATTAATTCGAGGAAGGCTATAAAAGGAAAGACGATCTAATATTAGAAGGTAAAGTTTATCTAAGCCTACCGAAATATAACTGGAGTGAGATGAATTCAGTTCTTAATAAAATAAAATTTAATAAGATAATTGTGAACAACCTTTACTGTGACACATAGAAACAATTAAAAAACAAATCAAAAATAACTTTAGCTTTTTCCTTTTCTCTCTAAGATCTTAGAAAAGCTTGTTTTGAAACAATTACTGTCTCATCTTAAAAATAATTGTCTTGAAGAAAAATTTCAGTCTGCTTATAGGCAACATCATTCGACGGAAACCGCACTTGTTAGGGTTGTTAATGATCTCCTCTCTGTTATAGACAATGGTTCATGTTCTTTGCTGAATTTGCTTGACCTATCGTCTGCTTTTGATACTATTGATCACAATCTTCTTCTCAAACGTCTTGAAATTACTTATGGCGTGTCTGGTGCAGCGCTTGATTGGTTTAGGTCATATTTGTTTAATCGTAAACAGATTATTACGGTGGATGAATATAGATCGGAGGAAATCTTTCTTGATTGTGGGGTTCCCCAGGGTTCAGTACTTGGACCCGTTCTTTTTGTTTTGTACGTTGGCCCTCTGTCTAAAATCATCAGAAGTTTTGGTCTGTCTTACCATCAATACGCTGATGATACGCAATTGTACTGCGTTTCCAATATGAGAAATTTACAAGAAGTATCAGCCAATAGTAAAAATTGTATCCAAAGTGTTAAGAAATGGATGAATGAGAACAGACTGAAACTGAATGATGATAAGACGGAGGTGCTGTATGTGGGGAACAGGAAGTGGAAAAGTGAAACAGATTTGAAGTTGGGGGATGCCTCTATTCAAATTGTTGACAAAGTGAAAAAACTTGGCACATTCTTAGACTCTGGACTGTCGATGGAGCATCAGGTTAATAATTTGGTTAGATCTCTCTTTTTCCAACTAAAAAAGATTGCTTCCATTAGACGGTTCATATCTGAGGATGTGACCAAGCACCTGGTTGTGTCCCTCGTACTATCAAAATTGGATTATTGTAATGCTCTGTTGTTTGGCGTTTCGCAATACAATCTGAAACGTCTTCAGATTTTCCAAAACAGCGCTGCCAGACTAGTATTTATGAAGCGTAGGTGCGACTCTGCCGGACCTCTACTTCATGACCTGCATTGGCTGCCTGTTGAGAAAAGAATTAAATTCAAAGCTTGTGTTTTAGTGTATCGTTGTCTTGAAGGTACTGCCCCTTCCTACCTTTCAGAACTAATTGAAAGATATTCAAAACCCCGCCCCTTACGTTCGGCCAGTGATTCCACAAAACTAGTTGTCCCCCGAATTCGGAAAAATGCTGGAATGAGATCCTTTTCTCATTTCGGACCCTCTATTTGGAACGCCTTACCGCAGAGCATTCGTGAAAAAGAATCTTTGTCTATTTTTAAACGTTCGCTTAAAACATATTTGTTTCGATTTTAGTAGATGGTATGAGAAGCAAGATAGGTTTGGTTTGTGTTGTGTGTTGTGTTGTGTGTGTGTATGTGTGTGTGTGTGTGTGTGTGTGTGTGTGTGTGTGCTTGTGTGTGTGAATGAGTATGTTTCAGCCAAAGTAATTTGTAATTTAAGCGCTTAGAGTCTGGTGTCTCGGCGTTATAGCGCTATATAAGTTTTCAGCATTATTATTATTATTATTATTATTATTATTATTATAAAATATAGCGTAATGTTTTTTATACGCGGTCCCAAGGGATTAGGATCAAGTTCGTTATCATAGTATCCATACAGACAGAGACATGCCGTCCGTGAGGCCTTATTGCATTCATTTCTATTTCTTTTCAATAAATAAA
This sequence comes from Berghia stephanieae, assembly GCF_034508935.2. NCBI lineage: Eukaryota > Metazoa > Mollusca > Gastropoda > Nudibranchia > Aeolidiidae > Berghia > Berghia stephanieae. The sequence goes on from NC_088367.1 coordinate 47,264,910, forward strand.
TAACAATGTGAAATTGAATTGAATGTAAGCTTCAATTTCATTACGAAAACAGAAAAAAATGGACGTTTCGGGTTTCCCCTTTAACAACAAACAGGATGAATGAAACACTACAGAGGAATGAGACACTACAGAGGAATGAGATTCGTCTGCAGTGTTTCATTCATCCAGTTTGTTGATAAAGGGGAAACCCGAAACGTCCATTTATATCTGAGAGAGAGAGAGAGAGAGAGAGAGAGAGAGAGAGAGAGAGAGAGAGAGAGAGAGAGAGAGAGAGAGATCAATGGCGATCGGTTCTTGAATTTAACGGTTTGACTGTTATCATTGAGGTCACGATAACACTCCTTACACGTGTCAAAATCTATTTTTAGTAATAACCGGATGTGTGCCCGAGAAAAGTAAAAATAATATTTCATAAACCCCTAGTTTCTTTCTTTCTTTCTTTTTTTTTTTTAATTCAAAGCATAAAGACGTCTCGTAATATTTTGTGTCCATTTTGATATCGTAAAACCGGGGTTCCCCTTTGACTAATTCGGTAACAAATAACAAATAAACATTGGCCGCACAGAGAATCACTTTTCTATCATTTATGTATTTTTTCTATTTTTTTTTAATCAAGAAAAATCTATTAAACTTTTTTGTCTTCCCTAGTTAGTCGATTTTTTGTTTTGTTTGTTTATGAAAACCAAAGCGTTTTTCAAGAGGGGGGGGGGGGGGGGGTCAAAGTGTTAACCGTGTTTGGCCACGTGAAGGTTCTATTTTGGACCCACTTTGGAAGTCTGGAAATTGGCCACGGGGAACTAACTCCGGCCATGGGGCAGCCAGAAGCCAGCAGCAGCCCCGATAATAAAGAGTTTCGTCCATCCAAGTTGCGGCCGAATTTAAATTAGACCGATGGGCAGTGAATTGGAATCAAGTTGGACAAAGACATGAGGATGTGGCTCGTTACCATGAGGATGTGGCTCGTTACCATAAGGATGTGGCTCGTTACGCATTATGTGTGGCTAGATTGAGTGAGCCTTTTCCACACTAAAGATACAGTCAGGCCATTTTACACTCGCAAAACGACTTTTTAACATTTTCTTCTCCCTGTTTATCTTTTAATTTTTTTTCTTCTCTCGGTGTATCTTAACAAAGAACAAACAAGACAAAAACACAAACACCCCCCCCCCCCCCCTTTCCCTCAACCCCAACTAAATAATAAGTGAGAATTTATATAGCGCTATATCCACTAAACGTGCTCGAAGCGCTTTACTTGGGGTGGTCCCTGGCTAACAGCTGCTCTGAACTTGAAGGACGAGACATGACGCCTGTTAGGAGATATTACATTTTCCCCCCGACGACAATGTTAACGACCAGGTACTCATTTTACACCTGAATACGGTTAGAGATTATGAGTATAACGTTTTTTCCAAGGAATCAATTATTCGCCGCTCAGAGCGGGATTTGAACACAAGTACACGAGAGTACGATTTCCTCGAACACACGGTTTCCTCGATTTCATTCGAATGTCCCGAGGTTTTTAAAATTTCCTTTACTGCTCCCTGTGTACGTTTTCCTCGAACTGTTTTTCATGTTCCGAGGAGTTCTAAGAGAAGATGTAATAGCTGTTTTCTATTAAAAAGAAAAAAGAAAAAGAGGAATAGGTGCTTTGTGAGTGTTGGACACACTAATTAACAAGTTACCATCACCTCTTTCGTTTTCAGTTTTGTGCTCAAGTTTTTTTTTTCTTTCTTTCTTAATGAATGAAAATGGGGAAGTTAAAGAGGAAGGAGATGTACGTGAGTGCGGAGGATGTGAGAAAGAGGAGGGGGGGGGGGGGGGGGGGGGGGGGGGGGGGGGGGGGGGGGGGGGGGGGGGGGGGGGGGGGGGATGGAGGGTGGTGGGTTTTTGTATTTTTTTTTAAAAAAATATGAGAAATATGTGCTTTGTGATTGTTGGACGGACGAATAGATAAGTTACCACCACCGAGAGAGAGAGATAGAGAGAGAGAGAGAGAGAGAGAGAGAGAGAGAGTGAGAGTGTGTGTGTGTGTGTGTGTGTGTGTGTGTGTGTGTGTGTGTGTGTGCGTGTGTGCCTGAGAAGATGAAGCAGTGTGAATTTTGTTTGAAGATGAAAACCTGGTCGTAACATGATTTCCTTTTGATGGACATCAACTAGATTTTGTATCTTAATTTCTTGCAGCCCGAGGCCGTATCAGTAGTGCTGGGCCGTAAATCAGTAGCGTTATATGGAATGACAGTACCAGGAGGTCATTGACACTGACTCACCCATTCTTCTTCTTCTTCTTCTTCTTCTTCTTCTTCTTCTTCTTCTTCTTCTTCTTCTTCTTCTTCTCCTCCTCCTCCTCCTCCTCCTCCTCCTCCTCCCCACCTCCTCCTCCTCCTCCTCCTCCTCCTCTCTCTGTCTCTTCCTTCTCTTTCATTCTTTTCGCCTATTGCAGTTCATTTTTGCTGTGCTTTTCTTCTTCTTCTTCTTCTTCTTCTTCTTTTTCTTCTTCTTCTTCTTCTTCTTCTTCTTCTTCTTCTTCTTCTTCTTCTTCTTCTTCTTCTTTCTTCTTTCTTCTTCTTCTTCTTCTTCTTCTTCTTCTCTTCTTCTTCTTCTCTTCTTCTTCTTCTTCTTCTTCTTCTTCTTCTTCTCTTCTTCTTCTTCTTCTTCTTCTTCTTCTTCTTCTTCTTCTTCTTCTTCTTCTTCTTCTTCTTCTTCTTCTTCTCTTCTTCTTCTTCTTCTTCTTCTTCTCTTCTTCTTCTTCTTCTCTCCTCTCCTCCTCCTCCTCCCTTCCTCTCCTCCTCCTCTCTCTCTCTCTCTTCCTTCTCTTTCATTCTTTCGCCTATTGCAGTTCGCAGTTCATTTTTGCTGTACTCTTCCCCCTACCCCCCCCCCCCCCCCCCCCCGCCAAGCGATTCTGTCACTAACTGAAGCCAACTAGAAAGGAGATGGGAAAGAAATTTGTTGGTTATTATTGATATGGCTCATTCATTCTGACTGATAATAATACACCGAGTTATGTGGAGTATGTATTTTTATTTTACTACTGTTATATAGATAGTTCGAAATTGACTTCATTCAGGACTTTGTTATTTTTTCATTTTTTTTTTTTTTTTTGCCATCCACGTACATGAGTAATTTTCACTGAAATGTATTAACCAGACTATAAACGTTCATGGTTACACACAGTTTTGTGTGTTGGTCCGTTATACTTTCGGATAGCAATGTTATGAGCTTCTTAGCCAAGCGCATACTATCTATAGGGAGAAGGGAGGGAGACGTAGAAAAAAATAAAACATTGACTAGGATGTAAATCCACTTAAGCAACATCGACGTATATGGAGTCGACTGTACTTGGGTATTGTAAATAATAATCGATTACTACAGATCTGCCTACTTGAAATATGAAAGATTCGTAGTTTTCAGGGGGTAAAAACACAGTTAGGAGACATGATAATTGTCTTTAAAATTCTCCAACCTGTCCATGATAAGTGAACATTATGCTTTTAGCTATTTAGTTATAGATAGTATGCGCTTGGCTAAGAAGCTCATAACGCTGAGGGACATCCTGACTCAGCGGTACGGTCTTTGTTTCCTACCCGAAAGGTACCGAGTTCAATCACCCGCCGTTGCGTTGTGTGGCCTTGATCAAGTCACCTCGCCCTAGCTCACACTTTGCGGCGCTGCTCTGCGGCGGACGCCTTGGTTATTCCAGTCTTCCCTTGGTATAGCAGACCCTAAAGACAAATTTCCCCTTCGGGATGAATAAAGGGAATTTTATTTTATTTATTTTTTTTTATTGCCATCCGGAAGTATAACTGACCAACACAAAACTATGTGTATCCTTAAACGTTTATAGTCTGGTTGATACAGTTTAGTGAGAATTACTCATAAACGCGGTTGGCAAAAAAAAAAACAAAAAAAAAAAAAAAAACAAAAAAAAACCCAAACAACCAACACCCCAAAACAACAACAACAACAACAACAACAACAAAAAAAAAACAGGAAAAAACCCCCCAACAAAAAAACAAAAAAAAAAAAAAAAACAATAACAAAGACCAGAATGATGTCATCTTTATACTATCTAGTGTAAATAATAATCAATCACTTTCCTGCGATAAACTTGTCTGTTACGTATTACGTGTTTCTTTAACAAACTATATTTGATTTTTTGTTTTGTTTTCAGTCCCAGTGTCATCGATTCGGGAGGTGAGGCAGGGCAAGACCACCGAAGCATTACGCAACAAGGAGATCCTAGGTTCGTACCCGGACGAGTGTTCCTTCTCCATCGTGTTCGGCGAGGATTTCGACACGATGGACCTGATCGCCGCCACCCCTGACGAGGCCAACATCTGGGTCACCGGCCTCACCTGTTTGCTCAACGCCAATAATAGAAATAGAGACTGTGAGTATATCATATATATATATATATATATATATATATATATATAATATATATATATATAATAATATATATATATATATATATATTGATCATAGTCGCCTCCTCCTCCTCCTCCTCCTCCTCCTCCTCCTCCTCGTCGTCGTCGTCATTCTTCTCGTTTGTATTGTTGTTTGTTGTTGTTGTTTTCTCTTCTTCCTTCTTCTTCTTCTTCTTTCTTCTTCTTCTTTCTTCTTCTTCTTCTCTTCTTCTTCTTCTTCTTCTCTTCTTCTTCTTCTTCTTCTTCTTTCTTCTTCTTCTTCTTCTTCTTCTCTTCTTTCTTCTTCTTTCTTCTTCTTCTTCTCTTCTTCTCTTCTTTTCTTCTTATTTTTTTTTTTTTCTTACTTTTTATTATTATTTTCATTTTTTTTCTTTTATTTTCTTCTTATTTTATTATATTTATTATTTTATTTTATTATTATTTATTATTATTATTATTATTATTATTATTATTATTATTATTATATTATTATTATTTTATTATTGATATTTTATTTGATTTTATTATGTTTTTTTTATTATTATTATTACGTTGCAAAAAAGCACAACTAGTTATATTAATTACGGCGTTTGGTTAGTATTAGACTCACTTGCATCATAAGAACGAACATTGTCAAGTCTTAAGCTTTTATAAAGTCACAAGAAGCCATTAATGGAAGTGTTGCTTGCTCAAAGTTCTAAGAAATAAATGATAATGAAAAAGAAATCTAATTGTAATTTTTGTTAAGTTTATTTGTCTTCATAAATTAAACTGTAAGTTTAGTCTGTTTTTCTCCATGTATTTAATTAGCGATTATAATCATATATTAGGACATATTACTTGTATCATTTTTTTTTTCATATTTTTATTCTCTTCCCCCCCCCCCCCCCCCTTTCCCCCTCATCTCCCTCCCCCCCCCCCCCCCTTACCAACCAAATTCCATGGATCTTTTTCCTCCTAATTAATCATGGACCCGTCGCTATCAGCTCCCTCTGTTATCGGAGACATGCAACGCATGAGGGATAAATATCCTTTTTTAAAAATAGCAATTCTCCTCCCCTCCCCCCCCCCCCCCCCCCCCCCCCCCCCCCCCAAAAAAAAAGCAAAACAAAAAACAAAAAAAAAAAAAAAACAAATAACAAACTAAACAAAATAAAACAGTTTTACGACATCGCCCAGGTAGTAAAATCTGGAATACCATATTTTTGTGGTCTCCATGTCGCATTTTACAGCTTAATCGTAAAACAAGGAAAAGGCCTTTGCAGACATGCCTACTCATTCGAAAAAATCCGGAGAATTACGACATTTTGGCTCCAATACGATTCAATAGTCTGATGTCACGCCTCCCGGCAACGGCGGCCATCTTGGTTCTAAACAAAGAAAATCATTCTTTTTTATTTTTCATGCTGGCTAGAACTTTTCATATGCCTTATGATCAGAATGTGTAAAAGTCAAACAAATGTATGTGGTTTTTTCCCCCTCTGGATACCCTTTATGCTCGCTGGAGAAATATTCATACGGGCGTCCGCCATTGTTCCAATAGTTTAGAGCCAGTGTTACTAAGTTACCATACGTCATTCGGAAGGAAGTGACGTTACGACTGTTGAAGAGTATTTCAGAACTTCATGAGCATCTCTAAAAGAGGAGGAGTTGTCGTACCAGTAAGGTCGTGGGTTCGAACCTTCATCAATCGCCGCTGCGAAGTTTTTATTCTCTGTTGTTGTCTTCTGGCACTTTCATACCCACTTCATTTCTTGTCTCTAAGCAAGTGAAACTTATTGAAAATGAAAGTTGATGCCAGACTACATTAAATTAAGTTAAATTGAGCTTTTATATAGCACAATATCCACTAAACGTACTCAAAGCGCTTTACAAGGGGTCCCTGGTCAACAGCAACATTCAACATGTAGGACGGGACATAACGCCTGTTAGGCGATGTTAACATTTTTTCGGACAGAGACAACGCTGTTACCGGCCAGATGCTCATTTTACACCTGAGTACGGTGAGAGAATGTGAGTAAAGAGTCTTTTCCAAGGACTCAACTATGCGCCGAGCGCGAGGCTCGAACCCAGGACCTTCCGATCCGAAGGCGAGTGTCATACCACTAGACCACATAGCCGCACACGAGTTCCAGAGGCTCGTCATATCCCCCCCCCCCCCCTTCTCTCTCTCTCTCTCTCTAGTTAAGTGAAGGGACTGCATTTATATAATTTATCTCCTAAGAATTACGAATTTATAAATGTCAAGCAGACAGATCTGGCCTTGGTGCTTTACGTTGTAAAACAAGGCTAAGATCCTTGGCGCGTTGATTCCCTATTCTGCTTTAGGGGGTCGTCACATTTCTACCCCCCCCCCCACCCTCTCTCTCTCTCTCTCTCTCTCTCTCTCTCTCTCTCTCTCTCTCTCTCTGTGTCTAGTCGTGCACATCAAAATGCTAGCATATTTTCTTTCTTTCTTTCTTTCTTTCTTTCTTTCTTTCTTTCTTTCTTTCTTTTTTTTTTCTTTCTATCTTCCCTATTCATTCCGTCCTTTCCCCCTTCCTTCTTTCTTCTCTTATATTTTTTCTTTCTTTATATTTTTCTCTCCCTTTTTCGTTCCTTCTTTCTTTCCCCCTTCGCCCTTCCTTTCTCCGTCCCCGCCACACCTCTCTGCCTCCCCATCTCTCTCTCTCTCTCTCTCTATCTCTTCCCCCTCTCTCCCTCTCTCTCTATCTTCCCCCCTCTCTCTATCTCCCCTCCTCTCTCTCTCCCCCCCTCTCTCTATCTCTTCACCCTCTCTCCCTCTCTCTCTCTATCTCTTCCCCCCTCTCTCTATCTCCCCTCCTCTCTCTCCCCCCCCCTCTCTCTCTCTCTCTCTCTCTCTCTCTCTCTCTCTAAGATGGGATGCTTAGTGCTAGTGTACCTAGCCGCTATTGAAAAATTCTTCTCTCTTGTTGTTGTCGTCGTCGTCGCCCCCACCGCCGCCGCCCACGTCGTCCTCGTCGTCGTCCCCACCACCGCCGCCTTCGTCGTCGTCGTTGTTGTCGTTGTGGTCGTCATCGTCGTTGTCGTTATCGTCGTCGAAGCCAGATGACATTATGATCTTCTTAGTAGAGCTGAAATAATGGCTTTAATTCTAATAGCTGGCCGAATATTGTTGTTTGGTGGGGACAGTTGCTATTTTTCGTGTTTTGAATACACAAGTTAAAAGTGCCTGTGTCTTTATGTATGTATGATGTGTGTTATTTGTGTGTGTGTGTGTGTGTGTGTGTTAGAGAGAGAGAGAGATGGAGAGAGAGAGAGAGAGAGAGAGAGAGAGAGAGAGAGAGAGATTAAACAATTGGGAGAGATAAAGTGAGAGGAGTGGGAAAGGGAGAGGGGCGAGAGAGAGAGAGAGAGAGAGAGAGAGAGAGAGAGGGGGAATGGGTTATCGGCCCTTCCCATAGATCACGTCCAGACCTTATCCTGGATCAAGGCATCGATGAAAATTGGATGAAATATATAAGTGAATAAACGAGAGAATAAATAGATGATCACCTCCCTCTGGCAATTCATTTGGTCACCCTGGTTTGTATTACTTCAACGTCCATCATCATCATTTGATTGACCAACCAAACTCTGATAAACACTTTTTTTCTGCATAAATTGTTATTTTGGCCATAAAACTTACATCTCAATCAATATAGGTTAAAATACCCTTTTCACCTTGACCCCCCCCCCCCCCCAACACACACACACACACACACACACACACACACACACGCAATGAAAAGGAAAACACAACAAATAGCAATTATAACCAACCAACAAACCAACCAAACGACCCAATAATCAACCAGTCAACCAACCAAACAACTAAACTAACAAACCAAAAAAAAACAAACAACGAAACAAATCCCAAACGAAACAACAACAACAACAACAACAATAATAATAATAATAATAATAATAATAATAATAATAATAATAATAATAATAATATAATAATAATAATAATAATATAATAATAATATAATAATAATAATAATAATAATAATAATAATAATAATAATAATATAATAATAATAATAATAATAATAATAATAATAATAATAATAATACACATTTATACAGCGCTCATTCTCGTGTAAAACACAAACTCTGGACACTTTACAATATAAATGATCAATTTTAAGTGGAAAAAAAACACACAAAAAAAAACGTACAACGTACGAAACCCCCCCCCCCCAAAAAAAAAAAAAAAAAAAAGAAAAGCAAACACAAAAAAACAACAAAGAACAACCAAAAAAAACCAAACAAACAAAAAACCCACAACAAACCACACAAAAAAACCCCAGCAAAAAAAAACCAAACAAACAAACAAACAAAAAACCCACAACAAACCGCACAAAAAACTCCCAGCAAAAATAAAAAATTAAAAAAAAAACACAAAAAAAAAAACGAACCCCCCCCCCCAAAAAAAAAAAAAAAAAAAAAAACAAAAAACAAAAACAAAAGAAAAAAAAAGAAAACAAACAAAAAAATAATTCCAAAAAAACAAAACGTTTTGACGCAACATGAATTGGTTTTCACCTTAACCGTTAATCACCTGGCTGCTGGAGCTGTTCCAGTCTGCTGTCAGCGCTGACGTGGACGACAATATGCTGGAAGAGACGAAGGTCGTGGCCCTCATGAAGCGCATCAACACCACCATCACCACCTCTGTCATCTGCCAGAAGCTAAAAGTAAGTACGGTACATACATACAGTATTAGGAGCTGGGATAGAAATATTGTTAAAAGTAAGTACGGTACATACATACAGTATTAGGAGCTGGGATAGAAATATTGTTAAAAGTAAGTACGGTACAACATACAGTATTAGGAGCTGGGATAGAAATATTGTTAAAAGTAAGTACGGTATATACAGTATTAGGAGCTGGGATAGAAATATGTTAAAAGTAAGTGCGGTATATACAGTATTAGGACCTGGGATAGAAATATGTTAAAAGTAAGTACGGTATATACAGTATTAGGACCTGGGATAGAAATATGTTAAAAGTAAGTACGGTATATACAGTATTAGGACCTGGGATAGAAATATGTTAAAAGTAAGTACGGTATATACAATATTAAGAGCTATGAAAGAAGTATATTAAAAGTAAGTAGCCTAATATACAGTATTAAGAGCTATGATAGAAATATGTTAAAAGTAAGTACGGTACAACATACAGTATTAAGAGCTATGATATAAATATGTTAAAAGTAAGTACGGTATATACAGTATTAAGAGCTATGATAGAAATATGTTAAAAGTAAGTACGGTATATACAATATTAAGAGCTATGAAAGAAGTATATTAAAAGTAAGTAGCCTAATATACAGTATTAAGAGCTATGATAGAAATATGTTAAAAGTAAGTACGGTACAACATACAGTATTAAGAGCTATGATATAAATATGTTAAAAGTAAGTACGGTACAACATACAATATTAGGAACTAGGATAGAAATATGTTAAAAGTAAGTACGGTAACACAGATTGCAGCTTTGGTGAATGAAATGTACATATAGAATAATAACGTCTCGCTTAGAGCACATTTTGGTTGGTATTGCGTTACAGATGAAGTTTTCGTTTCTTTATTATTTTTTGTTGTTGTGGGGGGTTTTTTTTTTGGTTCTTTTTTGTTTTTTTTTTAATTTATTAATTTAATAGTAATTTATGACCAAAGGGTCAAATTATGTTGAGGTGATATAGATGATTAAAAAAAAATGAATGTAGTTAGGAATAAGAAATTTGAGTAATGTTATATATTTCATATGGCAATGTATATGGTTTCTGAGACAGACAAAATAAAAGATGACACACAAGAATCGTGAAACAGTTAATTTACAAATTCTGCCTACTGCTCGCCAAAACTTACAAAATCTTTCATTCACATTTTCACAAATTTTCATTTATAATTAATATTTCCATTTATTTTTGTTTTTGTTTTGTGTTTGTTCCAGGAGCTGGAGATAAAGAGAGGGGAGGGTAAGAGAGGCCGACTGAGTAGTGAAGAATTCATCTCGCTGTTCAAGGAAGTGTCCACTCGACCAGAAATCTATTTTCTTTTAGTCAGGTAATAGCATTCAATAGTCTGATGTCACGTCCGCCCAGCAATCAGCAGTTTGGTTCTCAACAAAGAAAATCAGTACTCTTTATTCTTCATGCTGGCTTGAACTTTTTTACATGTCATGTGGTCAGGATGTATTAAAGTCAAAACATGATCAGATTTATAGTGATTTTCTCCTCTGGATACACTTTTATGCTCTTTAGAGAAATATTTCATAAGGGCGGTTATGGAGATAATGGCATTCTCCGTTAGAACCAGTTGCTATGCGTCAGGGAAGTGACGTCACCACTCTTGAACCCTGTAATGCTGTAGGATATTAATAAATAAATTAAAATTCCCTATATTCATCCCATAGGGGAAATTTGTCTCTAGGGTCTATTCCAAGGGAAGACTGGAATAACCCAGGCGTCAGCGGCAGTGCAGTGCCACAGAGCTAGGGCGAGGTGACTTGCTCAAGGCCAAACAGCAGGTATTCGAACTCAGTACCATTCGGGTATGAAGCAAAGACCACACTGCCCCTAAGGAACTGTATTACTAAGATGATCGGGGGTCCTAGCAGCTGACAGGACCAGGTGGAGATCCCTTGCATCGTCTTAACTCACTCAACCCTAACACCGACTATATCCGTAGTTAATCACTCAACCCTAACACCGACTATATCCGTAGTTAACTCACTCAACCTTAACACCGACTATATCCGTAGTTTACCCGGGTTATTTTTACCCGATGACTATTTATTACATTTTTATGAGACAAATTATAGGCGTACTATCAACGCTAATGTTTTTAGTTTTTACATGTTTATGGTAGTTGAATAAAACTATCTATGTACATGCTCATTTTAAACACATTTTTCCAATTTTGAAAAGTAGAAAAAATCTCTAGGATTGATTGAGTTAAGGGCCGGAGAGGATTGAGTCAGTGAGTGAATTAAAGGGAGGTTTAGTGTCCGTAGTAAGAATGGCGCTTAAAAGGCAATTGTTCAACGTTTTCCTCCCTTTTCACGTTTTATCACCATCAGTACTGATTGATAAATTACTTTACTCTTTCAATTTTTTGTTTCTACCGTTATTTTCGTCATCAGATATGCAAGCAACACAGATTACCTGTCAACAGACGATCTTCTCCTTTTCCTGGAAGCAGAACAAGGGGTGAGTTTTTTTAAAATAGTAAATATCTCAACACTAGAAAGGTAGAGAGCAGTGGGGAGGGTTGCTGTCTGAAGTCTGGGATTGTAAAAATACTAACAAAAATGTGAAAATGGAAAGAAAATCTTTGAATGAGAACGGTACAAGTATATATCTCAACACTAGAAAGGTCGAGAGCAGTTTGGGGCTGGGGTTGCGGCTGCAGCCTGTCTGGGATCGTGAAAATACTAACAAAACATGTGAAAATGGAAATGGAAAGAAAGGCTTCGAATTAGAACCGTAAAGACAATGGACGTTTCGGGTACAAACTCTTCGTCAGTAAAACAGCTAACAGATAAAAGTTGAACAAAACAAAAAACAAAAAAACCCAAAAAAAACCCCAAAAAAACCAACAAAATAAAATGTATTAAGAATCGCGGGTGCGGAGAATGTTATCATTGTAAGAGAAATTTAAAAGAATTTTATATATATTATACATAATTATACTTTTTTTTATTTTATATGTTTTTAAATTTTGGTGTAGAAATGATCACATTGTAATTGAACCATCCTGTATCTGCATCCATTGTTTGCTGTAGTGGCTGTTTGATTAAATCAAGTGTTGATTCCACGGGGCCATTGATATTAATATTTGTCCAAAGGAAAAGGTGTCAATCAGAAATGTTGACCGATCTTGATTGCAATTAGTGTGAAAGATGCAAAGCAATAACGATTCATATTGTCTTCCATAATCCAGCCATCCCCCCCCCAAAAAAAAAAATATGTATAGATATATCGTTTTTGCTTTTGTTGTTGAGAAATTAAAGGAATGAAAATATAATTAGATAAAATAGGCGTGTAATGAAATAATATAAGAAAACAAAACAAAATAAAATATGGAATAAATAAAATTGGATGAAATTAAATGAAATATAATTAGATAGGATAAAATAAAATGAAACACAATTGAATAGGATCAAAGAAAATTAACTTCAATTAATAACCTGAGCTAAACGATTAAAATGAGATAAAATAATTTGAAACCAAAAACCAAAAAAAAAAAAAAAAAAAAAAAAAAAAAAAAAAAAAAAAAAAAAAAAAAAAAGAAGAAGAAGAAACAAACCCCCCCCCCCCCCCCCCCAAAAAAAAAAAACAAAATTAAACAAAAAACAAACAAAAAATACAACAACACAAGCCCCCCCCCCCCTTCCCCCTCTTCCAAAAAACAAAAAACAAAAACAAAAATACATACAAAAAAAAAAAGCAACAACAACAAAAAAAAAAACCCCAACAAAAACCAAAGTAAAAAACAAAAAACAAACCAAACTACCAAAACAAAATAGACAACAAAAAAGAAAAAAAAAGAAAAATAATCAAACACATAAAAGAATAACATAGGAAAATGAAACATAAAGAAACAAAAAAAAAAAAACATAATGATGCTTGTTTAGGGATAGTGATGTAGTTCAATATTTAAAGAATCTGTGTTAATTATGTTTGTTTTCTTTTTCACCTATGTGTGTACATAGTAATATTATTGCACGTATGGCGGCCCAGCAAATGCTTGTTTAACATTTGAGTAATGGATTATATGCGATTGATTCTTTCATGTCTTTGTATTTATTCAATGATTTATTCTTATCGTGCTCAATAACACATACTTATTGGACATGATAGAAATATAACGAGTTTAATAAAAGCAAAGAAATGAAAGAGTAATATGTTTATTCTAACCGTCCAAGAAAGATTGTTATTAGATATTTCGTAAGCAAATGGTATGATATAAGTACTTCTATTCACCATAATTTGTATCTTTCTCTTCCTGCTTGAATGATAGTTTGTTGTCCAAAAACTAAACACGTTGGATTTGTATTCATGCGCACCAAAATATTATTTATAATTACCAATCAGGCTGTCTTTTACACCTAATTTCACACCAATAAAATGTGCGAAAATATTCTGCAATCATTGAATAATTTTTTTTATATTCTTGCTATATAAAGGCTCAATTAAGATATCACTGCAGCTTGAAACAGACTTAATAATAAGTAAAATGCGGCTATGTGGTCTAGTGGTATGACACTCGCTTTTGGATTGGAAGGTCCTGGGTTCGAGCCTCCCTCGGTGCATAGTTGAGTCCTTGGAAAAGACTCTTTACTCACATTCTCTCACCTTACTCAGGTGTAAAATGAGTACCTGTACGTTTACAGCGTTGTCTCTGTCCGAAAAAAAAAAAAATTAAACATCGGCCTAACAGGCGTCATGTCATGTCCTAAATGTTAAATGTTGCTGTTGGCCAGGGACCCCTTGTACAAGACAAATTAATATTAATATTTGTCCAAAGAAAATGTGTCAATCAGAAATGTGTTGACCAACCTTAATTGCAAGGGGAGATAATTAGTGTGAAGGATGCAAAGCAATAACGATTCATATTGTCTTTCATAATCCAGCCCCCCCCCCCCAAAATATGTATAGATATATCGTTTTTGTTTTTGTTGTTGAGAAATTAAAGGAATGAAAATATAATTACGTAAAATAGGCGTGTAATGAAATAATATAAGAAAACAAAACAAAATGAAATATGGAATAAAGAAAATTGAGCACTTTGAGCACATTTAGTGGATATTGCACTATATAAAAGCTCATTTTATTTTTTTTTTAATTGCAAACCTTTTTCATTCTTCTTCTTTCCTCAGATGCAACGAGTGACCAAGGACAAGTGTCTAGACATCATCAATAGGTTTGAACCGTCCAAGGAAGGCAGAAGGAAAGGTCAACTGGGCATTGATGGTAAGTCGGGGAAAGTCCTTCGGAGCCACTGGACCCATGATGCCAGAGTTTATCCCGGTTTTTATAGCGTGAAACGGTCGAAAGCAATTGCTTGCTACCCTTTGGAATAGAAAAATCCTGATTTAAGAAGAAAAAAAGTCTGATCCCATTTTACTGGCATTTTTTTGTGGGTTGGCAGCTCTGTAGCTCCCATCACCATCACCATCACCGTCACACAAGACCCCCTTTTCCTCCCTTCTCTAGACCCATAGATAACACAGTAGGTCCTAGTGGTCTGTGTCTAGACCCGAGTAAGTCCAAGTAAAGCAGGGAGGACTGAGACAAGAATTACTGCAGGGGGCGTGGCTAGTCCATTTATTTCCACCTTAACTCTCTCATTTCCCCCTCGGTGATTTCCCCCTTAATACGCTTTACCTCCCCTTCCTCCTTGTGCCATTTCAGTCAGGAGACGTCATCCACCCTCAACCTCCTGTAACTTAATTCATCAACAAAACACTGTCTTGACACATTCATTTGGAGTTTGTTTCCTTATTTGTTTTTATGTCAAATCAATCGAAGAGTGTGTGTGTGTGTTTCTATGTGTGTGTGTCAGTGTTTGTGTCTGTGCTTCCCATCAAAAAGTTTTTTTTTTTTTTTCCATTTTCACCTTTTCGTTAGTGTTTTCACGATCCCAGGTTTCAGCCCCCCCCCCCCCCCCTTTAAGCTCTTTAAAATTCCTTCCTATAATATTTTTGTCGTAAGAGTCAAATTTATAATGGAAAAGAAAAAGATGGTTGTATTTTTTACTTCAGGGATAGAAAAATCCTGATTAAAGAAAAAAAAAAAGTCTCATCCCATTTTACTGGCATTTTTGTGTGGGTTGGCATCTCTGTAGTTCCTACTACCATCACCATCACAAATTCTCCGTTTTTCCTCCCTTCTCTAGACCCATAGATAACACAGGTCCTAGTAGTCTGTGTCTAGACCCGAGTAAGTCCAAGTAAAGCAGGGAGGACTGAGACAAGAATTGCCGCAGGGGGGCGTGGCTAGTCCATTTATTCCCACCTTAACTCTCTCATTTCCCCCTCGGTGATTTCCCCCTTAATACGCTTTACCTCCCCTTCCTCCTTGTGCCATTTCAGTCAGGGGACGTCATCCACCCTCAACCTCCTGTAACTTAATTCATCAACAAAACACTGTCTTGACACATTCATTTGGAGTTTGCTCCCTTGTTTGTTTGTTTTTTATCTTATGTCAAAGCAATCGAGAGAGAGAGAGAGAGAGAGAGAGAGACAGAGAGAGAGAGAGAGAGAGAGAGAGAGAGAGAGAGGGGGAGTAGCTTTGATACTACGCCTATAATTTGTCTCAGAAAAATGTTAATAAATAGACATGTGGTAAAAGTAACCCCGGGGTATACTACGGATATAGGCGGTGTTAGGGTTGAGTCTAGTGAGTTAAAATTGATTTTTTCCCCTCCATTTTTGAATGATACCGTTTTCATAGGATGGGTCACACATTTATCCAACACCCTCTCTCTTTTAATCAAAATATAACCGGATAGAACGCCATCCTCTTCCACCCACGTTCCATAGGACGGGTCACGAATGTCTTATAATCAGAATATAACCAAATAGAATAGCCTCCCCCCCCCCCTCCTTCTTCCTCTTCCCCCCCCCCCCCCCCTAGCCTGACGCATAGATCTAAAGTAATTTTACTCCAATCTGGTTACACGTAACGGAATGAACTGATTATTGGATTAAATCGGCATGCCTTTATCTCAGTTACTGTGAGACTTCAGCACACTCGTCTGTCTGTCCGTCCGTCCGTCCGTCCTCGCCGATCGCTCGCGTCCATAGTTCCGCAAAATTCTAAATTCTAAATTGAGTTTTTATATAGCGCAATATCTACTAAAGCGCTTTACAAAGGGTCCCTCGCCAACAGCAAACATTTAGGACGGGACATGACGCCTGTTAGGCGATATCATATTTTTTTTCCGGACAGAGACATCGCTATTAACGGCCAGGTACTCATTTTACATCTGACTACGGTGACTACTACTCCACAAGCACCGCAAAAATAACGATAGATGCAACATTTCTCGCTTTATGTCATAAGTTTAGCTTAAAATTTATTTTTTTTTTCAATTTTTTTTTAATGTTACCGTTTTCATAGGACGGGTCACAAATGTCTTATAATCAGAATATAAGCAAATGGAACGGCCTCTTCTCTCTCTTTCATCCCCCCCCCCCTTTCCCCCCTTAGCCCGATGCAAAG
>NC_088367.1:47294056-47296556 GCF_034508935.2 Berghia stephanieae
ATAGCCTGACACTTACCAAAGAATGACGTCAAAAGACAAGTCTTTGGCCGCAAAAGAAAACAAATCGTGAGGTGTATTCAATAGTGCAACTAATGAAATCACTTGTTTCCATGAGCACAACCAACGACAACTGACTAGGCGCTGCAGAAAACTAAAAGATGACGTCAAATTATAAGTCAAAGTGGATCTGAGTGAAGTGTCAGACTATAAGTTAACGATGGCTACAGTCTTAGTGTCAGGCTATAAGTTAACGATGGCTACAGTCTTAGTGTCAGACTATAAGTTAACGATGGCTACAGTCTTAGTGTCAGACTATAAGTTAACGATGGCTACAGTCTTAGTGTCAGGCTATAATTTAACGATGGCTACAGTCTTAGTGTCAGGCTATAATTTAACGATGGCTACAGTCTTAGTGTCAGGCTATAAGTTAACGATGGCTACAGTCTTAGTGTCAGGCTATAATTTAACGATGGCTACAGTCTTAGTGTCAGGCTATAAGTTAACGATGGCTACAGTCTTAGTGTCAGGCTATAAGTTAACGATGGCTACGGTCTTAGTGTCAGGCCACAAGTTAACGATGGCTACGGTCTTAGTGTCAGGCTATAATTCAACGATGGCTACAGTCTTAGTGTCAGGCTATAAGTTAACGATGGCTACAGTCTTAGTGTCAGACTATAAGTTAACGATGGCTACAGTCTTAGTGTCAGGCTATAATTTAACGATGGCTACAGTCTTAGTGTCAGGCTATAAGTTAACGATGGCTACAGTCTTAGTGTCAGGCTATAAGTTAACGATGGCTACGGTCTTAGTGTCAGGCTACAAGTTAACGATGGCTACGGTCTTAGTGTCAGGCTATAATTCAACGATGGCTACAGTCTTAGTGTCAGGCTATAAGTTAACGATGGCTACGGTTCTAGTGTCAGGCTATAAGTTAACGATTGCTACGGTCTTAGTGCCAGAGTATAATTTAATGATGGCTACAGTCTTAGTGTCAGGCTATAAGTTAACGATGGCTACGGTCTTAGTGTCAGGCTATAAGTTAACGATGGCTACGGTCTTAGTGTCAGGCTATAAGTTAACGATGGCTACGGTCTTAGTGTCAGGCTATAATTCAACGATGGCTACAGTCTTAGTGTCGGGCTATAAGTTAACGATGGCTACGGTCCTAGTGTCAGGCTATAAGTTAACGATGGCTACGGTCTTACTGTCAGGCTATAAGTTAACGATGGCTACGGTCTTAGTGTCAGGCTATAAGTTAACGATGGCTACGGTTTTAGTGTCAGGCTATAATTCAACGACGGCTACGGTCTTAGTGTCAGGCTATAAGTTAACGATGGCTACGGTCTTAGTGTCAGGCTATAATTCAACGATGGCTACGTCTTAGTGTCAGGCTATAAGTTAACGATGGCTACGGTCTTAGTGTCAGGCTATAAGTTAACGATGGCTACGGTCCTAGTGTCAGGCTATAATTTAACGATGGCTACAGTCTTAGTGTCAGGCTATAAGTTAACGATGTCTACGGTCTTAGTGTCAGGCTATAAGTTAACGTTGGCTTCGGTCTTAGTGTCAGGCTATAAGTTAACGATGGCTACGGTCTTAGTGTCAGGCTACAAGTTAACGATGGCTACGGTTCTAGTGTCAGGCTATAAGTTAACGATGGCTACGGTTCTAGTGTCAGGCTATAAGTTAACGATGGCTGCGGTTCTAGTGTCGGGCTATAAGTTAACGATGGCTACGGTCTTAGTGTCAGGCTATAATTTAACGATGGCTACAGTCTTAGTGTCAGGCTACAAGTTAACGATGGTTACGGTCTTAGTGTCATGCTATAAGTTAACGATGTCTACGGTCTCAGTGTCAGGCTACAATTTAACGATGGCTACAGTCTTAGTGTCAGGCTATAAGTTAACGATGTCTACGGTCTTAGTGTCAGGCTATAAGTTAACGTTGGCTTCGGTCTTAGTGTCAGGCTATAAGTTAACGATGGCTACGGTCTTAGTGTCAGGCTACAAGTTAACGATGGCTACGGTCTTAGTGTCAGGCTATAATTCAACGATGGCTACAGTCTTAGTGTCAGGCTATAAGTTAACGATGGCTACGGTCTTAGTGCCAGGGTATAATTTAACGATGGCTACGGTCTTAGTGTCAGGCTATAAGTTAACGATGGCTACGGTCTTAGTGTCAGGCTATAAGTTAACGATGGCTACGGTCTTAGTGTCAGGCTATAATTCAACGATGGCTACAGTCTTAGTGTCAGGCTATAATTTAACGATGGCTACGGTCTTAGTGTCAGGCTATAATTCAACGATGGCTACGGTCTTAGTGTCAGGCTATAAGTTAAAGATGGCTATGGTCTTAGTGTCAGGCTATAAGTTAACGATGGCTACGGTCTTAGTGTCAGGCTACAATTTAACGATGGCTACGGTCTTACTGTCAGGCTATAAGTTAAAGATGGCTACGGTCTTAGTGTCAGGCTATAAGTTAACGATGGCTACGGTCTTAG
>NC_088367.1:47304056-47316556 GCF_034508935.2 Berghia stephanieae
TCTGACAAAAGACAATATTTAAAAAAATAAATAAATATACTAAATAATATTTAAATTAAGAGTCACAGATAGAAAAGGAAATTTTTAAAAAATATAGATATATAGGGCAATATATTATATTCAAAAAGTGAAAACAATATATTATAGAACGGCAAAATAAAAATAATAATAATAATAATAATAATAATAATAATAATAATAATAATAATAATAATAATAATAATAATAATAATAATAATGCATTGATGCTATACGTATTTTATTTAATTAAAAAGAAGAGAGGGAGAGATGAAAATAAAAATTGCAGTATTTAAATGAATATTTTAGTGCGTTTTATTTTTCAAAATAAATGAAAATGCGTTTATTTACAATCAAGCGTTTCGGAATAGATCTTCGAATATTAATTTGTACCGTTAATGGCAATGTTTTGTTAATATCAGTAACAAAGATGTGTCGATTTTTATTTCAATTTTTGTATGTTACTGTTGGAATTACATAAACAGTTGGTCCATTATTTAAGGTTGTTACGTTTTATTTTCTGTCAAAATGACTCAAGAAGACGATGGCAATAAAAACACGTAAATTCTAAGTTTTGATAATTGAAAAATGTCTTATGGTATTTATTGTTATATTACAACATCATTGATTATATTTCTCTCCCGTCAATAGGGATGAATTGGTAGGTTGATATTGACTCTTTGAGATTCATGGGTTCATGACAAAGAGCAAAGTTTTATATCTGTTTGTATTCTTGGTAATAAATGTGTGGTTAACGCAGCCAAGTAATCGACAACAGAGCTTATTTAGTTGTGTAATGAGACATGGCGTTATAATAGATTACATAAGACATTTGGATTTTATCACTGGAAATTAAGTTGAAATGATTTATGCGGAATATGAGTCAATCGTTGTTTTGTTTAGTTTTGTTTTGAAACGCGTTTCATCGTGATTTTTAAAAGGAGACATATTCTCATAGTAACGGAATAACGGACTTTTGGTTTAAAGTCGGAGAACAAATAAAATGACGGAGTATTAATTATTATGAAAGACTAATGTCTTGTAATGGGAGTTAAAATGTTATTACGGAAGAATAACAAAATATTGAAAATGCATTACCATGTCATGTGAGCTGATAATATTTGTGACACAAGTGGTTAACTTGTTAAGAATCAGCGAATTATAAGTAACCCATATGGTAAAATGCTGTTATGCATATTGGGTAAATAAGCGCAGTGATGTAAGACGCGGTAATTAAAGTGCACACGGTTTAAATTACGAGACGCAGGAATGAGGCGTTCGGGAATATTTTATTTTGCGTTTGATTAAAGCGCTTGGTTTAACATTATGAAATGATGCAGAAGGCGGAGAATTTTTATAAATACGATGCGCGTGGTTAAAGCGCACACAATTATCAATGCTATATTAAGAGGCGCGAGATAACGTCGCAATGAGTTATATGAATATTTTTATAAGCCGAGGGCAAAGGCGCGAAACATTGAATTTTTATTGACCAGAGTGTATATCGTTTCTGCAAATATTTTGATTATCATATTTTTCTCCTATAGATTCGCTGTTGTAATTGTAATCAATATTTACTGCGTGGTTTGAATTTAACATTTATATCATAAAGTGTGTAACTGAGTTGAAGAAGAAGTTATGTTCAATTGTCAAATCTTAAGTGTGTAATCAATCGGCAATCAGTTGAAATGGTAGGAAGTGCTACGATAACATAAACAAAATCATATTTCATTAAATTAGGGATTTTCTAAGGGGAATAATTCGAGTTAATCAAAGGCAGAAGTAGTGTTTGCACTAAAACATGATACAGTCATCACGAAAGAGGACACTTGCAACCATCAGTCATAACGGGAACGCTGATGACAACGACAGAGGCAACTCAAACACAGCCACAACAGAGGTCGGGAAATGTCCTAATCCCTTTGGTCTATCCACGAATACATTAAAATGGAGTAACAATCTCGACTACGCCATTGATACGTCCAGAATCAACACAATCTACAGACTACAAATACACAGCAACCTCAATTACATCGTACCTTTCAACTTATACAAACTTGACAGAATTCATAAAATAATATCTGTATCAACACAGATTTCTTCCATGAACCTTTTTTATATTTATATTCTTTATTGAACAATTGGATTACTTGTATTTACTTCTACGACAACAATACCCAACGATGTACGATGTCAATAATTACATAAACGTTCAAGATACGATTGTTTTTACAAAAATGATGTCCAATTGTGAACAATACTACTTCCATCATATTCAGTGGTGAGCGTATTCAAATTTAAACTTATGTCAATATACAAGTGTGCAGCACCCATATCTACAACTTATAAACATTGAATATTATAATAACGCCTGTCTTAGTATCATTGTAAAAGATAAAGGCTATATATGTATATAAGACAATGCAGGAAAAAGTATCGCAAAACGCCACATGAGCGATTTCCTTGGATTCATTATCGTATGATATTCAACAACCTGCGTTCAAATAACGAAAATATTGTTGACCTTATTCGACCCTACTACATACACTACTAGACTACGTTATTGTTACATCATCTACCTGGTGTTTGGACTCACGTCACCCACCGGTACTCTACAGATTACATCATCTACCTGGTGTGTACTCACATGCCACCTCATCAAAACTCGATCAACAAACACAGACAATTACAACACACGACCTCTGTCGACTACTACACACGAACTCTTTGTCAACACATGGCTGAGTTCACAACTTTCTTTTGACTTGCTGGATAAGTCAAACTTCATTTAAATTCAAGATCTCGCACACAGTTAATCTTGAATTTTTACAATTTCATCTACAATGAGATTCAACGTTTACACAAGACAACCACAAATATCAACGAGGAGAATCGACCCAGATGCCGGAGATGAATGGATTACAGCGACGTCACAAGACCAAGAAACAACCCAACAGGTTAAGCATACGTTTGCTACCTGTAGAGTCTTTTTTCGTCCCAAATTCAAAAGACTCGAACAAATACAACACACTAATTGCAAAAGTTGGTCACTTTAGTAACAGCCCACAATCACATACTGTGTTAGATTTTACTTATTTAGTTATTTACACTGTACTAAATATGAATAAGTCGGACAGACTAATGACTGATTATTTACTAAACACTAGATATGTGATGTGAACAAGTCGGACAGACTAATGTCTGATTATTTATTAAACACTAAATATTTGAATGTGAAGACATTATGGTGATAATTCGAAGACATTTACAGAGGAAAAAGTTTTTAATTAATTAACAGTAATTAAAGTGAATTTATGACAATTGGGCTATTCAGTGACCACAACACACACAACAATGCAACACGTAGACTAAATACAATCACCTCAACTCTTATAGTTGATATATTTTTTTTTCATTACATGAAAACTCATTCTAAATGGAGACAATGACTTAATTAACAATTACTGACAATTTTTACAGGATGACCATTCTCAAAACGAACGGATTACTGAGAAATGTGACCTCTGATGGATGACCACAAAGAACAATTTGATATCAATGAAGTTGTAAACTACACCCTGATGACTTAAAAAGCTTAAAAAATTGAAACATCGACAATGAACAATGAATGATAATAACTTCAACTTGAATTTTAAAATGATGATAATGCTATTATTATGATTTATTTTAAATATTTTTTATTATTAATTGAAATGTAATCCTTCGTATATGGATCTAGATGTCTATAATACATTTTTTGTACCACATATTATAAGTAGGAATTAATGTAATAATGTTGTTTAAATGGAATCATACAATATAAGGGAATATACAAGGTACTGGTTTTGATATGCCAGTAAATGAGTAGACATACATGGAAGCTGAGATTATCACCCATGTCGTAAAGAGTTAAATTTGAGATTGAATAAGACAACGTGAGTATATCACAAATGGAATTTGAACCATCCTTTTTCACGCAATACTATTTATGTGTGATGGGATATGACGAGAATTAAACACTTTTATTGCTATGAAGATGGAAGTTAAGGTGAAAAGATATTTTTTCTTTGAACTTTTAATTACTTGATATCTTACTGTCAATGTTGTAATGCCTTAAAAAGTATAATCGATAAATATAAAAATGTTTAATCAACTTTCGTGTTGGTAAATTTAAATTTTAATCACTTTTAAATGATAGATACCTTACTGTTGATGTTGTAATTTGAAAGAAAAATCTATAATCGATATATATATATCTATTTAGATGTTGTAATCAAATTTGATGTTTGTGAATTTATCAATGTTGTAATACTATAAAACCTATAATTGATATATATGAATGTTGTAATCAACTTTGGTGTTTTTGAATTTAAAGTTTAAAGTTTTTAAATATTTAACTGGTATAAGTATTATCATTTTAAACATTTATTTATTACATTTTAGTTGGACATTACATATATATTTAATCTCTCACTGTAATTTTTTTGAATTGAAATTGTTTTAAAGTCAATTTAAATTCTAAGAAAGGGGCGTATGTAAGAGAGTTAGCTTATAGCAAGTGGGTTTAATGAGTTCACAGTGCTTGTATATCAGTTAAACTTGGTCATTATATTGAGTAGTCTAGGACAGTTTTACGTTCCAAAGTTAAAGGATTGGTCATTATATTGAGTACTAGAAAATTACTTTCTTTGATCGGTGTTACTTGGTTATTGGGGATAATAGCATCAAATTATAGTTGGAATTTATTATTTGGGCGTACAGATTATTTGGGCGTACTGAACTAACGTTTACCAAAAGTAATATTATATCATAAAAGGCGGGGTTTAACGCCAATATGTAGGAATTGACGTTTCAGGTTTGATTATGATTTGGTCTTACTCTTAGGGGTTGGATTATAGACTGACAGGGAACTGTCAAAACTGCAAGGGGGCGTGGAAACGATGGAACTATGGGTAAAATTTTGATAGGGATAAAAGAGGATGTTTCGAGGAAAACGGGGGGATTCAACTTGACCATGAGCTGCACACTTTAAACCTTTTGTGCTCACCATCATTTATTTGCTTTTACGAACTTAGAAATATTCCACGTATATTGAAAATGGTTACTTAGGCAAACTGACTTTACATGTGGACTGATTTTACGGATTTGGAATTTATGAAACTGATTGAATTATGACAATGCTATTTGATTTGGATTTGGAATTTATCATGATTTGGATTTTGAATTTATCACAAACAAATAAACTGTAAGAAATGAAACTTGGAATCTGGACTTTTATTTGAATGTTTTGGTGTTGTGCATTCAATTATCATCACCGGCCCTTGAACTCTTTCGTCATTATTAACATCTACAACACAACGCAAAGGATAATACTACCATCTATGAAAAACACCACTATGCGATCATAAGCCATTACATATGTGTGCAACTACCCCACATACATACGAGCTTGACATCAGAGGCGCTCAAAATTAAATAGAACATGGCGAACAAAGCTCGTGTTGACCCGCCGATCGTGAAAAATCGGGTCTTGAGAAGTTTGATCAGCCGACCATCGATAAGCGAATTCTTTTGTGTGATATTATGATATGATGTTGTATTTAGTGTGCACATAAAGCTTTGTTCAAAGAATGCACATAACACTGTGTATCTAGAATTCATATAGGGAATGAGATTAGCGGAAGAGTAGCGTCCCTTGATTGGACGTCTGTGACGTCACCGGCGGAAGCGAGGACGAGAGACGCATGCGCACAACCAACATGACGCTCTCTCTCTAATAACTTTTCCGCCGGTGACGTCACAGACTGGGTGACGTCCAATCAAGGGACACTACTCTTCCGCTAATCTCATTCCCTATATTATAATAATATATATTCTATATATTCTTATATTCTATTATATCTAACCCTTTTTAAAATTTAAAACAAATGCACCCTTAGAAAGCACTCAACAGCACTCTACTTGTAATTAACCTTTGAAAATGGAGTTTATCAATAGGCACATTTTTTCCTCTTCATATATAGATCTATATATAATTTTTTTCCTATTATTTCATACCCCATTTTGTTGCATTAAAAAAACTAAAACTAAAACGTGTATAGTTTATATCAGAAAAACCATCAAGAAAGTCTGCAAAAGATTATAATTAATAAAACCAAATCTTCATGAAAATAACCCATTTTTGTGTTTAGGTTTTAAATCCCGTACACCTCTGAACCACAAGTTTATATTGGTTTCTATAACGTGAAAGGACAACAGAAATTGCTTTCTACCATTTTGATAGGACGCAAGTCTATCACAAAGTATTTTCCACCAAATCTAACAGACCCAGCTACCCGATCACTGCTGGATAGATTGAAGGTTGGGGGGGGGGGGGGGGGTCAGAAAAAAAAATCTCCACTATACCTGGGATTGACCTCGGTCCCTTTGTGTGTGAAGTGAGTGCTCTTATCAACCTCTATCTGGACCTCCTTTACAATACTCTTCAACAATCGTAACGTCACTTCCTTCCTAATGACGCATGGTAACTTTAGTAACACGGGCTCTAAACTATTGGAACAATGGCGGACGCCCGTATGAAATATTTCTCCGGCGAGCGAGCATAAAAGCGTATTCAGTTTGAAGAATATAAAGTAATGATTTTCTTTGTTTAGAACCAAGATGGCCGCCGTTGCCGGGCGACGTGACATCAGACTACTGAATCCAATTGAGATGGGCTGTTTAGGTTGGATGAATTTTTGTTGTATATTCTTAGTATTTATTTTATGCACTGCTTATTCCCTTCCAATTCAAGCGTATTCTTTTCATTACTACTTTGCGCGTGGTGATGGAGCACCTGAATCATTACTATAGTTCCAGGGTGTCACCGAAGTGATGTCGTTTCTTCTCTCTTACTAGCTATCTGCTTCTTTTTGTGATTATTTTACGGATTTTTTCTGTAAATCCGCCTGTTTCTGTTATAATATTTACTTTGATATCTTAGGTTATATTGATTACATTGTACTATTTTGTAGATGCTTGTTTTTTTAGCGTCTCTATAACCCATGTATGAAGAACCTAAGCACAACAACAAAATCTTGCGAATCTACAGTGCTCTTCTGGGTGGGGTTTCTGACTTCCCATAGTGGGCAGGGAGGCACTTACTGGATATAGTTAGTTTTCATCATCATCATCATTGCCTTTTTCACCCTGGGTCAGGGTATAGGCCACAGACAAACAGTTTTCATCCTTCTCTATCCTGAACTAACTTTTTTTTTTTTTTTTTATCTCATTCCATGTCTTACCACTTCTCTGTATATCAGCTTCTTTAATTCTTCTCCATGTTCCTCGTGGCCTTCCCCTTGATCTTCTGCCCTGAGGGTTCCAGTCCAGTACTTTCTTTGTTATAGTTAGTTTTGGGAGATGATATTTATTTTCCTTGTAAAGCATCTCTCTGTTACGTACTGTTTTTTTAATTTTTTTTTTTCATTTTTAACATATGATTTGTAAACATTTGAGTAATAAGTGGGTTCTTGTGCTGGTGTCTGGGTAATCTCAATGAGTACATTGGTGGTGTGCTCTTGGAATCTACATCTATTCCCTATTTGTACCATTCCCCTTTGTCTTACTTTTTCCTCTCAAGTCCTTTTAATTGTACATCTAGAATGTTTTTACTATCCAATTTTCCTCCTTTTTACTGGCGCTGATATGACCTAAATGTGTTGCAAGCGCGTTAATTAAACCCTTAAAAACAAGAAAGAAAAACAATCAGTGCATAGTTACTCATGTTGTGGATGGTTTTTGTATCATTTTCTGTCTCCAGATATTTATTAGAAGACCAGTTAAAAGGCCCATCTAGTGTGGATGGATATACACGATCTCTTACCAGGGGATGTCGATGCGTGGAATGTAAGGCATTTGCTTACTCGTTTGTTTTTTTGGTCCATTGATCATCATCATCATTGTTGTCGTCGTCGTCGTCGTCGTCATCATCATCATCATCACCACCACCACCACCACCACCACCACCACCACCATCACCGTCGTTGTCGTTGTCATTGTCCTTCAATTAAAAAAAAAAAATCCTCATTTAGAATATCACAGTGAACAGACTCTGACGCTGGCAGACGTGGGGTTAGGAAATCACTTCAAAGATTTTTACCAGTCTCTTTGAGGGGAACTTAATACTTTTCACTCCTCGTGTGGTCATGTTCATAGAAGCTTCCCAATTGAGGCCTGCCATCTTCAGTTCGTCTCTAAGTGAACATCTTTCATGTCTATTTTTCGGACGCCCCACCTTTCAAGTCCCTTTGGGGGGTTTCCAATCGAGGGACTGGCAAGTGATGTTTTTCTCCCTGGTCTTCTCAATGTGTCATCGACCCATCTCCATTTCCTCCTCCTAATTTGGAATTTGGGTGCTGATGATAGGTCCTCGGCTTGGCTTGACCGTCTCCATAATTCTGTGCTGGAAGCGTCGTCTTGATATGGGACAGCGTGGCTCAGTGGTACGGTCTTTGCTTCGTACTAAAAAAGTACTGAGTTCGATCACCCGCCCGCTGCGCTGTGTGGCCTTGAGCTAGTCACCTCACTCTAGCTCACTTTGCAGCCATCGCACTGCAGCTGACGTCTGGGTTATTCCGGTATTCCCTTTTGGGATGAATAAAGGGATTTTTATTTTTATTATATTTGTTATTTTTAATGTATAATGTAAGCATTTGAGTGTATTCCTCTTTGTTGGATTTTGTGCTTGTGTCCGGATGAGACTTATAGGTGATCTCAAACTAAGTACATTGGTGGTATGCTCTTGGAATCTACATCTGATTCCTATATGTTCCTAGTACCCCTTTGTCTTACTTTTCCTTGGGTGCTTTAATTTTATTTCAAGAACTTTTTACTATCCCATTTTCTTCCTTTTTACTGGCGCTGATATAACCTAAATGTGTTGCAAACGCCGTAAAAAAAACCCTTAAAAACAAAAACAAAAAACAATTATCTTTTTACTGATATAATAATAATAATATTCCTCCCTTCCTTTACTCCAGTGGATTGTTGGGACGGCCCTAACGATGAACCAGTCATCTACCACGGACACACCCTGACCTCCAAGATTGCCTTCAAGGCCGTCATACAAGCCATCGACCAAGCCGCTTTTCTCACCTCAGAGTAAGTCAGTCTCGTCTTCTGGATTGATGCTGTCTGTTCCTGTTCTTGTTTGTTTGTTGGATTTGCTGCATCGATATTATATAGGGATAGAGTAATAAATGTGATAAATGTGATTTTGTAAACCTGCAGGTTACTTACGCTCTGCCAGTATACACTGAACAATTGCCCAAACCATTGCTATTTTTGGGAAAAATAAATGAAGACGAGTCGGGTATCATAAATTGCTCAACTCATTGCTCTTTGAACATCTTAATAATCATCTGTTTTATTCATTTCTATTTTTTCTTTCTGTTTAGGTATAATTTGATATCTTCAGCTAAGTTGAAGAAAAGTGAACTTGAGGCCCTTAACACCGCTGGAGTGTTGAGTTGTCCCACTAGCAGAGAAACTTAAGTGTCGAAGGGATAATTTATTGTTTTAATCCTTTACTTAAAAATATAAAATTCACCTTGAAAACTCCTTGAATTTCAAAATGGAATTGCTGTAGGAACCCTGTAGTCAATTTTGTAAAAAAAAAATCTGTTAAAGAGGAATTATTTTTGAGATAGCTTCTAAGTGAACCTGGAAAGCAACATATATATATATATATATATATATATATATATATATATATATATATATATATATATATATATATATATATATATATATATATATATATATATATATATATATATATTAATATATTATATATATTATATTATATATTTATATATATATTATATATATATAATATAATATAATATATATTATATAATATATATATATATATAATAATATATATATATATTATATATATATATATATATATAATATATATATGTGGACGCTTTTAAGGACAGGTAGGCTATCCCAGATTTTACAGTTTTGAGAAAATCGACATTGAAGATTTCGATCCCATAAAATGTCCAATTACTGAAATACTGTTCAATATTTTTTTTCAAAACTATTTGTGTGGGATGATAATTGTACTTGACGATGATAGTCATAAAAGAAAACAACAAATACATCACAGAATTCTCTTATTTTATGAAAAACAAGTGGGTTAGCCGAGTTGTCCATATTTAAACAGCATCACTGAGCAAAGAATTTACAATATATAACAAGTGCTATCCCACCCAACTTGCACATCGGGCCATTCCTAGTTATATATCATAAATCTCACCTTAATATTTTTTTAAAAAATTAAATGTTTTATTTTTCTATTTTTGCCCCCAGGTACCCCGTCATCCTTTCAATAGAGAACCACTGTAGCATCAAGCAGCAGATGGCAATGGCCCGTTGTATGCAGAGCGTCTTCGGGGACAGAATTGCCACGGCCGACACGGCCACCCTCAACAGTCAAACCACCCTGCCATCTCCTGAATCGCTCAAGGGAAAATTTATCATCAAGGTGAGTTGATGGCCTGGTGCTGGTTTACTGAAATAATTCCTCTGTCACCACTAGCAGTATGGGCAGTGAGTGTAGCTCAGTGGTAGTCTTTGCTTCGTACCTAAAAGGTACCGAGTTCGAATACAAACTGCGCTGTACAGCCACAGCAGACATGGCCACCCTCAACAGTCAAACCACCCTGCCATCTCCTGAATCGCTCAAGGGAAAATTTATCATCAAGGTGAGTTGATGGCCTGGTACTGGTTTACTGAAATAATTCCTCTATCACCACTAGCAGTTTGGGCAGTTAGTGTGGCTCAGTGGTACAGTCTTTGCTTCGTACCTGAAAGGTACTGAGTTCGAATACAAACAAACTGCGCTGTACAGCCTTGAGCAAGCCGCCTCGCCCTAGATCAGTTAGCCGCGCTGCACTGTGGCTGATGCCTGGGTTATTCCAGTCTTCCCTTGGAACAGACTCTTATGCATGGAACAAATTTGTTCGATTTTCAATGAGGGTGAACTCAAGAGAGTTAAGACAATTTTTTTCTTGCGGATGAATAAAAACAATTTTACTTCTTTTATATTTGAATTAACAAATCTACTACTTGGCCGTGCTCCGGAGAAAAAAAAAATTGTTTAAAAATGTTTGGCCAGAAAGTTTATCCTTCAAGTATTGATTGATTAAAATTACTCTTATCTTGCTAAAAACTCTTAAGCCTGGGACTGCATAGAAGTCCCAGGTTTTAGAGATTTTGTCCAGAGGGTCAATTCAATGGTTGATATTTTCCATATCTCTTTTCGCCAGCTTGTCTCTTTTTTCTTCTTCAAAGTTTTAAATAATTTCATTGAGTGGAGGAATATCCACTAAATACACTCTCCTCTTTATTTTAAAAAAAAATCACTATTAGTTATATCAGGGCATAATATGACAAATTGACCTTTCTCACCCTTAGATATGAAATGATTTGGTATGATTTGCGACTGTGTTTCTTTCTCACAGGGTAAAAAACTTCCCAACAACTCAGAATCGGAGGAGGGTTACGTCACAGACGAAGACGAAGGTGTGGAGCCGGACAAGAAAAAAAGCAATAAAAGGGTAATAAGGCATGCAGATCAAAAGCAATTGAGATTATGTCTGTCCCCTTAGCAGTGATTGGTTTGCTATAATGTCCTATCCAGAGGGTAGCAGGCAATTAGATCTATTATTCTCCTTTTAACTCTACAGAAATTGGGATACGTTCTATAATACATGGGCCTCTTTGTGCTCTAATTTTTTTTCCCCCATAGAACAACCCCCCCCCCCCCCCCTGCTTAAAACTAATTGCTTATTTTATGGCATTGTATTGCATCTCAGACTTGGTTTGTTTCGGGCTTGTTTTGGAAAAACAAAATAATATCCTGAAGACAGTTTTCCCATAAATTGATGGATAGAAGAAATTCTCTTTTATCTTCTTCTTCTGAGTCGGCTAGCTTAAATTCTGTCGAGCACTGTAAGTCAAATTGATACTAGGCTGCTAGAATCTGTGGACTGTAAAAAGTAATAAACAAAAATGAATAGAACAGCTTCAAAAAAAAACAAAATACCAAACATGGAATGTTTCGGGCTCAAAACCCTTCTTCAGCTAACAACAACAACAATTAAAGACATAAATACATTACTAAATTCCAGATATATAGACGACAGAGATATTGTGTAGGTCTTCTTCTTTTTCTACAGAGAGGACCTCAAAAATATCTCGTGTCGTCTATCTGGAATTTAGTAATGTATTTATGTCTTTATTGTTTTGTTGTTGTTGGCTGAAGAAGGGTTTTGAGCCCAAAACGATCCGTGTTTGGTATTTTGTTCTTTTTTAAAGCTGTTATATTAATTTTTGTTCATTACTTTTTGAGCAATGTAACAAAGTTTGAGACAGACCAGTGGGATAGCAACTGTTCCATCCTTTTCATGTGTGAATGCCTGTTTTTTTCA
>NC_088367.1:47321556-47329056 GCF_034508935.2 Berghia stephanieae
CTTCTCTCTCTCTCTCTCTCTCTCTCTCTCTCTCTCTCTCTCTCTCTCTCTCTCTCTCTCTCTCTCTCTCTCTCTCTCACACACACACACACACACACAGGCATTCTACATTGTTGTCACTATATCACTTCCAGAAACACTGGGAGATGAACTCATTCAGCGAGAGTCATACCTTCAAGCTAGCCCTGTCCAGTCCAGAGTCTTTCTCTCTCTCTTTCTCTCCATCTCTCTCTCCCACACCCCAACCCCCTCTCAATCTATCTCTATGTCTCATTCTTCATTGTTGTCACTATATCACTCACTAAATTATCCCCTTTCAGAAAAACATTGGGAGATGAACTCATTCAGCGAGAGTCACGCCTTCAAGCTAGCCCTGTCCAGTCCAGAGGAGTTTGTCAACCACAACAAAAAGTTCCTGTCGCGTATCTACCCGAACGGCATGAGAGTGGACTCCAGCAACTACAACCCCCATGATCTCTGGAACTGTGGCTGTCATATGGGTGAGTTGTTCCCCCCCCACCCCCCCACCCACCCACCCACCCACCCAGAGCCATTAGGGACATGCAGAGCAGACAGGATTTTAGAGAAGCTACAGCTGGTTAGAGAAGCTACATCAAAATGCTGATTAGAAAAGTTACAGATTATTAGAAAAGCTACATCAAAATGCTGATTAGAAAAGTTACAGATGATTAGAAAAGCTACATCAAAATGCTGATTCAAAAACACAATGAAAATCTTAAGTTTTTAAATTTTGTAATAGTTTTTCTTTAAAAAAAAAAAAGATGAAAGTCTCCATCTAGATAACACGGCTATTCTTCTCTCATCTCCAGTGGCCCTCAACTTCCAAACAGCGGGCCTGATGATGGATTTGTACCACGGATGGTTCCAGAAGAACGGTGCCTGCGGTTACATCCTGAAGCCTGCCATTATGAGAGAACCCATCGCTTACTTCAGTGCCAACACCAGGGATGTCATCCCAGGCATCTCACCACAGATTCTACACATAAAAGTGAGTCTTGATTCGATGGCGGCTATGGGGTCTTGTGGTATGACACTCACTTTCGGATTGGAAGGTCCTGGGTTCGAGCGTAGTCATCGTTAACTTATAGCCTGACACTGAACAAAAAATTACCTCAAAAGACAAGTCTTCGGCCACAAAAGAAAACAAATCGTAAGTTGTATTCAATAGGTCAACCAATGGGGTCACTTGTCTCTCTGAGCCCTACTAACGACAACTCACTAGGCGGTGCAAAAACCTAAAAAAAATGTAGCCAAACTCTAAGTCCTGGTTTGTTCTAGTGTCAGGCTATACGTTAACAATGGCTATGGTTTGAGCCTCGCTCTGCGCAAAGTTGAATCCTCGGAAAAGACTCTTTACTCACATTCTCTCACCATACTCAGGTGTAAAATGAGTACCAGCATTGTCTCTGTCTAAAAAAAAAAATGTCATTCCTGGCATCTCACCACAGCAGATTCTACACATAAAAGTGAGTCTGATTTGATAGTCACTCTCAAATTGTTTGTTGCATTTTTGTATTGATATATATACACATACGTACAATTGTTCATGGTGTTTATAATTGTTGTTTCAGGTGATAAGTGGTCAGAATTTCCCCAAACCAAAGGGGTCAGCTGCCAAGGGAGACGTGACAGATCCCTACGTCACCATCGAGATGTTTGGGATTCCAGCTGATTGTGCCGTGGAAAGGACCAAAACGGTTCCCCATAACGGTAAGAACTGCCTCAGGTACTCATCTTACATCTTACCTGTCATCTGCATTTTTTTTTGCCAAATTGGGACCTAAAATTTGCCAAAATTTGCCAACACCCCCCCCCCCCCAAATTTGCCAAGATATTTGTCAAAAAATTTGCCGCACTTTGGGTCCTTATTTGAAGATTTTTTGACGAAACGATCCATGATTGAAGTTGCAAGTGTAAGTGACTCGATTTTTTTGACTTGAGAAATGAAATGACTGTGAACAGCGTTGTTACAAAGATTTTAAAGGATCATTATCCGTAGAGAGTAGCTTCCCTTGGTTTGGGCCCAGGCAAAGCTGCAACATTTCTCAAGTTTCTCACTTTTTTTTTCGTTATTTTGTTTTTGCTTCCTTTTTTCCCCAAAAATTTGCCACGCGATTTGCCAATTTTCCCAAAATTTGCCACGATTTGCCAATTTTGGGAAATTTGCCAAAATTTGCGGATCGCAAAAAATGCAGATGACAGTCTTACTCATCTTACACAATATATTAAGTTTTTTTTTGCATCTAGTTAATCTGAACATAACATTGGTCTAAGAGTTTTATTTTATTAATTTTTTTTTAATTTTCTGTATAGATGGAAGGAAATTGACGTTACTTAATCCTTTGTTATTGTTTTTTTTTTTTTTAGACAGCCATTTTATTGATAAGTTTTTAACCAATTCCATCACTCAGACTATAAATGTTCAAGGAATAGGCCCTGTGTATATGATTTACATAATTCGTAGCATTTTTGGCTTTGATAGTTCAGTTTGTTTTTTAATTATAACAAACAAGTTGTCTTTTTTGTTATTTATCACAAATATCCACGTAGTCGTCCTTCAGAGCCATTGGGCCCTTGGAGTTGGAGTTTATCCCAGTTTCTATAGCGTGAAACGGACAATAGCAATTGCTTGCTATCCTTTGGTTAGGATGCTAGTCTCTGGCAAAGTACTTTCCGCCAAATCCAGCTACCCCTTCACTGCTGGGTGGACAGAGGGGTTAGAAAATAATCTCGACTGCGCCCGGGATCGATGTTGTTCCTTTTGCATGTGAAGCGGGTGCTCTACCAACTGAGCTATCGGGACCCCCACAAATATCCACGTACAAACTTGCTTTTACCATGTAAATCGGAGCAAGACTGCTATGGCCTCAGTATCTAAAACGTTTCTTAACCCGTTCCTTACCACCTATAGGAAAATCGTCACATTCGTTACGATGCCACAGACAATTTTCTCATTCT
This sequence comes from Berghia stephanieae, assembly GCF_034508935.2. NCBI lineage: Eukaryota > Metazoa > Mollusca > Gastropoda > Nudibranchia > Aeolidiidae > Berghia > Berghia stephanieae. The sequence goes on from NC_088367.1 coordinate 47,324,536, forward strand.
GATTTCTCTTGTTGTAGACATCATTTTGCTGAACAACATTCTGCATAGAATACACTTGTTACTATTTTGTTTGATTAGGAAAAGTCTGTTTTTGTGTCGGGTGTGGGGTGAACTTTTGTGGCAAATTCTAAAAACGGTAAGGAGAGCGTTAAGAAGTGAGGTTTTCGACAACAAAAAATGGTTATATCTTTTTTTCCCTCTTGACCACCAGGTTACAACCCGATCTTTGATGAGAGCTTTGAGTTCCAGATCAATCTACCAGAACTGGCCCTGGTACGGTTTGCTGTCCTGGATGATGATTACATTGGAGATGAGTTCATTGGACAGTACACCATCCCATTTGAGTGCATGCAGACTGGTGAGGAAATGTGAATAAAATATTTATATATACCGTGTACATTTAACTCTCTCAAGTTCATCATCATCATCATCATTGCCTTTTTCACCCTGGGTCAGGATATAGGCCACAGACAAACAGTTTCCATCCTTCTCTATCTTGAGCTAACTTTTTAATCTCATTCCAGGTCTTACCACTTCTCTGTATATCAGCTTCTTTAATTCTTCTCCATGTTCCTCGTGGCCTTCCCCTTGATCTTCTGCCCTGAGGGTTCCAGTCCAATACTTTCTTTTTTATAGTGGAGTCGTTCTTTCTAAGCGTGTGTCCAATCCACCTCCATCGTCTTCTTCCTATTTCCTCTCCCACTGGTTTCTGCTGTGTTCTTTTCAAGTTCAAATGCATGGTAAATTGAACAGATTTGTTCAATTTTCAATGAAGGTGATCTCGAGAGAGTTTAAGCAGCCATTTCTAAGATCTTGTCCTAACTCTGTACGTTTAATAGTAATTTATTTATTCTCGTAGGAGACTATTTCATATCATATCAGTAAAATATATAAGGCTTTGAAATGGACCAGGTGTTCCTTAAATGCCCTTAAAACATAAGTGACAATGTATATTGTACATTATGCGTTGCATAGCCTTGGAAATAAAAATTCATAAAAAGGGAGAAACAGATAAAAGCATAGAAAAATTGTAAAAACAAACAATAGAAAAGAAAACAAACATCCATTATTAATTATTATTGACATTATTTTTGTTTCATACATATATGACTGAGCATTCGTAATATTATTTTTTTTATGAATGCTCAGTCCTATATTATTGTATGAAACAAAAATTCTATTTCATAAACAAAATAAAACAAGTTAAAAAAAAATAAAAGAATTAAAAAATGAGATAATAGTCCCCACATTTTGATCCCCAAAAGGAAAGTTGTGACATACCAGGAGGTTTGAATGACTGGGGTGGTAGGATCAGCCAGCGTGTGATAGATATCATTGTTGATGTGTATAAGGTTTGGTGGTGTGATAGATATCATTGTTGATGTGTATAAGATTTGGTGGTGTGATAGATATCATTGTTGATGTGTATAAGGTTTGGTGGTGTGATAGATATCATTGTTGATGCGTATAAGGTTTGGTGGTGTGATAGATATCATTGTTGATGTGTATAAGGTTTGGTGGTGTGGTAGATATCATTGTTGATGTGTATAAGGTTTGGTGGTGTGGTAGATATCATTGTTGATGTGTATAAGGTTTGGTGGTGTGATAGATATCATTGTTGATGTGTATAAGGTTTGGTGGTGTGATAGATATCATTGTTGATGTGTATAAGATTTAGTGGTGTGGTAGATATCATTGTTGATGTGTATAAGATTTAGTGGTGTGATAGATATCATTGTTGATGTGTATAAGGATTGGTGGTGTGATAGATATCATTTTTGATGTGTATAAGGTTTGGTGGTGTGATAGATATCATTGTTGATGTGTATAAGGTTTGGTGGTGTGATAGATATCATTTTTGATGTGTATAAGGTTTGGTGGTGTGATAGATATCATTGTTGATGTGTATAAGATTTAGTGGTGTGGTAGATATCATTGTTGATGTGTATAAGATTTAGTGGTGTGATAGATATCATTGTTGATGTGTATAAGGTTTGGTGGTGTGATAGATATCATTGTTGATGTGTATAAGGTTTGGTGGTGTGATAGATATCATTGTTGATGTGTATAAGGATTGGTGGTGATAGATATCATTGTTGATGTGTATAAGGTTTGGTGGTGTGATAGATATCATTGTTGATGTGTATAAGATTTGGTGGTGTGATAGATATCATTGTTGATGTGTATAAGGTTTGGTGGTGTGATAGATATCATTGTTGATGTGTATAAGGATTGGTGGTGATAGATATCATTGTTGATGTGTATAAGGTTTGGTGGTGTGATAGATATCATTGTTGATGTGTATAAGATTTGGTGGTGTGATAGATATCATTGTTGATGTGTATAAGGTTTGGTGGTGTGATAGATATCATTGTTGATGTGTATAAGATTTGGTGGTGTGATAGATATCATTATTGATGTGTTTAAGGTTTGGTGGTGTGATAGATATCATTGTTGATGTGTATAAGATTTAGTGGTGTGATAGATATCATTGTTGATGTTTATAAGGTTTGGTGGTTTTGATAGATATCATTGTTGATGTGTATAAGGTTTGGTGGTGTGATAGATATCATTGTTGATGCGTATAAGGGTTGCCATGATGGGCACAGTGCTGCCTTTTGCACTTGGCTTATGGACTTGCACTTGAACTTGAAGAGTCTTTTCCAAGGAAAGACAGGTTATGTGCCTCTTCAAAGGAGGCGTGGATGAGGTAACCTGCCAAAGGCCTCCCAGTGTGGCCGGCTGAGGAATTGAATTAGGAACTTTTAGAGTAGGAATCAAAGGCTTGCTTCTTTTCTGCTGTTAAATTTCCATTTTGCTCTTATCATTCATACAGGTTTTTGTCATGACCAACATTCGTGTCAGCTGAGGTGCACGCTTAATTGACCAAAGGGAGATAATTCAAAATTTCACTACACTTTTTGAGAGATGTTTTATTTAATGCCCTTGTATTAAACTTGCTGCACATACAAATTAAACATTGTCATCTCTATCTTGCTGCATTGATATTATATCGGGATAGAGTAATAAATGTGATTTTGTAAACCTGCAGGTTACTTACGCTCTGCCAGTATACACTGAACAATTGCCCAAACCATTGCTATTTTCGGGAAAAATAAATGAAGATGAGTCGGGTATCATACATTGCTCTACTCATTGCTCTTTGAAGCATCTTAATAAGAATCTTTTACAAGTAATTCTTCATTCATTCATTTGTTCATTCATTCTTTCATTCATTAAGTCATTCATTCATTCATTCATTCATTCATTCATTCATTCATTCATTCATTCATTCATTCATTCATACATTCATTTATACTTACATTCATTCATCATTCATTTATTTGTTTGTCAACTGAGTAAACGACTAAATTGATTCATTTGTGATTTTTACAAATGTATCCAACCATAATAATATCGCATTTGACAGGAGTGAAATCAAAACAAATTTGTTCAATTTCCCATTCATGTGAACACGAGAGAGTTAAAATCTATCTCCATCTCATTTATTTCCAGGTTATCGACACCTACAGCTTCTGTCCAATACCGGCAACCCATTGGAGAACTGTACATTGTTTGTACATGTGGCCATCACCAACAAACGGGGTGGAGGGGTAAGTACATGTTTGTGATTCACAGCCTAAATCTGACATTTATATGGGAATGAACCAGTTGAAGAAAACTGAATATCGATGTTCGGTGGATCAAACCTCTGAAGTCGCGATTTTCACGATCGGGGGATCAAACCTCTGAAGTCCCGATTTTCACGAAGGTAGATCAAACCTCTGAAGTCCCGATTTTCACGATCGGGGGATCAAACCTCTGAAGTCCCGATTTTCACGATCGGGGGATCAAACCTCTGAAGTCCCGATTTTCACGAAGGTAGATCAAACCTTTGAAGTCCCGATTTTCACGAAGGTAGATCAAACCTCTGAAGTCCCGATTTTCACGATCGGGGGATCAAACCTCTGAAGTCCCGATTTTCACGATCAATGAATCAAAACTCTGAAGTCTACGTACAAGCTTTGTTCACCATGTTATATTTAATTTTGGATAGATCAGACCTCTGATGTCATCATTTTGTTTGAGGTTATGTTTTATCCCAATCTATGAAAAGAAAATTAAAAAGATAACTGGGATTTCACAGTGGACTATATAGCATCTGTCCAAAATTAGATTTTAGATATTGATATTATTATACATATATACCTGCAGCTGATCATTATGGCCCCGTTCGTCTTAGGTTATTTAGGTGTTAGATACCTGAGGTTTATTTTTGGTGAAAATACTAATGATTTGTCTCTTAATGTGCTATTTTCATTGTATGTTTTTTTTTTTTTTAATATTTAGAAACATTTTTTTTTTTACAAAAAATATTTAAAAAAATTATTATTATCATTATTTTTTAATTTTTTTTGGGGGGGGGGGGGGGTTATATCAGGATAATGAATATAAGATTTTAGTCTTTAGTTGTAGGGTAGACATTATTTGTCAAATGTCAAAGTGAGCTTTAAAACTATG
>NC_088367.1:47334056-47356556 GCF_034508935.2 Berghia stephanieae
TTAAAATAGTTTGACGCATGTTTATTTCAGCTTCTTCACAGCCAGAGGGCAGGTCTTGAGTGGCATGAGGAATTGGACAATATTTGTCAGCAAGCTGGTCTAAGGGGAAGGAAGCTGGCCAAGGTAGGCCTGGGGTTTCTTTCATATCTTTATTCACCAACTTGTCTCTTTTTTTTTTTTCATAAGTTTTTGAATAATTTCATCAAGCACAATATCCGCTAAATGTGCTCAAAAAGTTTTACATGGGGTCCCAAGACAAAATTAATACTTTACATTTGCCATAAATGACTACAGCCCCCATAGCAGCATAACAGAAATGATCACACAGCTTGGATGGTCTCCCTTACAAGGCAGATGGAAAGAACAATGACTAACTCTCATGTTCAAAATTACAAATGAAATGTTGGTCTTCTTACCAGAACAACTAGACTTACAACGAAATTCATGCATTCCAAGTAAAACCCATTCAAAAACACTAAAACGCCTATCTACAAACTCAAACATCTTCAAATATTCATTTGCATCCCACAATATCAAAGACTGAAATGCTCTTTCCAAATTGTGTGTGAACACAACAGATTTAGAGTCAGCTGTGTCTAAACTTTTCTGAATCTAGACATCTTAAAATGAGATTTTGATAAAGATTTATTTTTTTATATATGTGACCCTCCGCCTCGAAACGGTATTAAGTCGGATTCTTCAATTTTGGGTTTTTGGTACCCAATCATTGCTTATTTTATGCTTTAGAATTTGATACCAAATTGATAAAATTCGGATTATTCATTGCCGAGATATGATCGTTTCAAGTACGGTATGTGTAAAAACCAAGTTCTGAGAAAATCGACTTTGAAGTGAGGCACCGTTTTCATGCACAGTCAAATCAATAGGCAAAGATAACTCCTTAGATACGGGCATTGAAACTTTGACGAGAATAGTAAAATTTGCAGAGATGCCAATTTTCAATTTGACTCACAGGTATTTCAGACACCACTTGGAGGATTTCAATGCCGAAAGAGGAATTTCCGCACTAAAAAAGTGAATTGGGACGGTATTTGGTACTGTGTTTAAATATTGTATAGATAACTGATTAGAACTATTTTATGATATTTTAACATATTGCCGAATACAACCCCAAAGTTTCCTTATTTCTAATCAAGTAAAGCTCCAAAACCTAATGGTAGTGATTGTAGTAATGGTGGTAGTGAGGATGATGTGGTGTTGGTGGTTGTAGTAGTAGTTGTAGTAGTAGTAGTAATAGTAGCAGTAGCAGTAGTAGTGATGATGACGAAGTGATTATGGCTGTAGCTGCAGTAGTAATAGTAGTCGTAGTAGTGGTAGTGATGATGATGTGGTGGTGGTGGTTGTAGTAGTAGTGGTACTGATGTGGTGGTGGTGGTTGAAGTAGTAGTGGTAGTGAAGATGTGGTGGTGGTGGTGGTTGTAGTAGAAGTGGTCGTGATGAAAATGTGGTTGTGGTGGTTGTAGTGTGTGTGTGTGTGTGTGTGCGTGTGTGTGTGTGTGTGTTTGAGAGAGAGAGAGAGAGAGAGAGAGAGAGAGAGAGAGAGAGAGAGAGAGAGAGCGAGAGAGGGTGAGAGAGAGTTCTGAAAGTTCATCTAGTGATAAGTAGAGCAACACGAACTTGAAAAGCTAATGAGGCTAAAGTTTGAGGCCAAAGTATTTGTGATTAGCTATTATTGGTAAGTACAGGAAGGTGAACATGAAAATTAATCCAGTGAGCGCATGTATGTGTGTGTTTGTGTGAAGACGGATAGAGAGAGGGAGAGAGAGAGAGAGAGAGAGAGAGAGAGAGAGAGAGAGAGAGAGAGAGAGAGAGAGAGAGATAAAGAAAGAGAGGAGCGAGAGGGGGAGGGGAGAGAGACTGCTTGTGCATTAAGAGGGCAGGAGGGAAATAGAGTAAAGATTGAAGCCTGACTGTATAACTCTCTGTGTGTGTGTGTGTTTGTATGTGTGTGTTTGTGTGAAGACGGATAGGAGGAGAGAGAGAGAGAGAGAGAGAGAGAGAGAGAGAGAGAGAGAGAGAGAGAGAGAGAGAGAGAGAGAGAGAGAGATAAAGAAAGAGAGGAGCGAGAGGGGGAGGGGAGAGAGACTGCTTGTGCATTAAGAGGGCAGGAGGGAAATAGAGTAAAGATTGAAGCCTGACTGTATAACTTTGTGTGTGTGTGTGTTTGTGTGTGTGTGTGTTTGTATGTGTGACAGAAACAAAGGGAGACGGAGAGAGTGAGGTAGATATGAAGAAAGGGATGGAGGCGGAGCAAAGAATTGTAGGATAGTTTAAGAAAGCATTTTGTTTCAAAATAAGTCATAGTCAATCAACTGGAAACATTGACCAATGAGATTGCAATTAAAGAAATGGGCTGGTCAAATTATTCATTGCATTGTTTCCATTTTGAGTCAGATGACAGCTTGAGGAGGAGGGGGTGGGGCTTATTGTGTAATGACATACATGTAAACATGTTATTGAATCTGTCAAGTTTTTCTTAGCGTTCACCACATTGTTGATTGTCTAAAAAGACTCCCCCTTCTTTCAGTATACAAAGAAAGCACGACAAAACGAACATCTCTCTCTCTCTCTCTCTCTCTTCTCTCTCTCTCTCTCTCTCTCTCTCTCTCTCTCTCTCTCTTTTTCATCTATCTATCTATCTATCTATCTATCTATCTATCTATCTATCTATCTATCTATCTATCTATCTATCTATCTATCTATCTATCTATCTATCTATCTATCTATCTACCAAATCTATTTATACATTGATAGGCCCGTTTCTCTTTCTGTTTATCTATCCATACATCTAACTCTTTTTCATTTTTTAGTTACACGCATTTCCATCTGCAGTTCATTAATTGTAAAAGGCTCTATTTACTATTATGCTTTTGTGCTTAAAATTAAATGTTTATCCTACAACAATCTCTGTAAGTGTAAGATTGCGCAACTCTTGTCCTATTAAAGTCTTAGCATGTCCTATAATTTCATGAATAAAGAAAGAGGGACAAAGGACCCTCATCTCAATCATTAACCAATGCAGATAGACAAAGAAGTAATAGCACGCGGTGTGTATTAAATACATATGTAACACACGCATGCTGACGTCATGACACATTGGCCGGGCATTTTAATGGCCAACAGGTGCATATGATGATCCTTGACCAATCAGAATCATTCATTTGTAAGGTTGTCAGGGATAAACCTAGACTTGTTTACAGTTTTTGAAGTTCATTATTGGTTGAACCAGGAAATTATGGAAACAGTCATGCTTTCCTGGAGATAGATAAAGACACGCCCTTTGCTGTGGTATCTTACATGGTATTGGTGTACGAAAAGACTTAATATTACTAAGTTTTGGAAATGGTGGCTCTCTGAGAGAAAGTCAACTCTCGTTTTTAATGTCTCTCTGATAGTTGCATTTTAAAACTTTGAATTTATATAACTTATCGTCAATATCTATGTTGAATCATTATGTTTTCATGTAGAAAAACGATTGTAGTTTCTGAAACAACCAAAAAATGAAATTTGATAATTTTGACCATTTCCACTTTAAAACCGGTTTTCTTCGTTTTCCAAATCACGACTTAATACCGCTTTGAGGCGTAGGGTCACATATACGACTGTAGTGCCAATTATGACATTAAGAGATGAAATGAGTAGAAAAGTGCCAGAAGACAATAGAGAATAAAAATTTTCGCGGCGATGGTGGGGTTTGAACCTGCGACCTTATTGGTACGACAACTCCGCCTGGCCGGTGAGAGCGTGACTCTACCGCATGAGCTATCCACGAACACAAAAATATTCGTATCAAACTCAGGTCATGTCTAGAGCTCTCTCTCACCGACTTCTGGAGACCGCGGGTTCGCCACACAACCATCGCGAAGATACCTGGCCAGCAGTTAAGCTTAATAGCCAATATTCTCAACACAAACATATAACATAGAAATGATTGAGACATTGAGTATGCTCCGGTATATGGGGTGAATTTTTTATTCCGAAAAGTGAGTGGAGCAGGCCGAAACGCTCATTTGATCTGTTTTTGTAATTAAATTGAAGCTTACATTCAATTTCACATTATTATCAATGATGACATTGGAATTTTGATAGTTTAAAAAATTTATTTTATTTATTTTTCTCTTTTCAGGCTACAGAGAACTTTGCTTGGAATATCCGAGTGTTAAAGGGCCAGGCGGATCTTTTAATCCAATGCAAGAAGGATTGTATAGAGTACATTCGACAGGTAGGGTTTGTCTTCAAAACATTCATGAAAAATATTACAGTTATCCCCCATTGTGTCACTAAATCAAGTAAGAGTGTACATCCTCTATTCTATGATGCAAATATAAACACACAAAAAGGATGTTCTTATTTTTGGACATAGAACAGTCCCAGCCGGCTTACTGGGATGGCTCGGTTCCCGACAAATCGTCCCAATTAAGCGTTGGCCATGAAATCGAGCAAATGAAAGTTCTTGTCTTCTTAATGAAGCCCTGCTCATTAATTAGTTGGCCAAGATATATAGAATGGATGATTGAATATCAATGCGGTGAGTTTTATACCGACTGCCTTCATCATTAATAATTGCTTGAATCTCGTAGCAATCACTTTTACATGTCAATATTGCATCAAAGTTTATCAGACAGTGACATTTCACTTAATAGTGTAAAATAAACGACACCCTAATATAGCTCTAAAATGAGACACAAATCTAACTGCACATAACAATCAACGAATATGCCACTCATAAAGGTTGCATTAGTTAGCAACTTTAAAAATGAGGATTAAGTGATGCAGTAACCGGCTATGTGGTCTAGTGGTATGACACTCGCTTTCGGATCGGAAGGTCCTGGGTTCAAGCGTCGCGCTCGGCGCATAGTTGAGTCCTTGGAAAAGGCTCTTTACTCAAATTCTCTCACCGTACTCAGGTGTAAAATGAGTACCTGGCCATTAACAGCGTTGTCTTTGTCCAAAAAATTGTAATATCGCCTAACAGGCGTCATGTGCCGTCCTACATGTTAAATGTTGCTGTTGATCAGGAACCCCTTGTAAAGTGCTTTGAGCACATTTAGTGGATATTGCGCTATAGAAAGCTCAGTTTTTTTTAAAGCTCAACCCATAACCATGAACGTGACGATGTCAGTTGACGACATTGACAATGTATACAGGTAAATTCTATTCTTCACATCTATGTAATGACTGACGAATTCTCCGACCATACAGCTGTCCGTTAGGCACTAACAAAGTATACAGGCACATTCTAACATTCACACCTCTGTGATGAAAAGTACGACCTCACGCACACCCAGTTGACCCTTCTGTTAGAGTTATTTGCATTCTATGAACCATTTATTTTGAAATGATTGCAGACAACAGAAAAGCTCTTCTATGGTCATTGTCAAATTTCGTCCTCATTAAGCGGCGGGATGTCACGATTAAGGGGCTGGGAATACGATTCAATAGTCTGATGTCACGCTGCCCGGCAGCGGCGGCCATCTTGGTTCTAAACAAAGAAAATCATTACTTTTTATTTTTCATGCTGGCTAGAACTTTTCATATGTCTTGTGATAAAAGTCAAAACATGATCAAATTTATGTGTTTTTTTTCTTCTGGATGCTCGCCGGGGAAATATTTCATACGGGCGTCCGCCATTGTTCCGATAGTTTAGAGCCAGTGTTACTAAGTTACCATGCGTCATTAGGAAGGAAGTGACGTTACGACTGTTGAAGAGTATTGGAAAGGGTAAAACTTTTTATTTAGAAAAAATTCCATTCCCAAAGATATTGTCCCGTAATTCTGGCTTGGATTGTATTAACTCTAACCTCACTGAGTTTATTGAGAACAATTTTGTAAGATTACGGTTTCTTTAAATGAAAATAAATATTTTGATCATAATGATTTTATTTTAAGGTTTTAGCAGTCTTTTTACACCTAGACTTATTTAATTTGTCACATTTAGTAATTCCTTGATTTGCGAATTAACTTATTCATAAACTCCCCAGATTAAGGAAGCTGCAATAACAACTGGCCTAGCCAAGGATCCATCATTTTCTCAACAACAACAACAACAACAACAACAACAACAACAACAACAACAGCAACAGCATCATCAAGATCAAGACAGTGGTAGCGGTGGCAGCGCTGGTAGCATCGGCGACAGGCAAGATGAGGTTGAGAAATTCAGCAGTATCCACGTGCCGGAGAGCCAGGAGGGGGGGTCGAATGAAAATATAAACAGAGCTGACACAAACTCTAACAATGCCATGAACAGTAAAAATATGGACGATGTCAACACAACTACGACAACGACCACTGAGAAAGTAAAGATAAACGTGGAGGAGAATGGAGATAGTGTGTCCGTTCATTACGCCAACAATAACATCAACACATCATCGGACATCATATCCACAAATGTGGCTGATGAGGAGAGGGAATCGAAAAGGGACAAGGTGGTAGAAAAGAAGGAAATTGACACGACGACAGCGAACGATGTTGAGGTTGAAAGGCAAGAGGACAGTTTGAATGGAAGTGAGGAGTGTGTGCAGGAGAAGAATGAAGAAATCTGCCTCGAATCTCAGAGTCCTAGTGAGACGAATGTTGTTGATGATAATGATGATGATAATGTTGAAAATAGTAAAGATAAAAATAATGATGATAATGATGATGATACAGTTAAGAAACATGAAGAAAACACATGACAGACGAATGTTCATTTTTAACATTTTTTTTTAACAGTAATTTTTATATAAAGTTTTGAAATCGGTGTGATTGAATTTTTATGATTTAATTTGCTTTTTATTTGACTACTCATAACGTATTCCATCTCAGAAGAGATTAGCATTCATTTTATCTAGAAATGTTTTATGATTTAATTTGCTTTTTATTTGACTACTCATAACGTATTCCATCTCAGAAGAGATATGCATTCATTTTATCTAGAAATGTTTTATGCACAATTTGAATTACTTTTTAACTTAGATGTTATTCATATTTAAGAAAGAATTATCGGTAGTTTATATAGACGTGAAATGGAGATGGCGAGAATAGAGAGTAAGAATGTGAGAGATACAGAGAGAGAGAGAGAGAGAGAGAGAGAGAGAGAGAGAGAGATAGAAAGAGAGAGAGAGAGAGAGAGAGAGAGAGGAGAGAGAGAGAGAGAGAGAGAGAGAGAGAGAGAGAGAGAGAGAGAGACTGACTAATTAACCAGAAATTACTCTCAAAGCACGATTTGCTAAAGCATAAAATTTTATTTCATACTGTAAAACCTCAAATAATTCAAGCTACTGTTAGATTGTGGCGCCTGATATTGGAACATTTTTCATCCTCTTTATCATCAGAATTTGAGTGGCTTCAGTTGATGTTAAATCTCCCATTCTGCTCCCCTCCTCCCTCTTTCTTTCCTTCCTCATATCAAATTATTTTAATATTGATAGCATTGGTAACAATTAAATACAAATTAACTTTAAAAAAACTGAATGAATGGCTAGGGTTTTTTTCCATACCTAATTAGTTTATTATTTTGTAATTGTTTTAACGGGGAATAACATGATATCCAAATTTGTCAATGATTTCATTGTAGACCGAGACGGTTGAGTACATACTGCACAGCACTTTCGAGCCTGCCTCACAAAACATTAAAAGAAAAAAATAATTACATTTTGTTTTACCTTGACCATGAAATGGGGATGATCTATATTCCCTTTCCGCGTGCTCGAGGTCATTGGTCATATGGCAAAACATGCCCAAAGTGACCTACCTACATAGTGGAAAGTGTTCATAGTTTTTTTAATATCTAACATCACGATTGGTCATTTTGTTCAGCATGACCCATTGATATGTTTACAACTTTCTTAAACAAAGCAGCGTGTTTACATTTATTGAGAAATATCCACGCATTGGACAGCTACAAATCATGTGATCGATGACTCCATTGGACGAAAACCTGAATCTAGATCGCTCCCATTGAGACCATATCATTGGTTACTGGCTTTGAACTGCATAGGACACCTGGGCTATACTGGTCTTCTCTCTAGAGAGATCAAGGAAAAACATTTTGGTTTAGGAATTGAGGAATGGGAATCATATTGTATTTTATTTTATTAAACTTTATTTTAGTATTTAAAAAAAAAATTTTTCTTTGATTTTTTTAAGGCATTGAAGACATGACGTTTAATTTTTAAAATTTTTCTAATTGAAAAATAAAAAACAAACAAAAACGACATAAGTGCTAAATACCTTCAATCTGCTTTAAGATTATTTCAACATCATCTGCTGCTAATGTAATCCGCCTGTGTTCAAATATTATATTTGTTATTTATTACCCATTATTGAAATTCAATTGAAATCCCATTCTTTGTCCGAAGAGGATTTTGGTTACTGTGGAATGGGGGTGACTAAGACAAACCTCTAAACAGGGGCAGCGTGGCTCAGTGTTACTGTCTTTGCTTCGTACCCGAAATGTCTTGAGTTCGATCACCTGCCGCAGCGCTGTGCGGCCTTGAGCAAGTCACCTCACCCTAGCTCAATTTGCGGTGCTGCACTGCGGCTGACGTCTGGGTTATATCATTCTGCCCTTGGAATAGACCCTGGAGACAAATTTCTCCTATGGGATGAATAAAGGAAATGTTATTTATCTATTTATTTATTTAAATGTGCCTCTCTCAAATTGACAGATATTGAACAAATGTGACCCTCCGCCTCGAAACGATATTAAGTCGGATTCTTCAATTTTGGATTTGTAGTACCCAATCATAGCTTATTTTATGCTTTAAACTTTTAATACCAAATTTATAAAATTCTGATTATTCACTGCCGAGATATGACCGTTTGAAGTAGAGAATGTGTAAAAACCAAGTTTTGAGGAAATCCACTTTGAAGTGAGGCACCGTTTTCATGCAGTCAAATCAATAGACAAAGATAACTCCTTAGATACAGGAATTGAAAATTTGACAAGAATAGTAAATTTTGCAGAGACGCCAATTTTCAATTTGACTCACAGGAAATTCAGACACCACTCGGAGGAATTTCAATGCCGAAAGAGGAATTTCCGCACACAAAAAGGGAATTCGGATGGTATTTGATATTGTGTTTAAATATTGTATAGATCTAAATAGATAACTGCCGGTTAGAACTATATTATGATATATGAACACAATGCCAAATACAACCCCAAAGTATCTGATGATGTGATGGTTGTTGTAGTACAGGTGGTGGTTGTAAAAGTAGTGGGGAAAGGGATGTTGATGTAGTGGTTGTGGTGAGTCTTTTTAAAAGGCGGAATAGTGATGGTGATGGGCGGAGATAAACCACCATTTAGGCGGAAGATTCTCAGCCCTGTACTACAGCTACTACTACAACAACCACCAACACCATATCGTCCTCACTACTACCATTACTACAATCACTACCAATAGGTTTTGGAGCTTTACTCCACAACCACATCATCACTGCCCTCATTGTAATCAGTACCACCTCTAGTGCAAGCACAACTATCACATCATCAACAGTAACACCCTCTCCACAACCACATCATCACTGCCCTCATTGTAATCAGTACCACCTCTAGTGCAAGCACCACTATCACATCATCTTCCTGGTGGGATCTTTTGACTTGTATGGATCAGAGTTGCTTTCTGCCTTTGTCTTGGCTTGATGCTTTTCCTGGCCGGATTCATTGGCACGGAGGGAAACAATTAAATGTATAGTCGTTTTGGGGAGATGATATGTTTGTCCTCGTATATCATCTCTCTTTTGTGTGACAGATTTGTTCTAAATTTTGTATTTCTCTCATAAGGATTCTGTGCTTGTGTCTTGGTGAGACTTTTAGGTGACCTCAAACTAACTACATTGATAGTTTTATCTTGGCGTCCGTTTGTGAGCCTTATTTGAACCAGTCACTTTTTCTCCGGTGCTTTTGATCTTACTTAAATCTATATTTTTTTTACAGCCCCATATATATTTGTGACCCTACGCCTCGAAGCGGTATTAAGTCGGGATTTGGAAAACGAAGAAAAGCGGTTTTAAAGTGGAAATGGTCAAAATGATCGAATTTCAGTTTTTGGATGTTTCATAAATTACAATCATTTTTCTACATGAAAACATAATAATTCAACATAAGTATTGACGATAAGTTATATATATTTTAAGTTTAAAAAAGCAACTATCAGTGAAACATTCAAAACAAGAGTTGACTTTCTCTCAGAGAGCCACCATTTCCAAGGATTAGTAATATTAAGTCTTTTCCTACCACAGCAAAGGGCGTGTCCTTATCTATCTCAGAGTAAGCATGACTGTTTCCACAAATTCATGGTTCAACCAATAATGAACTTTAAAAACTGTAAACAAGTCTAGGTTTTTCCTTGACAACTTTACAAATGAATGATTCTGATTGGTCAACGCTCATCACATGCGCCTGTTGACCATTAAAATGCCCGGGTGGTGTGTCATGACGTCAACATGAGTGTGTTACATATGTGTGTGTTTGTGCTATTATTTCTTTGTCCAGCTGCATTGGTTAATGATCGAGGTGAGGGTCCTTTGTCCCTCTTTCTTTATTCATGATTACCTAATTTACAGAGATTGTTGAACATTAAACATTTCATATTAAGGGGCGGTTTGGGTCTTTTAAAAAAAAAATTTAATAACCAATATTGGGCGGTTTTAATTATTCTGTATCGTCAGTATAGGTTAAAAAACAACATTTATGGTGAACATTTTTAATTATCTGTGTTGATACCCATTTTGCGGCCTAATTTGGGGGTCTGACATAAAAAAATATAACAATCTTGTGGCATATATATAGATAGATAGATAGATAGATAGATGAAAAGGAGAGAGAGAGAGACAAACAGAGAGAGAGAGAGAGAGACACACACACTCACACACAGAGAGAGAGAGAGAGAGAGAGAGAGAGAGAGAGAGAGATGTTCGTTTTGTCGTGCTTTCTTTGTATATATTGAAAGAAGGCGAGGGGGGTCTTTTTAGACAATCAACAATGTGGGTGAAGAACTTGAGAGATTCAATAACATGTTTTCATGTAAGTCATTACACAATAAGCCCCACCCCCTCCTCCTGAAGCTGTCATCTGTCTCAAAATGGAACAATGCGATATTTGTTTATAGATGTGTTTATTTACGTTTGTTTATAGATTTAATTATCTATTTATCTATCTCTTTATTTATTTAGTTAATTATTCATTCATTTATTTATATATAGATTCATTCATTTATTTGTTTATTTATATATTTATTAATTCATTCATTCCTTCCTTCCTTTATTCATTCATTCATTTACTTGTTTATTTATTTATATGGTTGCTTATTTGATTAATCAGTTTATTTATTGAGTTTAAAATGAAATTATTGAAATTATTAATTAATTAATTATCGCTGTGTCAACTGATTTGAGATACCAATAAATGTTCAAAGAAAGAAAGGAATCTTTCTGTGATTAAAAATAATAAATACTGTCAACAGGGGTAACTTTGTCTAATAGGGATTATTTATCTAATAGGGATACTTTGTCTAATAGGAATTCTTTATCTAATAGGGATACTGTGTCTAATAGGGATACTTTGTCTAATAGGGATTATTTATCTAATAGGGATACTTTGTCTAATAGGGATACTTTGTTTAATAGGGATACTTTGTCTAATATGGATACTTTGTCTAATAGGGATACTTTGTCTAATAGGGATTATTTATCTAATAGGGATACTTTGTCTAATAGGGATTATTTATCTAATAGGGATACTTTGTCTAATAGGGATACTTTGTTTAATAGGGATACTTTGTCTAATAGGGATTATTTATCTAATAGGGATACTTTGTCTAATAGGGATTATTTATGTAATAGGGATACTTTGTCTAATATGGATTATTTATCTAATAGGGATACTTTGTCTAATTGGGATACTTTGTTTAATAGGGATACTTTGTCTAATAGGGATACTTTATCTAATAGGGATACTTTATCTAAAATGGATACTTTGTCTAATAGGGATACTTTGCCCAATAGGGATACTTTGTCTAATAGGAATACTTTATCTCATAGGGATTCTTTATCTAATAGGGATACTTTATCTAATAGGGATACTTTATCTAATAGGGATACTTTATCTAATAGGGATGCTTTATCTAATAGGGATACTTTATCTAATAGGGGTACTTTATCTAATAGGGGATACTTTATCTAATAGGGATGCTTTGTTTAATAGAGATACTTTTTCTAATAGGGATACTTTATCTAATATGGATACTTCGTCTAATAGGGATACTTTATCTAATAGGGATACTTTATCTTATAGGGATACTTTATCTAATAGGGATACTTTATCTAATAGGGATACTTTGCCCAATAGGGATACTTTGCCCAATAGCGTAACTTTGTCTAATGGGATACTTTGTCTAACAAGGATAGTTTGTTTAATAGGGATGCTTTGCCTATTAGGGATATTTTGCCTAATAGGGATATTTTGCCTAATAGGGATATTTTGCCTAATAGGGATGCTTTGCCTAATAGGGATATTTTGCCTAACACGGATACTTTGCCTCTTGAATTTTGGACCAATAAGAGATTGTTTAGTTTTGTGGCAATTTTTTTCAATTGTTAAAAAATCAAGTCTTTTAACACTACTGCAACAAAGCTGAGGTGATTCAAAATGCTCCATAAATCATAGAGGCAAAGTTTCCCCTTGAGGCAAAGTTACGCCAAGTGACGGTAGCGAATTTTGTGTTTTTTTAAAAAGAATTTTATTCATAATTTATGTCTTTTGTTTTTGTTTTTTTAACAATGATTTTTTAAGAGTTTTAAATAATAACTTATTATTAGTTAACGTTTTTAATGATGTAGACGGGAAGTTGAAATTTTAATTAAAAGTATTGAACTTGAAGAAACGACGCGCTTTAAGCTGATAGTTCATTTAAGCTTGAGTAATGGAAGATTGGACGGCTATATAATTTTGTGTGATCCCTTTTTAACTCTCTCTCTCTGTGATATGCTCCTGTCTATCTATTACATATAATATACACATCGATGCACATGTAAATGTTCATGTATTATGTATTTTTAAAAAAATTACTTGCTCTGTGTATGGATGGTGTTTTCTTTTGACTTCCCATTGTTGGCACAGGGGGGCAAGTCTTGCTGTTTCTTGTTCCCTTCCCTCCCACTATTTAGGTTTCCTCTCTCTCAAGACTCACTCGACTAAGTGGGCAACAGAAATAATATAACACAAGCAATGATGAATCTGTAGTCATTCTCTCCATTATGGTAGGATATTATTTTGAAGAGATGGATCACATATGTTTTATTCTTTTAACCCCCCCCCCCCCCCCCCCCCCGCCCCCCATGTTTTTCTTACGCTCTTACTTTTTCCTAAGGCGCCTGTAACTTCAAACTCTGTTTATATATTTAAATATATAAATATATGCGCATTGAGCATTATATAATTTGGAATATGAGGTACACAATTTGTCATCCCTTATATATAATCAGTAATATTTTGACTGTCCCATCATTTTCATTATTATTGAAATGACCTATGACCTTTGACCAATGTAAACACACAAACAAAACTGTCTTGATCTCTCTTCTAAATAAATATTGATTAACAATCTTACATTGGCCATGAAATTTATCCTTTAAAGGAGTTAAATATTGAAATGTTTGTTTGTTTGTTTGTTTGTTTGTTTGTTTTGTAAATGTTTGTTGTTTTTGATTTTAGCAATTGAAGAAGGAAATATTAATCTTATAATGTATTGTATACGTTTTTTAAAAATCAGCTTTTTGATCGGCTTTCATATTATGTAGCAATAAATATATATTACATTCTTTTTTAAAAAGCATTACTTGATGAAGATATAATGATTACAATCTGAACACGATGCATATTATGATGATCATGCTCTTATTATTATTTATTATATATGATGAAAAATATGCTTTTCCTTTTTTGGTTTGTATCCTTATGTCGCTTTATATAACCTTTTGTTGACATAATGCTTTTCTTCTTCTTTTTGTTTGTTTTTAGTTACCATGGTTGGTTTGAATAAGAATGAGATTGCTATGCATTTTTATTTTTATCGATATTTTATCGATATTTTATTGAGGTTGATACACGCTATAATTATCATAATATACATATATATATATATATATATATATATATATATATATATATATTATATATATATAAATATTCATATATATTATGAATCTCAAATTGGTGACCTTTGTGCACTCATCGATCACACTAGCATTAAGCACTTTTTGTTACTTTTTAACATTTTTATGTTGCTTCAACTGCGATGACACAAAACCAGTTCTGTGCTAAATTATTTTTTTTTTTGTTTAATTGTTATGATAAGTGTTAAAATTTTATCTGTGATTTTGCAAATGCTTGATGACACACACACACACACTCACACACACACACACACACACACACACACACACACACACACACACATATATATATATATATAGGCATGATCTGTATACATATTGATTGTTTGTACAGTTTATTTATTTCAAGGAGTTGATAAATGTATAAGTGTGATAGTAGTGTGTAATAATATTGTTATTATATCCAATAATGTGGAAGATGGGCGTAATAAAATATTAATTTATGCAAATTAATTGACGAATTTATCCGATGCCATTTCAGAAAATGTGACTCACCATGTCTGTATGGTATAATTGTCAGGCGGAATAAGGTTCGAATACTGGGTGGGGATCCTGACCTCCCATAGTGGGCAGGGGGGTACATACTGTGTCTTATATCTCCTTATATCTGTTTTCCAACATGCTTTCTGTCTTTGTCTTGGAATGGGATTACTTGGCCCTGTTCGGAGTCCTGGCTGGGAGGGAAACAGTCGAATGCATAGTTATTGTTTTGGGAGATGATATTTTTTTCCTTGTAAATCATCTCTCTGTTATGTATTATTATATTTATTTTTAATGTATAATGTAAGCATTTGAGTGTATTCCTCTTTGTTGGATTTTGTGCTTGTGTCCGGATGAGACTTATAGGTGATCTCAAACTAAGTACATTGGTGGTATGCTCTTGGAATCTACATCTGATCCCTATTTGTTCCTCGTTCCCCTTTTGTCTTACTTTTTCTTGGGTGCTTTAATTGTAATTCCAGAACTTTTTACTATCCCATTTTCTTCCTTTTTACTGGTGCTGATATAACCTAGCTGATATAACCTAAATGTGTTGCAAAGGCCGTAAAACCCTTAAAAACAAACAAAAAAAAACAAAATTTTTTATTCTACCCGTCAATTGATTTTGTTTTCGTTTTCTATAAATATAAGACATTTTCTTCAAGACATTTTTCAAAAATAGATTACTTAAATGATACTTCTTTTTAAAAATCTGGGTGGGGATCCTGACCTCCCATAGTGGGCAGGGAGGTACATGCTGTGTCTTCTATCCCCCCATACCCATTTTCCAATTGTTTCCTGTCGTTGTCTTGGAATGAGATTACTTGGTTTTGTCCTGACCCTGGCCGGAGTTCCTTGGCTGGGAGAGAAACAGTCGAATGTATAGTGATAGTTTTGGGAGATGATATTTTTTTCCTTGTAAATCATCTCTCTGTTATGCATTGTATTATGTTTAGTTTACATATTATATTATATGATTGGTAAACATTTGAGTGTATTCCTCTTAGTTGGGACCTGTGCTTATGTCTGGATGAGACTTTTAGGTGATCTCAAACTAAGTACTTTAACGGTGTGCTCTTGGAATCTACATCTGTTCCCTATTTGAACCAATTCCCCTTTGTCTTACCTTTCTTGGGTGCTTTAATTGTAATTCTAGAACTTTTTACTATCCCATTTTCTTCCTTTTTACTGGCGCTGATATGACCTTAATGTGTTGCAAGCGCCGTAAAACCCTTAAAAACAAAAACAAAACAACATCTTTTTAAAAATGAAAACAAATTTGAGTGAACCATGACCCAAACATCTCAAAGCGCTTTACAGATATATAATGAATGACATTAGGAACACAGGTAGTCAAAATGAATTATTGAAACAAAATACAAATTGCTTGAATAATAGTATATAAACATTACAGTGTCCGCATGGTGTAAAATAAATTTTGAAAAATTGTGCTTTAAAAGCAGATTTGAAGTTTGAGATATTTTCGATTTCTCAAATCGGTTGTGGTAGGGTATTCCAGAGTTTAGAGCCATAATATTGAAAAGAATATTGATCACCAAAATATTTTATTTTATCTTGATATCATTACAAGTTACTATTTATGGGGAGGCGAGGGATGGTATAATTGTTATTTCAAAAGATTGAGAATTTTGACTTCCATCTTGTTTCAACCTGACATACTGCCATATCGACTCGGCGGTTTACAAACGGTCTAGTCTGCCTCAATAAGTACATACTACTACTACTACTACTACTACTACTACTACTACTACTACTACTACTACTACTACTACTACTACTACTACTACTACTACGACGACGACGACGACGACGACGACGACGACGACTACTACTACTACTACTACTACTACTACTACTACTACTACTACTACGACTACGACTACGACTACGACTACTACTACTACTACTACTACTAACTACTAACTACTAACTACTAACTACTACTACTACTACTACTACTACTACTACTACTACCACCACCACCACCACCTTCATATTGTTGTCCCTTTAGCAGTTTTATATCACTAACACATTTTTATTAATTAATGAATTGCACCTTGAAAATAATGTGAACATTTTCAGCTGATCTTGAAAATTAGGGATGGGGTTGGGTAGGGGAGAGGTAGGTGTGTGTGCGTGTGTGTGTGTTTGTGTGTGTGTGTGTGTGTCAGGTGACTACTGGTAGGGTCTAATTTGTTGTTCCTTTCCAGTGTTTCTCTCTGTCCTTGTTCTTGAATGAGACGACACAATTTTTCTGCATAGACCCTGGCAAGATTCTTTTGATTTAGGGTAGGATTTTTGGCACTGGCGACGACACATGTAGGTCATTTCAGCAATAGGTAGTCAGATGTATGCATTAAAAAATAATTCTTTTTCACACATTTGACACATTTTTGGACACATTTCAGCAATAGGTAGTCAGATATGTGCATTTGTTTTTTTTTTTTTCCATAATACGATATCTCTATGAGTAAAATTGTGTCAGTGCTAGAAACCATCCTCTTTTTTTAGGAAGGTTCTATTACTATTTACTTTGTGTTAAAGTCTCAGGGCAGCTTTAGGGCTAACTGTTAGGTATAGGGGTAAATTATTGATTGTGGATTTACATTTAGACAGTCCCCCCCCCCCCCCCACTCATTTCTATGCCTCTATCTGAAGTACTTGCGACACGTACTGCCTGGGTGGGGTTCCTTACCTCCCATAGTGGACAGGGAGGAACTTACTTTGTCTTCTATCGCCCTATATAAATATATATATATATATATATATATATATATATATATATATATATATATATATATATATATATATATAATATATATATATATATATGTTTTCCAACATGTTTTCTGTCTTTGTCTTTGAATGAGATTACTTTATTTTGCCCTGGCTCTGGCTGGATAACCTGACTGGGAGGGAAACAATCAAATGTATAGCTTGCGTTTAGGGAAATGACATTTTTTTGTCTTGTAAATCATCTCTCTGTTATGCACTGTTATTTTTAGTTTTACTTGAAATTTATCTAGCTGCCCTTTTCAGACTTCTTTCTTTGGCTGCGAAATGACCTCAAGTGTCTGACTTTAAATCTATCTAACTGCCCTTATCCTTTTCTGCCTTTACAATCTAACTGCCCTTATCCTTTTCTGCCTTTACAATCTAACTGCCCTTATCCTTTCTGCCTTTACAATCTAACTGCCCTTATCCTTTTCTGCCTTTACAATCTAACTGCCCTTATCCTTTCTGCCTTTACGATCTAACTGCCCTTTTCTTACTTTTTGCTTTGGCGCTGAAATAACCTCGTGTCTGGACGTGAAATCTTTTCTAATTGCCCTTTACTAACATTTTACTTTGGTGCTGAAATAAGATGAAGTCTCTGAACTTGAAATGTATCAAATCTAACTGCCCTTTTCTTCTTCTTTGGCGCTGAAATAACCTGAAACATCTCATGTATGTTTAACGCTTAAAATTAACTTATTAGTGTTATCGTTCAAAGCTGGAAACGATTTGGATATTCATCATCATCATCACCATCATCATCATTGCCTTTTTTCACCCTGGGTCTGGGTATAGGCCACAGACAAACAATTTCCATCCTTCCATCCTTCTCTTTCCATGTCTTATTACTTCTCTGTAGAGTCCTATCGGCTTTTTCAAAAAAAAAAAAAACCAACAAAAAACAAAACAAAGCAAACTTATGCCACATCCACCATTGCTATTACTAGCTGTGAATCGATTTGTTTACATATTTGTACGTCCAAGTACAGTGAGCGATCACAGCTGTTGAAATGTTACATGACTGAATGGTTGGGGTTCCTGGCCTCCCATAGTGGGCAGGGGGGGGGGGGTACATATTGTGTCTTCTATCCCCTTATATCTGTTTTCCAACATGCTTTCTGTCTTTGTCTTGGAATGAGATTACTTGGTTTTGTCCTAGCTGGGAGGGAAACAAACAAATGCATAGTTATTGTTTTGGGAGATGATATTTTTTCCTTGTAAATCATCTCTCTGTTATGTATTATTATATTTGTTATTTTGAGTTTATAATGTAAGCATTTGAGTGTATTCCTCTTTGTTGGATTTTGTGCTTGTGTCCGGATGAGACTTAGAGGTGGTCTCAAACTAAGTACTTTGATAGTGTGCTCTTGGAATCTACACCTGATCCCTATTTGTTCCTAGTTCCCCTATGTCTTACTTTTTCTTGGGTGCTTTATTTTAATTCTAGAACTTTTTACTATCCCATTTTCTTCCTTTTTACTGGCGCTGATATAACCTAATTGTGTTGCATGCGCCGTAAAACCCTTAAAAACAAAAAGAAACAAATGTTACATGAATCTGATTGGTTTACATACTTGTACTTGTTGCTTTTTACCTTTAATTATCATTATATATTATTATAGCAGAACCAACCACGACCAATACCTCATATTTTGAATAGGGTTCAACAGTCGTGACGTCACTTCCCTCCCTCTTAATGACGCATAGCAACTGGTTCTAAACTATCGAAACAATGGCGGCAGATGCCATTATCTCCATCACCGTCCTTATGAAATACTTCTCCGACGAGCATATAAGTGTATTCAGAGGAGAAAAACATTATAAATCTAATCATGACTTTTACGCATTCTGATCACATGACGTGAAAAAGTTCAAGCCAGCGCGAAGAATAAACAGTATCGATTTTCTTTGTTTAGAACCAAGCTGCTTGTTTCTGGGCGGACGTGACATCAGACTATTGGATCCTATTTGCAAAGTGTTTTTCACTCTGCAAAGGGGATCACTCACATGGCTCAAATTTTGGAAATTTCATACTACGTATCTTTTCAGTGGAATTTGTTTGTTGCCAGGAAATTTTGTATGCTCAAAAATTACTTTCATGAAGTCTTGATAATAGAATTAAAAGATATTTATTTGTCAATTTGTGACCCAGCGTGTCAAAATGGTATTATGTGTCGGGGTGAGCCGAGCCAGATGTCAAAAAGAGTCTGATGATCAGAGATGTGAAAACTTTGTCTTGGTAACTTTAAGAAACTATATTAACTATTCTCACATTTTTCTTTTCTTTTAGTCAGGTCTGTGTTAGATCGTTTTAAAGCGCTTTGAGCACGTTCAGTGGATATTGCGCTATATAAACGTTCAATTTAACAATTAAAGACTTTGCGATAGACTAGTGTCTTATACAAAGGATAGCAGCAAAGCAATTTCTATTGTCCATTTCAAGCTATAGAAACTGGATAAACTCCGGCTCCATTGGCCATATGGCTTTGAAGGAATACTTCTTATTAATTTTGACTCAATAGGGAATGAGATTAGCGGAAGAGTAGCGTCCCTTGATTGGACGTCACCCATAGTCTGTGACGTCACCGGCGTAAAAGTTATTAGAGAGTGAACGTCATGTTGGTTGTGCGCATGCGTTTCTCGTCCTCGCGGAAGCTAATCTCATTCCCTATATTCAATGATTGGCGTCAATATCACTCCCATATAATACCTTTTTGAGACAGCCGTTACAATAGGGTTCAACAGTCGTGACGTCACGTAATGACGCCATGTAACTTAGTAACTGGTTCTAAACTATCCGAGCAATGGCGGACGCCCTTATGACATACATCTCCGACGAGCATAAAAGTGTATCCAGAAAAGAAAAACATTAAAATTTTATCATGTTTTTAATTTTATACATTCTGATTACATGAAATGTGAAAAACATCTGGATAGCATGAAGAATAACAGTACCGATTTCTTTGTTTAGAACCAAGCTGCTGGTTGCTGGGCGGACGTGACATTGGACTATTGAATCCTATTATGTATTGTTTGGATTTTGTCCTCCTCATGTTTTTCTAGAACTTACTTGATAATTTCAAAAAGTCTTTGTTTAATAGAAAATAAATATTTGAATGAATGGTTGCTCGTTTAACCCGTTGTGTATTTAGATACTCAATTATTACTATTCAATTCATATTATTATTTAGATACTTCAATTATTATTAGACTACTTCAATTATTATTTAGACTACTTCAATTATTATTTAGACTACTTCAATTATTATTTAGACTACTTCAATTATTATCTATACTACTTCAATTATTATTTAGACTACTTCAATTATTATTTAGACTACTTCAGTTGTTATTTAGACTACTTCAATTATTATCTATACTACTTCAATTATTATTTAGACTACTTCAATTATTATTTAGACTACTTCAGATTGACTATTCAGTTATTTTAGACTACTTCAGTTGTTATTTAGACTACTTCAGTTATTATTTAGACTACTTCAACCCTCTCTTACCATCCATAGGAAAATCGTCATATTCGTTACGATGAAACCACCAATTTTATCATTCTGATATCCTTTGTACATCACAAATTAAATTATAAAGAAACATGTTGTTATAACGATAAAAAATTAGACACTGGACAGTTTTATGTATAGAATGTACTTGTTCCATTTCTGATAAAAAATAATTTATTTTTGTGTTGGGTGGGTGTGAAGTTTCAAGGAAAATTCTGAAAATGTATCTGGTAAGGAGATAGTTAAAACAATTTGCAAAATAAAACTTGTTCGTGAATGGATTTTCCTGATGACTCGTTAGAAGTGGATTGGTCTTGTGTGTACGGAAATGATCTCTTAACGTTTTTTTAGTAGGGCAGAAAATTGGGTGACGTCATAGCTTCTACTGTTCCGGATCCAAATTCCTCGGAAGTGTGTATGTAACCAGTTCTTCCGAGGACTAATAATGAGTGGGTTATATATTGAATTATAAGGTGGCATAATTATTTTAAAATACTTGACGAAGGGTTTGTACCCGAAACGTCCATTGTCTGTTTTGTTCCCATACAAAGCCTCTCCATTTTCACTCTTTTGTTTAGTATTTTACGATCACCGGCTTCAGGCAGCCCCTACCGTTTTCTTAATAACTATTTGTGTAGCAGGATGTACAGGCAGATTATTAGTAGGATTACGGGACGTAAAAGAGAGAGGGCGGATGATCTGTTTTGAAGACCAGCATAATAATATATTTAGACTCGAAAATAAGCCGCCAGCACCCCTCTAAAACTAAAAACAGAAGATCATTTACATAAGGTATGCATCTAGTCTTCAGGAAGAATGGTTTTACACTTCCAATGAGATTGGAACTAGCTTTTTAACATTAATACTTTTTGTTCGCCATTAGATATTAATGCGTTTATAATGATACCCATCGTCTTAAAACGGTATTATGTCGGAACGAACCACATGCTTAAAAACCGAATTTAATGTTAAACTGGTCAAAAATATAAATTGCTGGCATTCGCACCCTAAAAAATGGTATCCATTCTTCTCAATAAAACATACAAACTCAACACAAGTCTGATATGTCTGGCTATAAATTCAATTTTCAACATCTTAACCAACCCGACTTAATACCGTTTTGAGGCGAAGGGTTTTATATGGCCTAAATCCTACGTGACTTGCTATGAACGGAGGATTGGATGAGAGGAGGTCAATAGCTGGTAGTTTGTTGACATTTCTGACCTGGAATGTCCGTGATGTGTTAAGAGCAGCTCAACACTCCTACAAACAACCCTCGAAAGATGATCCCAAGCTACAATGTGCTGCTGCATAACAGAGAAACTAAGGACTTTGATGGTGTGCTCTTGAAACTACACCTGTTCCCTATTTGAACAAATTCCCCTTTGTCTTACCTTTTCTTGGGTACTTTAATTGTAATTCTAGAACTTTTTACTATTCCATTTTCTTCCTTTTTAATGGCGCTGGTCTGACCTAAATGTGTTGCAAGGGCCGTAAAACCCTTAAAAACAACAAACATACG
>NC_088367.1:47361556-47381556 GCF_034508935.2 Berghia stephanieae
TAAAGACATTCTTGATATTACAATTGGATTCAATAGTCTGATGTCACGTCGCCCAGCAACTGTGGCCATCGTGGTTCTAAACAAAGAAAATCTGTACTTTTTATTCTTCATGCTGGCTAGAACTTTTTTATAGACGTCTATGTCTTATGATCAGAATGTGCAAAAGTCAAAACATGATCAGATTTATGTTTTTTCCCCTCTGGATACCCTTTTATGCTCGTCGGAGAAATATTTCATCATTGTTCCGATAGTTTAGAGCCAGTTACTAAGTTGCCATGCGTCATTACGAGGGAGGTGACATTACTACTGTCGAAGCGTATTAAAAGGGCTTGAAGAAAAGTAAGACAAAAGGGAATCGGTTCAAATAGGGAACAGATTTAGATTCCAAAAGTACACTATCGGGTCAATTGTTTTATTTATGGTACGAAAAAAATATGCAGCTACGTGTGGTCTTGTGGTATGATACTCGCTTTCGGATCGGAATGTCCTGTATTCGAACCTCGCTCGGTGCATTGTTGAGTCCTTAGAAAAGGCTCTTTACTTACATTCTCTCACCGTACTCATGTGTAAAATGAATACCTGGCCGTTAAAAGCGTTGTCTATGTCGAAAAAAATGAAATATCACTTAACAGGCGTCATATCTCGTTATACTTGTTAAGTGTTGCTGTTGGTCAGGGACCATTTGTGAAACGCTTTGAGCACGTTTAGTGGATATTGCGCTATATAAAAAAAGCTCAATTGTTTAAAAAAGCCAAAACTTTATAACATCCGCCAGCTGGATATAATGTACCAATACACACAACTATGTGTAACCTTAAACGTGTATTGTCTGATTAGTGAGAACTAATCACAGTGGCTGTATCTAAAAACAATAACTAATAGCTGAATGACGTCGATTTCATTCCTTCTATATTCAAAACTATTTTATCTAGTAGTACACAACTGGAAGTTGTTTGAGTTTTGTTTCCCTAAACATTCAACATATTTACGAAAAGGCTTCAGATGGGAACAGTACGGACAATGGACGCTTTAAAAAATTGTATTTGTTTTCGACGTTCATTTGAATATTTTTGTGCTGACCAAGGGGGACTAATAATGAACAGGCTACATAATATGAAATTATGAAGTGGCATAACTATTTTAGTCGCAGGATGTGTAGGTAGATTCTTAGGATCAAGGGATGTAAAACAGCGAGGATGGATGATCTTTATTGACGACTAGTATACCTTTAGATTGGAAAATAAGATGCCATCTCTCTGAAACAGGAAGATCAATTACACAAGGCCTATCCTATTTACCCACCCCCCACCCCCAGAAGAGTGGTTTTACACTTCCAATGATATTTGAACCAGTTCATTGACGTCACACTTTTCCTTCCTGTTCTAATGAAACTCAAAGGTTTGTATCCCTTATTGTTTAAATTCTACATCCACCGTTCATGGCCAAATTCATCCCGGCATAAAACTTTTTAAAGACGATGGACCACAACCGACCAATACATATATGCAGGTCTGACATCCGAACCTGCTTATAGGCCGAGTTTAACATTGTTGTAATGGATAATATTTTGCGTCATTTTTCAGAGATTTCCATTACAACAAAGATCCCATAAGGAATTGGTTTATCAGACTTGCAAATTAGTGCACGTCTTTCAAAAGTATAACATTAAAAAAAAATTCCAATCAAGGAAATTATATAATTTTTCCTCTAAAGGGAAAGAGAAAGAAAATTTTCAATCTAAGACCCAAATTTTTGACACAAAAATTTTACCAATTAACTGTCGTAGTCTCGAAAGACACGTATCATGTATTTAAAAATTTGGCCAGAAAACTCGTCCTTTAGATATCGATCGAATTCAATGATACTCCTCTTGGCAAAGCAAACATCTCTCAAACCTGGGACTTGAATGAAGACCTCTCGATAGTGTGTCACCGTCATCATGTTATGCTGCCATCGTATTTGATAATATGCGTTTAGGTAAAATACTCACAATATCCGCCAGCCGGATTTAACGTACCAAGACACAGAATTATGCGTAACCGTGAACGTTTATAGCCTGATTGATAAAATTTAGTGAGAACTAATCATTGAAATGGCTGTCTAATTGTTTTGTTTTGTTTTTAAGGATTTTACGGCGCTTACAACACATTTATGTCATATCAGCGCCAGTAAAAAGGGAGAATATGGGATCGTAAAAAGTTCTAGCATTACGATTGAAGCACCCAAGAAAAGGTAAGACAAAGGGGAATGGTACAGATAGGGAATTGTTG
The DNA here is from genome assembly GCF_034508935.2 of Berghia stephanieae. Classification (NCBI taxonomy): domain Eukaryota; kingdom Metazoa; phylum Mollusca; class Gastropoda; order Nudibranchia; family Aeolidiidae; genus Berghia; species Berghia stephanieae. The sequence continues at coordinate 47,363,827 of NC_088367.1, forward strand.
TAGATTCCAAGAGCACACCATCAATGTACTTTAATTAGATTGAGATCACCTAAAAGTCTCATCCAGACACGAGCACAGGTCCCTACTAAGAGAAATACTCTCAAATGCTTACATTATAAACTCAAAACAATAAATATAATAATACATAACAGGGAGATGATTTACAAGGAAAAAATATCATCTCCCAAAACAATAACTATGCATTTGACTGTTTCCCTCTCAGCCAGGGTATCCGGCCAGGGCCAGGACAAAACCAAGTAATCTCATTCCAAGACAAAGACAGAAAGCATGTTGGAAAACAGATGTAGGGGGATAGAAGACACAGTAAGTACCTCCCGGCCCACTATGGGAGGTCAAGAACCCCACTCAGAAATGGTTGTCTAAAAACAATAACAAAGAGCTGAGTGATGTCAAATTCGTTCCATCTATTGACATGCCGAGACCTTTTTTGTTGCCGTATGTCGATCTCGGTTCCTTAGATTATTAAGCGAGTGCTCTACCAACTGAGCTATCAGGACCCCCCCCCCCCAAAGTGCATAATATCACCATAATAATTATCAAAATGAAAATTGTGTCTTTGTTTTTCCATTTCGACGGCATTCGAGAGCTGAAAGCCCTTAAAACTTGACAAATTGGCGTTTCCAAAATCAATGCAACTTTTTTCGGATTTTTCTCTTCTATTATTCTTAATTGACACCGGTAGAATAATGTCTTTTTCTCTTTTACTTTCTTTTCGAATCAACCATCGTTAATTTGATTGTTATCATCGTCGTTGTTGTTATCGTCATTTTCCTCTAACTGGTAAAAACTTTCGATTGTATTATCATTGGCATTAATGATAAATATGAGGATGGTCATGATGATGATAGTGATGATGATGACGATGATGACGTTGTCATGGTCTCAAGTGAGTACAGAGCGACTCGACTATGCATACAGATATGTAGAATAAGGCTTCAGAATTTACTAGTTACTTTAAATAAAAAACAATTAACAATTTGTTTAAGATGAAATAAAAAGAAAGATGAAATTTAATTAAAAGAGATGAATAGTGATTGTGGCAGTTACAAATAGAAATGTGAATATATTACGTAACTTATGATGATATAATATCAGGTTTGTAAGGTTCCACTTCCAGGCAGTTGGGAAGGGATGACTTCTATATTCCTCTGACAGCGGGCTCAGGTTTGATCCTTGATGTGTTGAATACTGGACTATCAAAGGTAAAAGCTCCGGCGTCTTGATGGTGGAGATAAAAATATCCACAGAGTACCAAAAGATAAAAATCTTCAAATATATCGATGAATGAGGAATGGAGCGGCTGGCCGTCAGGCATAGATTGTAGAGAGAAGTGAGTGTAGAATGTTAGACCTATCAGCATTTATAATAAGTGGCTACGTGACAGAATGTAGAACGAAAAGTATTCACTAGTTAGAAATTAATTCGAGGGAAAGCTATTAAAGGAAAGATGATCTAATATTAGAAGGTAAAGCTTTTCAAAGCCTATCGAAATGTAACTGGAGTGAGGTGAATTCAGTTCTTATTAAAATAAAAATTTAATAAGATAATTGTGAACAATCTTTATTGTGACACCCCCACCCACGTTTAAAATATACTCTTTAACCATTATGAAAAAGATAGATTTTACAAACGGAAGTAAATTTACTATCATGATACTCTAGCATTAATCCATTTTTATGATTTGTGCTACAATTAAATTATGTATTAGCTAGACATGGAAATGTTTATGTTAACGTAGGTATGATGAATGGGTGACAATAACAATGAAAGATTGTGATTACAAATCATTGTGATGAACAACAAGGTGGCAATATGATTGCAATCATTGTGATAACTGTGGTGGCAATGTGATTACAAATCATTGTGATGAACAATAGTGATGGCAATGAAGCACGATTTAAGTCGATGATATGAATGTAATTTACTGAATGAAATGAATGAAAATCTGAATTCATATTGACATTTCTATTATTAATCATTAATGAGTGAAAATTCATAACAACTTTAGATAAAGAGAAGATTTCCCAAATCATGAATGGGTATGGTATATATATCCAAACAATACTCAATGTGACATTAAGTTGGGAACATCGTGTTCACAAATAAAATTATCGAAATTGTGCGTTCAGATTTAGCATAATTTGCGAGGTAACTAACAGTATGCGTAAAAGGTAGTTGGGTTAAGTTATACCCTTCTCATGTGATTACACTAATCGAGAAAGTAGGTCGGCGTGGATATTCTCACAGCCTGGTATATGAGAGATACTGAAGGTGTAATTTTGCAAAAATAGACTCCACCTCAGTACTCTACTGTTATTCATTTTTTTATTTCTTATGTTTATGGTCCGTTTCTACCACATGCTCTTTTAGTAATAGATATCTGCTGAATGTCTTTAAAGTAAAAACGATGGCCAGTCCTTTACGCTCTATTACAGAGTTCCGTGATTCTCTGTCCAATAATTTTCTGCTTGCATATAAGCAAGGCATTAGAGTTCCCTCATGCTCCTGTACTAGTACGCCTGCGATGCCCTTATCAGACGCGTCAGTTCTTACAACAAATTCTTTTGAAATGTCGGGTAATTTAAGAATTGGTTCTGAACAGAGTGATGCCTTTAATTGATTAAAGCTATTCTGACACGCTTCTATCCAAACAATTTTGTTCGGTGACCCATTCTTTGTCAGATTTGTTAGTGGTGCGCGAAGTTGTAAATGTATTTCCTGTAAAAATTTAGGAGCCCAAGTACTTTGCGTACTTCTTTTTTTGTCTTAGGTGGTTGCAATTGTGCGATTTTTGTTTGTTTTTCTGTCTCGGGTGTCTGTGTCCCATGACCAACGGTATGACCGAGAAAATCAATTTCGTAAAATGCAATGCTTGTTTTTGACGGTTTTGTTGTTAAAGAATTACGTTTTAATGCTTCAAGCACTAACTCTAAGGTTGTCATGTGCTCAGTCCATGAGTTTGAGAAAATACATGCGTCGTCGAAGTATGATAGTGTCGACGGGATGTCTTTTAATAGCATACGCAACATTCTTTGGAATGTCGATGCGGCTGTCGATAATCCAAATGGCATATAGTTAAATTCTAACAATCCTAATGGTGATTGAAATGCTGTGCATTTCTTACATGATTCTTTCAGTGGAATCTGCCAGTATCCTTTAGAAAGATCACATTTACTCATGCATTTTGCTTGAGATAAGGCAGCAAATAAATTCTCTTGATTTGGTCTTTGTTCTGCATCAAACACCGTGGCTTCATTTAGTTTGTGAAAGTCGATATATAGCCTTATCGATCCCTCTTTCTTTTCCACTACTACTATTATTAGTGATGAGTATGAATGCTATAATTGTGAACAATCTTTACTGTGACAATGTTGATGATGATGATGATGACGATGATGATGACGATGATGATGATGATGATGATGATGATGATGGTAATGATGATAATGATGATGATGGTGATGGTGATGGTGATGATGGTGATGATGATGATGATGATGACGATGATGATGATGATGATGATGATGATGATGATGATGATGATGATGATGATGATGATGATGATGATGATGATGATGATGATGACAATGATGAGGATAACAACGGTGACGACAAAACAAAATCAGTAATGCTTTGTCAGATCCATAGATAATACATGACTAGATACGACAACAGGTAGGAAAACGTCATCAAAAGTGGCTAGTGAGAGGTCGAGCGCCGCCATTTTCTTTTTATGCAACCAGGGACGCTGTGCGATTTTAATCTATATTTGAATGACTTTGACTGAGCTCGATTAACCTTGATTTGTGGACGGAAAATAGAAAAAAGGCCAGGTTTATGATGATAAACCAAATTAAACATATTAAACTGCACTTTTACTTGTACATTTTAGACTTGGCTCCATTGATCGGGTTTATATTAATAACAATGGTAGCAATAGAAATCAAACATACATCGACAAATAGACACAAGTGGGAGAGAGGGACTTGTTTACTTGGATCTATCTATCTATCTATCTATCTATCTATCTATCTATATCTATCATCTATCTATCTATCTATCTATTCTATCTATCTATCTATCTATCTATCTATCTATCTATCTATCTATCTATCTATCTATCTATCTATCTATCTATCTAAGCCCCTCCCACGCTGATTATTTATGATATGTGTCCAATTAAATTTACCATCCCTGGAATGACAGCGGTTCACACAATTCTTTTACGACTCTACGCATAATAATACAATTGAAATTATAGAGGATTCCTAAAATTTTGATAAAAGACGATATTTTACAAAATTAACGAAATAATAGTGAAAATAATAACCATAGATTGAAAAGGAAAAAAAAAATATATTGGGCAATATCATATTTAGAAACTAAAAACAACATAGAACGGCAATTAAAAATAATAATAATAATCATAATCATAATAATAATAATAATAATAATAATAATAATAATAATAATAATAATAATAATAATAATAATAATAATAATAATAATAATAATGATAATAGTCCATTGATGCTATACGTGTTTCATTTATTAAAAAAGAAGAGAGGGAGAGATTGCAGTATTTAAGTGAAGATTTTAGTGAGTTTTATTTTTCAAAATAAATGAAAATGCGTTTACTTACAATCAAGCGTTTCGAAACAAATCTTCGAATATTAATCTGTACCGTTAATGGCAATGTTTTGTTAAGCTCCGTAACAAAGATGTGTCGATTTTTATTTCATTTTGTGTATGTTACCGTTGGAATTACATAGATAGTTGGTCTATTATTTAGTATTGTTACGTTTTATTCTCCGTAAAATGACTCAAGAAGATGATGGTAATAACAACACGTAAATTATAAGTTTTGATAATCGAAGAATGTCTTATGTTATTTATTGTTATGTTATAACATCATTTATTTTATTTTTCTCCCGTCAATAGGGATGAATTGGTAGGTTGATATTGACTCTTTGAGATTCATGGGTTCATGACGAAGAGCAAAGTTTTATATCTGTTTGTTTCTTGGTAATAAATGTGTGGTTAACGCAGCCAAGTAATCGACAACAGAGCTAATTATATATTTGTAATGAGAAATGGCGTTATAATAGATTACATAAGACATTTTGATTTTATCACCGAAAATTAAGTTGAAATGATTTATGCGGTCTATGAGTCAAATATTGTAATGTTTTGTTTTGTTTTGAAATGCGTTTCGTCGTAATTTTTTTAAAAGGAGCAATATTCTCAGTATAACGGAATAACGGACTTTTGATTTGAAGTCGGAGAATGAAAAGGAGATAATATAAATACAATGACGGAGTATTAATTATTATGAAAGACAGATGTCTTTTAATTGGAGTTAAAATGTTATTACGGAAGAATAACAAAATATTGAAAATGAATTATTATGTCATATGAGCTGATAATATTTGTGACACAAGTGGTTAACTTGTTAAGAATCAGCGAATTATAAGTAACCCAATGGTAAAATGCTGTAAATGCATAGTGGGTAAATAAGCGCAATGATGTAAGACGCGGTAATTAATGTGTACATGGTTTAAATTACGAGACGCAGGAATGAGGCGTTCGGTTATTTTATTTTGCGTTTGATTAAAGCGCACGGTTTAACTTTTTGAAATGACGCGGAGAATTTTGATAAATACATGGCGCGTGGTCAAAGCGCACAATTTTATCAATACTATATTATGAGGCGCGAGATTACGTCGCAATAAGTTATATGAATATTATTATAAGCCTAGAGCAAAGGCGCGGGACATTGAATTTTTATGGAGCAGAGTGTATATTGTTTCTGCGAATATTTTCATTATCATATTTTCTCCTATCGATTTGCTGTTGTAATTGTAATCAATTTTTACCGCGTGGTTTGAATTTAACATTTATATCATAAAGCTTGTAACCGAGTTGAAGAAGAAGTTATGTTCAGTTGATTAAAATTAAATCTTAATCAGTCAGCAATAAGTTGAAATGGTAGGAAGTGCTACGATAAAACAAATGATAATGATAACATAAACAAAATCAAATTTATTAAATTAGAGAAATTCCTAAGGGGAATAATTCGAGTTAATCAAAGATAGAAGTAGTGTTTGCACTAAAACAATATACACACGTCACGAAAGAAGACAACTGCAAACATCGGAAACAAGTCAAACTTGACCACAACAGAAGTCGGGAAATGTAATAATCCCTTTGGTCTATCCACGAATACCTTGAAATGACGTAATACTCTCAACAAACACCACGCCATGGATACGTCCAGAATCAACACACTCTATAGACTACAAACTACACAACAACATCAACTACAACGTATCTAAACAGCTTATACAAACTTGATCAATTTATAAAAAAACATCTGTATCAATACAGGTTTGTTCCATGAACCTTTTATATTTACATTCTTTATTGAACAATTGGATTACTTGTATTAACTTCTACAACGACAATGCCCAACGATGTACGTCGTCAAGAATTTCATACACGTTCAAGGATTTGAATGTTTTTACAAAATGATGTCCATTTGTGAACAATACTACTTCATTCATATGCAGTGGTGAGCGTATTCAAATTCAAACTAATATCAATATACAAATGTGCAGCACCCATATCTACAGCTTCTTAGAAAAACAAACAAATATAAACATTGAATATTATAATAAAGCCTATCATAGTAACACTGTAAAGATAAGGCTATATGTAATATATGTAAGACAATGCAGAAACTTGAAAGTGTCGCAAGATGCCACACGACTTTGAAAATACAACACATGATCAATTTCATTGGATTTACTATCGTATGATATTGGACAACCTACGTACAGATTACAAAATACAGCTGACTTTACTCAACCCTACAATAGATACCTACGAGATTACGTCATTATCGGTTATAAACTCACATCACCTATCGACACGCTGAAAGATTGCATCACCTACCTGGTGTGTATTCACATACCACTTCATCGAAACTCAATTAACACACAGTACACAGCTATTACGACACAACAGTCTATGTCGTATTACACACTGACTCTATGTCAACACAGGACTGAGTTCACAACTTTCTTTTGACTTGCTGGATAAGTCAAACTTCATTTAATTCAAGATCTCGCACACAGTTAATTCTTGAATTTGTACAATTTCATCTACAACGAGATTCAACGTATACACAAGACAACCACAAATATCAACGAGGAGAATCGACCCAGATGCCGGAGATGAATGGATTACAGCGACGTCACAAGACCAAGAAACAACCCAAAAGGTTAAGCATACATTTGCTGCCTGTAGAGTCTTTTTCGTCCCAATTCAAAAGACTCGAACAAATACAACACACTAATTGCAAAAGTTGGTCACTCTAATAACAGCCCACAATCACATACTGTGTTAGATTTTACTTAATTAGTTATTTACACTATAGTAAATGTGAATACGTCGGACAGACTAATGACTGATTATTTATTACAAACTAAATATTTTGAATGTGAAGACATTATTGTGATAATTCGAAGACATTTACAGACGAAAAAGTTGATATTAAATAACAATGATAAAGTGAATTAATGACACTTGGGCTATTTAGTGACCACACCACACACAACAATGCAACACGTAGGTGCAACACTTCAACTCTTATAGTTGATATTTAAAAAAAATTATGACACGAAAATTATTCATTCTAAATGGAGACAATGACTTAATTATCAATTACTGACAATTTCTGCAGGATGATTCATTCTCACGACGAACTGATTTCAGATAAATGTGTTACCTCGGATAACTTGACTTCAAGTTGGTTGTAAACTACACCCTGTTGGCTTCAAAAGACTAAAGATTGAAACATGAACAATGAACAATGAATGATAATAACTTCAACTTGAATTCTAAAATGATGATTATGATATTATTATGATTTATTTTAAAATATTTTCTTCATTACTTATCGATTTATAATCCTTCGTATATGGATTTAGATGTCTATAATATGTTATTTGCACCACATATTATAAGTTGGGATCAATTTAATAATATTGTTTAAATGGAATCATGCAATATAAGGAAATACAAGGTATTGGTTTTGATATAACAGTAAATGATACATACATGGAAGCTGAGACTATCGCCCATGTCATAAAGAGTTGAAATTGAGATTGAATAAGACAATGTGAGTGTATCACATATGGGATTTGAACCATCCTTTTTCAAGGCAGAAAATGGATATGCGATAGAATATAACGAGAATTTAAAACTGTCGATGTTGTATTACTTTTAAAAAATATAATCGATATATTTAAATGTTTTAATCATCTTTGATATTGGGTAATTTAAATGTTTTAATCATCTTTGATATTGGGTAATTTAGATGTTTTAAATCATCTTTGATATTAGGTAATTTAAATGTTTTAATCTTCTTTGATATTGGGTAATTTAAATGTTTTAAATCATCTTTGATATTAGGTAATTTAAATGTTTTAATCATCTTTGATATTGGGTAATTTAGATGTTTTAAATCATCTTTGATATTAGGTAATTTAAATGTTTTAATCTTCTTTGATATTGGGTAATTTAAATGTTTTAAATCATCTTTGGTGTTGGGTAATTTAAATTTTTTAAATCATCTTGATGTTGGGTAATGTAAATGTTTAAAATGATCTTTGGTGTTGGGTAATTTAAATGTTTTAAATCATCTTTGGAGTCGGGTAAATTTGAAGTTTAGACTTTTAAAAATATTTAATTTGTATAAGTGTTGTCATGTTGGCAAGCCATTTCTTACATCTTGTTATTTGATTTTAATTGGATGTTACCTATACATTTACTCTCTTATTGTTATTATTATTATTATTATTATTATTATTATTATTATTATTATTATTATTATTATTATTATTATTATTATTATTATTATTATTATTATTATTATTATTTTGAATTGAAATTGTTTTCGGATCAATTTAAATTCTAAGAAAGGGGCGTATGTAAGAGAGTAAGCTTATGCAAGAAATTTACTCAGGAGTTTTGAGAAAAACATGATCTTAAAACACGGTAAATATTAGAAAGAACCATGGGGGTAGCTGCTGGAGATTGCATTTATGATCGGTTGTGTCCACAAAACACGGTTGTCGCAACTCAGGGGATACGTATTAAACTTAGGGGATACGTTAAAAAACTCAGCGGATATCAGTAACAGATTGATGCTATTTTTGGTTATTATACATAAAATGCGTCATTTATCAAAGTACTTTTATGTCATAAGAGGCGGGGTTTGATAGTAATGTTCGAGAAAATTCTTGTTATTTTTAACATACAAGTTGAGCATGATTCGCTATTACTTGAAAGAGGCAGGTTTTGAATATTAATTTGGGATGTCAAAGATCAGTAGAGTGGCCAAAAAGAATTGTGGGATAGTTTACGATAGGGTTCAAAACAGGGTGTTTCTATTCTATATGTCATTCTTTTATTCTGCATTCGACTCGACTAGGAGCTGCACATGTTAACTTTTGTGCTCACCATCATTAATTGAATTTTACGGACTTAGAAAATATTCAACGCATATTGAAAATGGTTACATAGGCAAAATGACTTTACATTTGGATTGATTTTACGGATTTGGAATTTATGATACGCATTGAACTATGACATGCTATTTGATTTGGATTTGGGATTAATCATAACAAATAAAGCAATAAGAAATGAAACTTGGAATCTGGACTTTTATTTAAGGTCTTGATGTACATTCAATTAGCATCATCGGCCCTTGAACTCTTTTGTCATTATTTACATCTACAACACAACGCAAAGGAATAATATTACCATCTATCAAAAAAACCACTATGCGATCATAAGCCATTACCTATGTGTGCAACTACGCCACATTATGTATCTTATTTGGTGACGGGACTCAGGATTCTTATACGTAAAATCAATCCAACTGTAAAATCATTTTGCCTACGTGACAATTTTCAATGTACGCGGAGTATTTCTAATTCCGTAAAATAAAGATTCTAAGTAGGATGCTAGAACTTGCAGCATACTAGGAAAGTGCAGCTCATAGTGAAATAGAATGGAGAATCGAATGTAGAGTAGAATGAAAAACACTCTAAAATGTTCCCACAATTCCTTTCCAAAGGTCAGTTTTTACGCCCAAATAATCAAAGCCCAAATAAACCGTACGCCGAAAGAAAATATTTTTCTAGTACTCAATATAATGACCAAGTTTAACTGATAAACAAGCTACGTGAACTCATTAAACCCATTTGCTGTTACCTAACTCCCTTACAGTACCTTTGCGCCTAGTTCGCCAAGGCCGCATGAAAAGCTCTTCGATTTATTTGTTTATTTATTTATTTCTATCATATTTACACTCACATGTGCCACGTCCTTTCCTTGTTTGCTTGTTAGTATCAATTTGTTGGGTTTAGTATCGGTGGAAATTTTTGGTTAGGGGACGGTTGTTATTTTGTATGTAATTGTGAGTATTATTAAATGGTCTTAATTGCCACGAAACATTTTAAAGCCTAAATAGGGTCTGTGTTCTCTACTCTAGGTTTAGTTATGCTATAAGGAGAATAGAATTAAAGACAGTGATACTTTTCATTTTTCCTTTCAGTTTTTCTTGCCATGGTCTATGTCGTTTACGTTGGTATTCCTTTCCGATTCCATTAGTATCAGGGTGATGGCGGAGGGGGACTGTTTATATTATTTATCTATATTTGGGATTGGGTGGGATGTATTGTATTGTAGGGTTTGAAAAAAGGAAACAATATACTTTGTTTTACACAGAACTGTTCTGAATACATTATTCCGGAGGCCAAAGAGTTTGGGGAAAGGTGATCGATCCTTTGAAGTTGTGTCGATTTCAAAAGTAAGGCGGTTGGGGGAGGGGGGGGGGAGAAAAGACATGAACGTACCTTGTTATTTGTTGTATCCAGGAAATTTTGCAATGATTATTATTATGAGATGGTGAAAATGTTATGGGTATTTAAGTAGGGCAGACTCAGAAGAGTTAAGTGATTATATGTGAGAGAACATTTTTTTATTATAGTAGTATATTTAGAGTATATACAAATATATGGCAACAACATTGTAAAAAAAAATCGCAAAATGACAACTTATAGAAAACAACAAACAACAACACAGAGAATCAAGTAACTTATGTGTGGGCCCTTTGAATATTATCTCAGTCACTGACCAGAGAACTTAATCAGATATTAAACACATTCAATCATTTACTGGAATTCGTTTTCTAGATTTCTTTCTAGCTTTGTTTTGTGGTTCGTGTATTTGTTTTTTGCCATGGCCCTCACTTGAGTCCTTTGAGGAGAGGGCAATAGTCAGATGTATAAAATTATTTTTAAAATTTGACCAAGTTCCTCCCACCTTTCAAAATCTAATCATCTCTCTGCTATCGACTGTAATATATTTTGTTTTCAATATAATATTTTTTATGAATTTGAGTTGAAAGTCTATATTAGAGATCCCTTTCTTTTGTCTGGATGGGATAATTGGGCTATTTTCGCCCTGAAAAAATGTATATTGTTTTCTTGCAACCTACTTCTATATGCTAGTTGAACCAATCATCATTGGTTTACGTCTTTTCCCCAGTTGAACCAGCTATTACTGGTTTTATTCTGTGTTCTAGTTGAACCAGCCATAATTGGTTTACTTCTGTGCCCTTGTTGAACCAGCCATATTTGGTTTACTTCTGTGTGTTAGTGGAACCAGTCATCATTTGTTTACTTCTTTGCCCCAATTAAACCAGCTATCATTAGTTTACTTCTATGCCATAATTAACCAGTTTTCATAGGTTTACTTATGTGCCCTAGTTGTACTATTTATATTTGTATGGGTGATTTTAAATGTAAATATATCATTTTTCGACTAAGTCGTCTCTTTGCTTTGCTTGAAATGACCGGCCTAAATAAATTGTCACAACCCTGTAAAATCCTAGAAAAACAAAGCCACAATTCACAATGGACAGTGAATGACTGTATTATAATCATTCTCTCTTTTCAAATAAACCGTTTGATGGAGCTTTTCAGTTAAGATGGTAGTCTTGGATTCGTGTCTAATCCATTTTCAATATTGAAATCCGATCTTATGTGCCTGACCAAATTTTGCATTTCTTGCAGAATTTGCCTTTGCCGCCTTAATGTTGTGCATGATGCATGAATCTACAGAAGCTGACGTAAGTTGATAACAGTTAGATGTATAGAAATTCATTCATTCATTCATTCATTCATTCATTCATTCATTCATACACATAATTCATTTCATTCATATAATTCATACATTCATTCATCATTCATTCATGATTCACATCAATTCTAAAAAAATTAATGCATTCATATTAATCATTCAATCGTCAATTCCAAGATGCATTAATTATTTAATTAATTAATTAATTTATTAATTAATTAATGGATAAATGAAATTGTTACTTAATTAATTAATTAATTAATGGATAAATGAATTTGTTACTTAATTAATTCCTTCATTCATATTATTTATTCGTTCATGTATTCATTCATTCATACACATAATTCATTTCATTCATATAATTCATACATTCATTCATCATTCATTTATGATTCACATCAATTTTTAAACAAATTAATGCATTCATATTAATCATTCAATCGTCAATTCCAAGATGCATTAATTAATTAATTAATTAATTAATTGATTAATGGTTAAATGAATTTGTTACTTAATTAATTCCTTCATTCATATTATTTATTCGTTCATTCATTCATTCATTCATTCATACACATAATTCATTTCATTCATAAAATTCATACATTCATTCATTATTCATTCATGATTCACATACATTTTTTAAAAATCAATGCATTCATATTAATCATTCAATCGTCAATTCCAAGAATGCATTAATTAATTAATTAATTAATTCAGTATTTAATTAATTAATTTAGTGGATAAATGAATTTGTTAATTAATTTATTCCTTCGTTCATAGTATTCATTCATTCATTCATTCATTTATTCATTCATTCATTCATTCATTCATATTATATTTTTTTTTTAAATCATTCAATTACCCCTTCCTTCATTCATTCATATCCCTCTTTCATTCATTAATTAATTAATTCATTTATTCTTTCATATAATTCATTTATATAATAAAATAACGGTGATTATATATTTAAAATGATATTATGTAATAGGTCAATTTGATTAGCATTCTGTGAAAAATTTTTGGTATAACAATTGTATCCTCAATTATTTGATAAATTAACTACTTCGGTAATTGCTATAATATATAATATTTTCTCCACATTATTGGTCATATTTTTTAACCATTTAAGATAATCTTTAATCTCTTCTCTTTATGTCCTTTTTATCCTGACAAAACAACTTCTTGAAACATCCGGTCACATATGTTGATGAAAATAAAGCAATACACAAATCATTCAATCGAAAATTCAGGAAGCCTTCCGAACGTTCTACGAGCTAAGGGAATTAACTGAAATATTCCTTTAGGTAAAAATTTATTGAAAATCCAGTACCTTTAATTAACACTAATAGAAACAAAATTCTCATACAGCTGCTCTGTACTACCTTTCAACATTTCAACGACAGAGAACCAAAAACATGATTATATTAGGGAAAATTAAACTTTTACCAAACAATCAAAATTTAATTTACAACTTTTTAAAGCCTACTAAAATTGGACAAATTAAATAAATAAACTTCTGACAAAAGATCCACGGTTAGAATAAAAATCTAAATTGAAGCTTCCTCAAGAAACTTGCGGAAGGTCTCCCGAAAATTAATTTCCTGTTTATTGTTATCCTGTTTCTGGTTTGATTTTGTATTTGAATCGTTGAATACTTGTAAATAGTATTGTTATGTGGATTACAATTTCTTCTTAACGTATCTTCAGGATTGTGCTCTGTGCCGAAAGACTGGCTGCCAAGTAAGTATTTACAAAATAAGTACCTGCCCACGAATCAAATTCAACTGTTTCTGTCTAAATATATCATAATAAATTGCAAGAATGTCTCCGTTTATCAGAATTACAATTAAGATGACTTACATCGTCCAGCTCTTTCCCGATACAGACATAAAAAATACAATGTCATATATATATTGAATCGTGTTGGATAGAAATATACAAATATGGCACGAATAGTGCTCGATATGTAACAATACAGCGAATTGTTATTGTAAGATTTACCACAATGTTGGAGTCAATCTCCATCGATGTTTCAGGCCTTCCAGCCATCGTCAGGACTGTGTGTTACATGAGTTTGGTTATATATAATGAAATTCGACAATGTTGTTTAGAGTATTCGCTATCTTCACTTCCTGAATAGAACGAATGCTCGAAACAATATTGTAGAAGTTGAACAAAATTACATATGAAATATGTTTTAAAAGTACTTTTTAACAATGTTGAACACGATTATTTCATGGTTTTTGTGTATATACATATTATATATATATATATTATATATATATTAATATATATAATATATTATATATATCCACTCATGTGATTCTAGGTTATATAAGGTATGCAATTTTTTTACCACTTGGTCATTGTACGTCTATGTGGCCTTGTGGTATGAAAATTGGTTTCCGATCGGAAGGTCCTGGATTCGAGGCTGGCTGGCCTATAGTCATGTCCTTGGAAAATGCTTTTTAGTCACGTTTCTTCGCCAGGTTGTTCTTCATCTTTTACATTATGGCCGAATATTATGCTACTATCCTCCTAGTATGTAGAGACTTTCATTCTAGTTGTTAGATCATGCTGTTTTCATAATTTTCACGAACAAAGCGATCGGCTTTTCTCTGTCCTACCTCCAGTTCTTCAGCAAGGTGTTTTGATGTGCTCGTCCCATTTAAGTCTGACTTTATAGTTGTTATTTGGCTGATGTTATGTGCTCTGGTAATTATGCGGCTGTGTAACTTGTAACAACACGTAATGTAAGCTGCATTTTAGTGTATGAAACTCAATACGGTACAACTGTTCCAAAGCAGCCATGGTTTTTTAGGTCGTGTTGCAGATGTTCTTCACCTTCTTGAGATAATATTGTCATGTATGCAATTGTTTCATCTTTAAAAGAGCTCAATTTTGATCTTAAGGCATTTGCCTGCAATTATCTCGTATTACAGAAGCTTTTGGCAAAATATGTTGTTGTCAACATTTCCAAAGACATCGGAGAAGAACATTATAAATACATGAGTTTTTGGCTCTTCTCAGGAAACTTTGAAGCGTCATCAATATAAGTGATTATTTGTATTTCATTTGAGCGCCTGGACCTAAAACCATGTTGGTTTTCATATAAGATACCATGCCTATATCTGTATTGTATTATCTGATTGACAATTATGTGCTCGATAACCTTGATTTAAATACGAGCGAGAGACACTGGGCAGCAATCTGAAGGAAACGCTCCCTGTCATTTTTTTTTCATTAATGTTACTTTCTATGTCACCCATGCTGTTTTTTGCTATATGTTTGAAGGCAAAGCTTGCTCTTGTAGAGATGCTGTGGTGACGAGCTTTTCATTGTCATTTACTTCATGATATCCCATTTCTGTCCAATTTTCTGTGTATAAGATATGACCAGATATTTTGTCATGCCAGTAATTTTCTTTCCATTCTCATCAGGGCTTAACATGTCATCCACGTAGTCCCAACATTTGGATGTAACTCTTTTTGTACAAAACCTTTCAGAAATGTGTATTTCTCTTTGTAGAAGGATAGAATTAAAAGTATTGACGCCGCTCTTGTATCATCAATATTATAATACATATACAAATTGATAAAGGTATCAAAACAAATTTTCGTTTTGATGTTTTCGTTTATTATTTAAGCATATTCACGGTATTTATTCACAAAGAGGCGCCAACTGTGATTAATCATTCGTCTGTTTATTCTTTTTATAACTTTGGTTACGCTGTTTTATCATATTTCTTATTGACGTTGTGAACCATGGTAGACTGTTATTATTTTGACACATTTTATGTGCTACATGATTTACTCGTTCGTCTGACTAAAAATGTTTTAATTTTTGTAGGTATATCTAAAACTTCTTTAGCTGTTCAACAGTTACGTTTCCCAGACTTTCCAGTTTGCTTTTATGAAGAGAGGAATTTTTTCGATGTTTCTATACATTCTTTTTTCGGATTCAAGTCAATTTTTATGACAACTGCATCATGGTCTGAGATCATCTGATGAATTCTTGATTGTTTTTAAGATTGGGCTTACTGGTGATCATTAAATCTAACGTGTTCCGCATTCGAGTTGGTTCCTCTATGAGCTGATTGAGCGCATTGCCCTCAAGAAACATTGTTTATTTGTGCAAACTGGGTCTTTCCTTTCAATGTGTTAGAGTTCCAGTCACAACCTGGGAAGTTAGAATCTCCTCCTATTATGATGATGACATTGGTGATGTTGTTTATTTTTATCACACAATTTTTGAATAGCTCCGAGCTTTCTTCGCTGCCCAAATTGGCTTGATAGTATGAACATAGTATATAAAGTGTTCTGGAACCTTCAATTTCAATCTGTAACTTCAATTTTGACCCATATCATCTCACACTATTCATTTAGTTTTGGAATTACGAGATTATATAATCCTGTCTCATAGCAATAAAAACAACCCCCGACATAAAGGTTGCGGACTTTGTGGTATATTATGCTGAAGTTTGATTGTCCTGAATAGACGAATCCAACCATGATTCAAGTGTCAATGATAATATTATCTGGTTTCTCATTGGGTATAATGTTAATAAATGGCATATGTTTATTTTAGTTGATTTGCAGTTTATGTTAATCAAATTTAGATATTTTTCTTAGTATTTTTCGTTTACTGTGAACACTCTGTTACTGCTGATAACAGAACTGGGAAATTGTTTTACTATGTGTGCTCACAGTTTTAATAGAAATTGTCGACAAGTTCTTGTGAGTGTAAAACTCCACTATTAATATGTATTGAATCAGTAATGCGAGTTTTATTGTCGATCTAAATATTTACAGTGTCAAAAATGGACACATCAATCCGTGTCTTCGTCTTTTTCCGTCTCTGCTTTGAATATGTGGACAATTCTTATTCCTCAACAGTTGGGCACTCCTTGTGTGGTTTTATCGAGGTGTGTTTTGCAGGGTAGGTGATGGGGTTTTATGTTTTGTTTGTGGCAGTTGCATTGAGACACTCTATTGTGTGATGTCAAGGTGAGATGTTGTCTTGTGTGTTTTATTGTCATCTTATATGCGAATGGTTCTCAATGTTGACGATGGTCTGAACTGTTTTCTCTGTGGCCTAGTGTTTCAGTTGCAATAATCCTTTGTTTTCTCGTAACTCATCTTAGTCCAATGAACATTTTTATAGATATCTATCGAAGATCATCCTCATTCAACACATGAAATCTAAACAAATAAAATCTCTTGAGATGAAAAATGTATAAAATCTGTTTTAAAACGTTGTAACATTAAATTCATATCTAAACTTTTCACACAAATTGTACCCAGAATATAACAAAAATGTTATTTTTTATATAATTGTCATTGTATTGGGTTTGTAATTGTTATTGACATTTCTCAAGTGTAATACTTAGAGTATATGATTTATATATGCCTCGCACTTTCTAAAGATCCGTTGGCGTACATAATGGTACATAAATTTACAAAAAATTGAAATTGGTTTGCTAGTCTGACATCCTGG
>NC_088367.1:47384056-47386556 GCF_034508935.2 Berghia stephanieae
ATGTGGTTGCGTGGAAGAAAAAAAAAAGGGGGGGGGGTGTCCATCAAGTAGAGAAATTCCTGAGCAATGGGGGTGGGGGGGGGGGGGGGGAGGGGGTGTGTGTGCTAGAAACTGTCAGATTGGCATTTTTTCAGCAAATCGTGGCATTCATAGTGATATAATTCACTTGATCACATGGCGGTATTCGGATTTACAGAAATTTTTAAAAGTTTCACCGATTAACAACATCAACGAATATTACTGCTGATATTACTGTCGTTTGTATGCCATCGATGTGATAATTATTGCCCTGGAAAATATTTAGTTAAACATTTCGGCAAACTGTCAATTGGTTCTGTCTAGCTTCTAGCCCGAACAAACCAAAAGTAGACAGATTCGGGGACTTGATATTTTTTGCGTCCGTTTCAGATTTTCATTTGACCTCACATAAGTAAAGGGGAGACATTCCGAAAGCTCCTACATCTCCAGTATTCATTCAATTTGTATTATCACCGTTTATCTTTTGTCAGGCGTTTATCTATTCAAGTTGTCATCATATCAAAGCGTTTTAAAAACTCTAGAACAAAGCTTGATAGATTTGTGAAAGTTTAAAATTTCCTAATTTGACCATTGTTTTGATTATCGGCCGCCATTTTAATTTGTGAAGTATTGAAGGTAGTGCAAAGCACTCCCAAGTAAAGAGTGGTAAAGACTTGCGACTTATTAATATTGATATCTACTGACTGATAAACTAAAATCATGCCGAATAAAGCATGGCAGCGACGACAAGCACATCGATTAAAATGTGCATCTAATCGTAATCAAGGTAATCAAGAAAATGATTCTGGCAATATCGAATGAAAATAGTTCTTTCCCCGCGAAATTGCGGGCTTTTTACTAGAAAAAAAAAATATATAATATATATATATATTATATATATATATATATATATATATATATATATATATATATATATATTTATAAAGGTGAGAGGGAGTAAGAGATAGAGATAGAGAGGAAGAGACAGTTAAGGGGGGAGCGACATTAAAAATGATGAATTTTGACCCAGTTTGCTAAAAATTAGATTTTGGTGGGATGTTGTCATGTGACCATTTGTCTGCAAAAAAAAAATTGCATGAAAACTTCATTTTCATTATTTTCGACTCAAAAAAACGTATTTTGTGACCCATGGTATGGTTTAATCCTGCCCATTTTTAGTTTCAGTTGACAGATTTCATGAAAGAATATCAAAGTCTTTATAACTAATTAAAGGCAAAAAAATATCAATTAAAAGTAAAAACTCTCCTCTATCTTCAACAACCAATCACTTTGTTCTTAATTATGTCATGTAGTCACAATCTTATCAGAGAGCGAGAGGAGAGTTTTTTCCTAAACTCATTTACTTTGACTTTTAAATGCGTTTTTCTCAAAACTGCAATATTCGTCACTAAAAACCATCTCCTCCCTCAGTTTTCAACCAATCTTCTTCAAACTTTATACAAATGAGTGTCATACAAATACGCAGGTCCTCTAGGAGCCCGATTTAAAAAAAAATAATTTATGAGTAATTTCAAATTATGTAACTTTTTTAAGGGGAATAATCGAGTAATAACTTTGAACTTAATTTTTAAAGTTTCTAATTAGATAATAAAAAAATCGGGCTTCTAGAGCCTCTTTATTTTCCTTTTTTCTACCCCTGGCCAAACCATTATGGCAATCGGTTGATGAACAAAAAAGCCTTTGACTTTTTAAGATGTGTTGTTTATTTTCCAATATGGCGTCGTTTCCATAGCAACAGGCAACTTTTTTCGAAAAAAAATTATATGCAATCATCCTTCCCAAACAGATGCAGTATGACTGTGCATAGAAGTTTATGATATTTCATCAAATTAAAAAATGACCCTTCAGTGTCGTCCCCCCCCCCCCCCCCTTAAATAGAGAGCAAGAGCGAGAGAGAGAGAGAGAGAGAGAGAGAGAGAGAGAGAGAGAGAGAGAGAGGTCACACAACCGACTGTGCTATCCATTTGGTTGCAAACGTATTATCAATCATGCGCACCTCTAATCTCGACAAATGCGGACCCACAACGGGTTGGTTAACAAACCGCACGAACTCTTTATACTAGGCGAGCAACTAAAGCTATATTCTCTCCTCTGTGTGAAACTAGACATGGTAACATATAGGACACACATGGAATACCCTCGGCATTGGGTAGACTAACATTTAGAAATATGTGTTGAATGGGCACTTGTATAAATAATGATGAGATAAATAGGGCATGGAGGAGTGCGAGATGATAAAGAAAATAAGAAGTGACGAGATCAGTGCCAGACTCAGGATCCACTTAAAACGACACCCTCCGTCTTGCCGAGAGAAAGAGAGAGAGAGAGTGAGAGAGAGAGGTAGAGAGAGAGAGAGAGAGGGGAAGAAAGAGAGAGGGAGAGAGAGAGAGGGGGACAGAGGGAGGGAAAGATAGTGGGACAGAGGGAGAGAGATAGAGAGATAGAGAGGGAGAAAGAGGGA
>NC_088367.1:47399056-47400120 GCF_034508935.2 Berghia stephanieae
ATGGATAGTATAAAGGTCAAGAAAAGCAATTAAAGCACTAAAGAAAAAGTAAGACAAATGGGAATTCATTCAAATCGGAAACAGATGTAGATTCTAAGAGCACACTATCAGTGTACTCACCTAAAAGTCTCATCCATACACAAGCACAGTCTCCACTAAGAGGAATACACTAAATGTTTACAAGTTATTATATAACGCAAAAAATACTACAGTACATAAAAGAGAAATGAATAACAAGATAAAAAAATATCATCTCGCAAAGCTCAAAACATACATTTGACTGTTTACTCCCAGCCAGGTTATCAGGCCACTACTATCTGGTACACTAAATACAATTTTTTGGTGTTCAAACGTTTTGTGTTGACAAGTTAGGAACAACAGTAACAAAAATTTCATGCTGCTGTACCCTGAAAATCCACACTTTTATAGTTCTTTGTTTAAATTCATGTTTGTATCTCAAATATTTTTCATCTGTCAATCATTCATCCTGTTGAAAATCACTCAACATCTGATGACGTTTGGGATGACCAACATAATGTATGTACACATTTGATGACGTTTGGGATGACCAACATAATGTATGTACACATTTGATGACGTTTGGGATGACCAACATAATGTATGTACACATCTGGTGACGTTTGTGATGACCCCAATAAGCAATGTACACATCTGATGACGTTTGGGATGACCGACATAATGTATGTACACATCTGATGACGTTAGGGATGACCGACATAATGTATGTACACATCTGATGACGTTTGGGATGACCGACATAATGTATGTACACATCTGATGACGTTTGGGATGACCGACATAATGTATGTACACATCTGGTGACGTTAGGGATGACCGACATAATGTATGTACACATCTGATGACGTTTGGGATGACCAACATAATGTATGTACACATCTGATGACATTTGGGATGACCGACATAATGTATGTACACATCTGGTGACGTTAGGGATGACCGACATAATGTATGTACACATCTGATGACGTTTGAGATGACCGACTTAATGTATGTACATATCTGATGACGTTAGGGATGACCGA
>NC_088367.1:47400220-47408378 GCF_034508935.2 Berghia stephanieae
AAAATTAACAAAACGATACCTCTTCATACAACTAAGCAGTCGGAAGATTGGGTGAGTAATTATAGTTATTTTCGTCAATAATTTACTACCCTTTGCTCGCGTTGCATCTTCGTACCCTTATTATACATAATATAGTCGTGTCAGCACTACTGTCATTATGTCAAATGAAGAGCTCGTCGCCATATTACAACAACAGATTGAACTACAAAATGAGCAAATGTTGCAACAACAAGATAGAGCAAATGAAGCAAGTCGTTGAACGACAAGAAAAGCAGATGGAAATGTTCATGAAACTTATAACCGGTAGCAATACATGGTTACCAAAACCTTCTGAGCTTTGTCGCATTCGACCCTGCCTTAGAAATATGGAGTGACTAATATCAAGGTTTTAATACATTTTCAACTGCTAAGTACCTGATGAGAAGAAAGCAGAGGTTTCCCTTGTTAACGAATTGCTTTTTGTTTACGAAATACTGACTAGCATGGCGAGTCAAGAAATTCCAGCTAAGGCGATAACCGCACTCAGTGTTGCAGAAATTGAAAAAAAATATATAAGGGAGCAGCCCTCGACTATTCGTTGTCAGAGAAAATTATACATTTTGGACGGGCCTCCAGAGGAAACCAGGTGAAACTATTCAGGAATAGGCAGCTAGAATTTCCCTAGAATGCGATTTCCCATCCCCTAGATGAAGAAATGAGCGCCACAACAGACAAAACAGCAAATTCATAACAGCCATTTGTCACTTCTGTCAGAAAACTGGACACATCGAGAGAGCCTGTAGATGTAAAACGAGAATGTCGATTTCGCCTAACGCCAAGACGATTTGTCGCATGTCACGAGTCAATTAAGTTCAATGGCACCGCTTAAGTTAACTACGACTGTATCCAACCATGAAATTGTTTTCTAAATAGATATATGGACAGGTGACAATTTCATTTCAACTAGG
Source organism: Berghia stephanieae (assembly GCF_034508935.2). Lineage (NCBI taxonomy): Eukaryota > Metazoa > Mollusca > Gastropoda > Nudibranchia > Aeolidiidae > Berghia > Berghia stephanieae. The sequence goes on from NC_088367.1 coordinate 47,401,168, forward strand.
ACATGGGAGAGGATTGGCAAACCAACACTCTCTAATGCAAACATTAAGTATCAATGTACATCCAACCTGGGACTCCTCGTCATGGGAACTGTTTTCATGTCTGTGTCTGTGAACGAAACGTGCCGCGAAATAAACTTTGTTATCACCACTATGTCGTTACGCTTATTAGGACGTTCTGCCATACACATGTCTCGGTCGATCAACTATTTCAAACGAAAAAAAAAAGGATTCTGTTCGTAGTAAGCCTGCAACAGACAGTCGCATCTTCAAAAGGCATGTAAACAAAATGTAAAGAATTTCCCGATGTCTTCAAACCAGAACTCGGTAAATTGAAAGATTTTGAACCTGACATTAAATTCAAAGCCGATTTGACGTCTGTGTTTCACAAGCCTCGTTCCGTCCCATATGCGATTCAGGACGACTTCAACAGGAGCTCGGATGCCGGTATTGCAAAGGGTATTTGGAAACCTAAATCTTTCAACGAATTTGGAACACCGATTGTGCCAATAAAATAGAAGACAACCAGTGGTGAGATACCGAAAATTGGAGTATGCGGAGACTACTCTGTTACAGTTAATCCGCAATTGAAAACTCACAGATATCCGATACCGTTACCCGAGGATCTCATGCGCAAATTGGGAGGAGGCTATGGATTTTCCAAATCGATCAAATCGAGGCTTACACACAAATCCCTTTGTCACTAAAATCGCAAGAACGCCTCTAACTCAGCACGCATAAAGGTGTTCTTATTCAAATAAGACTATCTTTTGGCATCAATTCAGCTCCGGGATATTTTCAAATAATAATGGATCAACTGACTCAGGATCTTCCATGTGTTGAAAACTATATCGACGATATCCTTGTGAGTGGCAAGGATACCAAATATCATTTACACAATCTGAGAAGATTATTACAGCGACTTCATGATAAGGGACTTCGCTGTAATCTCCAAAAATGTTCTTTCGCTGAACCTCAGTGTGATTATTTGGGCCATCTAATATCAAGAGACGGCATAGCAAAAGGTACAAAAGTTGATGCAATCACTAAAATGCCAACACTCACTAATGTATCGAGTCTAAAATCGTTATTAGGACAAGTACAACTTTATTATAAATTTCTACCAAATAGTTCAATTGTCTTAAAGCCAGTAACTCTATCAGTTAACCAAGAAAGAAGTTAAATGGAAATGGACAGCTGAAGATCAAACAGCTTTTCAACATGTGAAGGGACTTCTTTGTGACGAAACAATTCTTGTGCGATTTGATCCATTTCACACCATCATCACCATCGTCATCACCATCATCAGCATCATCACCACAATCATCATCATCATCATCATCATCATCATCATCATCATCATCATCATCATCTCATCATCTCATCATCATCATCATCATCATTATCATCACCATCATCATCATCATCATCATCATCATCATCATCATCATCATCATCATCATCATCAGCATCATCATCATCATCATCATTATCATTATCATCATCATCATCATCATCATCATCATCATCATCATCATCATCATCATCATCATCATCATCATTATTATTATTATTATTATTATTATTATTATTATTATTATTATTATTATTATTATTATTATTATTATTATTATTATTGTTATTTTTAATTTAATATTATTATTATTATTGTTATTATTATTATTATTATTATTATTATTATTATTATTATTATTATTATTATTATTATTATTATTATTAGTAGTAGTAGTAGTAGTAGTAGTAGTAGTAGTAGTAGTAGTAGTAGTAGTAGTAGTAGTAGTAGTAGTAGAAGTAGTTCCAACGCAAAACGCGTTATTCGCCAAAATCCTCAAAAAATGTTTTATTGTTAATATTGCCAATATGAGGATCACTTTATACTATAGGATAATGTTTTTTTTTTTAGCGAAAAATACGTTTTAACCCTATTTACTTCTTTGCGAAGTTGACATTTTTTCTCAAACCGCGTTATGCGCCGGGTGAGTTTTTTTTTTTTTGCAGAGGGCATTATAACCATTCAGCCAATCAGAAACGCCAAAACTCGAAACTTCCGGCCACACCTTCAATATTGTTTACATCCTAAATCTACCCTAGTTTCCGTCTCTCTTTTCCGTGAAAAACAGGGTTGCCATTTTGGCCCCTTTTGGGACCAAATCCGAGATTTTTGGCCCTTTTCAAACACAGTTGGACCCCCATATATCATTTGGCCCTTTGGCCCTTTTTTGGCCCCTTTTGGAGAGTGATTGCCCCAAACGAACCCAACTACATAGCCTTTAGTTCAAAATGAATTTTGTTCAATTTATCCACATCAAGAAAACTGATATGTGCATGCACACATCGATATTCGTAGTATTACTAATTCGAGTGTTTGAGACATTGATCTGGCACCAAAACCCTCCTCGACCTGTCTCTGCAAGGAGCTTGCATGTGCTGAGTGCTGATTAATTACACGAGGCAAGGAATCTGACAACGGACGGCGATGACTTGGAGTTCGGAAATTGAGAGGGGGGGGGGGGGGGGTTGGGTCCGGTCGGCACTTAACACCGCGCCCTCCCACTCCCCAAATGCCTGTATGATTGAAAAACAATGGAACTGCCTTGTTCGTGGAATTTGGGTACAAGTTCACAAATGAATGTAGTAAATATGTACTGGAATTTGTAGCCAATGAACAGCAACGCCAACGTGTGGAGGAAAGAGTGCGTCACACCAAAGAAAGATGCCTGTCCATGTTAGAGGTTGCTTGTGAGCAAGTCAAACTAAGACTTCCATCGACAAAGGACATATTCAAAGGACTCAGTCAGCTTAGTCCAACAAAAGTCCTTAACCAAGTGGACAAACCTGCATTCAGCAGCCTACCGTTCCTTCATTTGGTTAGATCAGATTTGGTAGAGGATCAATACAGACGTCTCACTTTTATTGACTGGTCAGATGTGGAAACTTTCAAAACCACAAGACTCCCAAGTGACACTCATAAATTTTGGTTTGGAGTTATGGAAACACCTGGATTTGAAGAGCTAGGTCAATATGTGATGAATTGCCTCATTGTTCCGAGCAGCAATGCAGTCATCGAGCGTGTCTTCTCATTGGTAACAGCCACAAAAACAAAGCCCCGCAACCGAATGGGAGTACTTTGTCTTGATGCAATAATCAGGATCAAATCTCATCTTCAGCAACGATCCAAATGCTGTAAAGATTTTGTGGCCACAAGCAAGATGATTGCACTCCATAACACACAGGTGTTGTACACCAAATCAAATGAGAAGGATGTGGAACAGCAGGAAGAGTGCATTCAGCAATTCCTGTAGATTGGATAACGAATATTTAAGTTACATGTAAATACTTTGTTTAATTTTCCACTTTGAATGTATTTAAACGTAAATAGAACTTTATTTCAGAATTATTCGTTCGTTCATATACGTTGTGATTAATTGGAATGACATGATGTGAAAATATACAAAATTAGTATCAGGAGCTACAGAAACCCACAATGTCGTCGAATAGTACAGGATCACTCAGGTCTGTGATAAGGAAAATATGTCCCAAGTTGAAACAATGGAAGAAATCACTTAAAAATTTTGTTGGAGTTAGGTAGGGCAAAACTGTAGGCTACACTTTGTGGACCAAGGCCACCCACCCACCAACCATCCTTCACCAGGAGCAGTTATGGCAACCCTTTGGATATGTACAATCTGAGTCTGGCAACATGCATACGACCCCCCTTCGCACGTAAGCTCACTCCTCTTTATTGTTCACACATGTTTGTATGATTATCTGTATTCGGATATACATTCTGTAACGTTTAGTGAACATTTTCCGTATTTTGGCCCCAAACCGTCTCATTTGGTCCTTTTCTTGTCAAAATCTGGCCCCACGACAAAAAATCACCTGGCAACCCTCGTGAAAAACCTAACCACATAACTTCATCTAACATCTGTTCATCAATCCGTTCTAATCACTTACGAAAACAAAATGAATTTTTTCGATCATACATTGGAAAATTTTGAAATGTCCATCAATGGAAGAAGGAAAAAGAAAAACAAGGCAAACCACGGGCGTGAAGTAGAGAAGAGAGCCCGTAATTCTTGTGGTGGCAAGATCCCTTCGATAGCCCGTGTTCATCATGCTGCCGATGGCTTTTGTTGTTCAGAATTCCTGCCTCAGGCTGACTTGATGTTGAATCAAGAAAAATGCTATCTAAATGTGAGCAAGGTGAGTTGAGTATGTTTTTTATTCATTGATTTTGTCCGATAAGCTATGTGTTCGATAGGAGCATCACCCTTGAATCATATACCTATGATGTTCGCATGGGTGTACGATCCGATAGTGATGTCGTTTCTTCTTCTCTTTACTAGCCTATCCTGCTTCTTTGGTTTGTGATTGTATTTTTGACAGGGGATATTTTTTTTTCTGTAAATCTTCTGCCTGTTTGTTCTTGGTTATTTATAATTTAGCTTATGATATCTTTAGGTTATGATTTTGATTTACATTTGTACTATTTTTGTTAGAGTGCTTGTTTTTTTGTTTCAGCGGTCTCTCATATAACCTCAATTGTGTTGGAAGAGACCTAAAGCAACAAACAAACAAACTATGTGTTCGATAATAATAAGAATGCAAATAATTGAGAGATATCATCATATGGCTGGTGTTATTGTTGCGGCTATGTGGTCTAGTGGTATGACACTCGCTTTCGGATCGGAAGGTCCTGGGTTCGAGCCTCGCGCTCGGCGCATAGTTGAGTCCTTGGAAAAGACTCTTTACTTACATTCTCTCACCGTACTCAGGTGTAAAACGAGTACCTGGCCGTTAACAGAGCGTTGTCTTTGTCCGAAACATTGTAATATCGCCTAATTAATAGTATAGGCGTTATGTCCCGTCCTATATGTTAAATGTTGCTGTTATTGAATTATTAGGCACTTTGATAGGCTTAATAAAAATTCGTTATCCCCAGACAGGTGTCTGGGGATAACCAATTTTTGTTATCCCCAGACACCTGTCTGGGGATACTATCCCCAGACGCATGTAGCAAGTGGGCAGAAAGATTTTATGCAAAATGCCAAACTAGGCGTGAAAAATACCAAATATTCTGGAAAAAATACTAGTGGTTGTGTCCCAAAACAGTTAATATATCAAGTGATATTTAACACAAGATGAAAGTAAATAGTGATCAAATGTCAAATCCAGCTCTTTTTAAAAAAATATTTTAAAGCAAATGGATCAATGAAATTTCTTTTGTTACTTTGATCTGAAAAGGTCAAACTGGCAATTCGACTTTTTATTTTCAACCAGGAAGAAAGTTGTTAATCATCAAATCTGTTCATAGTCCACCAACCATTTAAATTTTCATTACCTACCTACCTGTTAACTTTATTGATCATCTCTTGTTTCTATAATTTGCTCATTTTGGGGACGACCGGGAATAATTTTTACGTAGTGTTTTTATGCACCTCCGTTGACGGTGTATCTTAACGGATCGTTTTTATACACCTCCGTCACGCATGCGCATTCCACCCAATTTCATTAGCGATATTGTGTTTCTTCATTTGGACATGGCGAAAGTTATATTGTGACATCTGTAGGATGTTTTTATTAATAAATTTATATAAAAATATTAATAATTTAAAAAATCGAAATATAAAACCAGAAAATAGAAGTTGCATTGAAGGTAAAATAATGTTTTAGAAGACCTTATTAAATGTGATGAACAGTCAGGTGGCTCCGTAGCGCAGTGGACAAGCTGTCAGACTCCAACCTTAAAAGTACCAGGTTCGATTCCCAATGTTGACCTTTTTTTTTTTTTTTTTTTTATTTTTTTATTTTATTTTTTTTTTTGGATTTACTTTGTTTTTGTTTGCTTTTTTTTCTTTCTTTTTTTTTTTCAAAAACTTTCTATCATGTTTTTAAAAAACTTCGATTTTAATTTTCTAAAATTAGTTATTTATTTGAGATCAGTATTTGTGTGCCATGTTTCTTTTTACTTTTGATTTTTTAAATTATTGTTATTATTCTTTAATTTGTTATCATTGTACATCGGTAATCACTAAGCAGCGTGCTAAACTACAATCTAAAACTATTTAAACCTCATGGATGTATGCAGCAACAACTTTACCATCACCGCCAACCGAGGTGCATAAAAACGGTGCGTTTTTGTACACCTCCAATGGAGGTGTATAAAAACTGTGCGTTTTTGTACACCTCCAACGGAGGTGTATAAAAACGCCACCTAATTTTTATGTTGCGGACGAATTCCTAGGCCATGGTGTTGTTCGCCCCAAAGCCCAAAACCCACACCTGTTATTTTCCCGTCTGCTTCACACTCCCCGACTCTGAATAACTGTAGACAGTTATTCAGAGTCAGCTGTCTACAGTTATTCAGAGTGTCGAGCCATAAATAAATAATTTTAGAAAATTAAAATCGAAGTTTTTTGAAAACATGATAAAAAGTTTTTGAAAGAGAAAAAAAAAAGCAAACAAAAACAAAGTAAATCAAAACATTTTTTTAAAAAAGTCAACAATGGGAATCGAACTAGGTACTTTCAAGGTTGGAGTCTGACACCTCGTCCACTGCGCTACGGAGCCACCTAACTGTTCATCACATTTAATAAGGTCTTTCTAAAACATTATTTCACCCTCAATGCAACTTCTCTTTTCTGGTTTTATATTTCAATTTTTTTAATTATTATTATTTTTATATAAATTTATTAACAGAAACATCCTACAGATGTCACAGTATAACTTTCGCCATGTCCATATACAGAAACACAATATCGCTAATGAAATTGGGTGAAATGCGCATGCGTGACGAAGGCGTATAAAAACGATCCGTTAAGATACACCGTCAACGGAGGTGTATAAGAACACTACGAAACATTTTGCTCATCAATTTTTAAAAAATTAATATGCACTGTACACCTCCATCCAGGTTTGTAAAATTATGGAATTAAAGGGTTTTTCTTGACATCTGATCCATGACTCTAGGAGGTTGTGTTGGAAAATATTTTTTCTTCACTTTTCCATCCCATCATTTTCTATCACTAATACTATCAGCTATAATTAAACTCAACAAATTAGTGAACTTATGGTGCCAATGTGCTTTTATTTCAGGTTGACCAAGATGCATTTTTGCTGCGACTTATTCGTGTACAAGACCCAAAACTAAAACGTGTGCGGGTTCATCTTGGTGAGAGGAAAAAACAGAG
>NC_088367.1:47420978-47422275 GCF_034508935.2 Berghia stephanieae
CGGACCAACACACAAACTCTGTGTAACCATGAACTTTTATAGTCTGGTTAATACAGTTTAGTGAGAACAACTCACAAACGCGGATGGCAAAAAACAATAACAAAGGCCTGAGTGACGTCATCTGCATACTATCTATTGTACTTATAAGTTAAAGAACTGAACAAGTGTGTATGAAAGGTACCAGACAAAGCAAGGCAGACAAATACAAGGAAGAAAAAAACATCCCATAAAATCAGTCGACCTCGACTGGGGATCGAACCTCAGTCCCTTTGATTATCGGTAATCAGAAGGTCTGAGGTTCGATGCCCAGTCGAGGTCGACTGATTTTTTGGAATGGTGTTTTTCTTTTTGTATTTTTCTTTCTTCCTTTGTCTGGCACTTTTCATACACACGACTTGTTAAGATCTTTATCTTACACCGGTGCCTGCTCCTTAAGAACAAAATGATCGGTTGTTGAAGATAGAGGAGAGTTTTTCCTTTTCAATTGATATGTTTATGCCTTGATTTATTTATAAAGACTATTGTGATATTCGTTCATGAAATCAGCCACTGAAACTAAAAATGGGCAGGATTTAACCATACTATGGGTCACAAAATACGTTATTTTGAGTCGAAAAAAACTGAAGATGAAGTTCTCATGCAATATTTTATGCAGACAAATGGTCACATGACAACATCCCACCAAAAATCTAACTTTAGCAAACTGGGTCAAAATTCATCATTTTTAATGTCGCCCCACCCCCCCCCCCCCCTTTAATTTCTAAAATAGATATCTATAAAACAACCCTTCCAACGCCCCCCCCCCACCCCCCCCCCCCCCCCCCCCCCCCCCCCCCCCCCCCCCCCCCCTTTCCTCTTCTACACTCGCGAGGGTCCCAGGTTCGAGAGAGTTTTAATTTTTTATTTTTTTTTTTAATTTTTTTTTTGCACGATGAGGGTCATTGAAATCGATCGATATTGATTTGAAGGTCGACTTCTCTGGTCAAATTTTGAAATACGTTGGTTTTTCTTGAGTACGGCAGGTGACTGGTCAAAGTGAACGTGACATGAAATAAATGAGGTTAGTAACTCGTGCGGCTATGTGGTCTAGCGGTGTGACACTCGCTTTCAGATCGGAAGGTCTTGGGGTTCGAGCCTCCCCAGGCTCGGCGCATAGTTGAGTCCTTGGAAAAGGCTCTTTACTCACATTCTCTCTACGTACTCAGGTGTAAAATGAGTACCTGGCCGTTAACAGCGTTGTCTTGTCCGAAAAATTGTAATATCGCCTAACAGGCGTCATGTCCCGTCCTGCATGTTA
>NC_088367.1:47422375-47424875 GCF_034508935.2 Berghia stephanieae
GCTCAGGTGTAAAATGAGTACCTAGCCAAAATATTGTAATATCTATCGACTGACAGGCGCCATGTCTCGCCCTACATGTTGTATAGGGACCATTTGTAAAGCACTTTCAGCACGTTTGAGAGGATATTGTGCTATATAGATGCCTAAGTACACTATTTTAAAATCGTTGTAGCCCATAGCCTCAATGTGTAGGGGTGATTTCAAAGCTGGAATATTACTTTATTGTCAAAAGAAATATGAAATTTGGTAACGTTTAATAAGTCCATCAATTGAAGACAACAGAAATATGGAAATTAAAAAAAAAACAAAAATAAAAACAAAAACAAAAACAAAACAAACAAACAAACAAACCTTGAGCTTTTATATAGCGCAACATCGACTAAACGTGCAAAAAGCGCTTTACAAAGGATCCCTGACCAACAACAACACATAACCTACAGAACGAGACACATGACGCCTGTTAGGCGACATTACATTTTTCTTCCGACAGAGACAACGCTGTTAACGGCCATGATACTCATTTTACTCCTTAGCACGGTGAGAGAATGTGAGTAAATAGTATTTTCCAAGGACTCAACTATGCGCCGAGCCTGGCGAGGCTCGAACCCCAAGACCTTCCGATCTGAAAGCGAGTGTCATATCACTAGACTACATAGCCGCACGAGTTACTAAGCTCATTTATTTCATTTAAATTAAATTGAGCTATATACAGCGCAATATCCACTAAATGTGCTCAAAGCGCTTTACAGGGGGTCCCTGGTCAACAGCAACATTTAACATGTAGGACGGGACATGACGCCTGTTAGGCGATATTACAATTTTTCGGACAAAGACAACGCTGTTAACGGCCAGGTACTCATTTTACACCTGAGTACGGTGAGAGAATGTGAGTAAAGAGCCTTTTTCAAGGACTCAACTATGCGCCGAGCCTGGGGAGGCTCGAACCCCAAGACCTTCCGATCTGAAAGCGAGTGTCATACCACTAGACCACATAGCCGCACGAGTTACTAACCTCATTTATTTCATGTCACGTTCACTTTGACCAGTCACCTGCCGTACTCAAGAAAAACCACGTATTTCAAAATTTGACCAGAAAAGTCGACCTTCAAATCAATATCGATCAATTCCAATCACCCTCATCGTGGCAAAAAACCCCCCCAAAAAAAAACAACAAAAATAAAATAAAACTCTCTCGATCCTGGGACCTCGCGAGTGTAAAAGAGGAAAGGGGTGTGCGGGGGGGGGGGGGGGGGGGGGGGCGTTGAATGGGTTTGTCTATAGATATCTATTTTAGAAATTAAGGAGCAGGCACCGGTGTAAGATAAAGATCTTAACAAGTGTGAAAGAAAGATGCCAGACAAAGCAAAAATACAAGAAGAAAAAACACCATTCCAAAAAAATCTAAGGTAAATCAAAGATCAAGTAACCCTTCAGAGCCATTGGAAGCCTACGTAGCCGGAGTTTGTCCCGGTTTCTATAGCGTGAAACGGACGATAGCAATGATTGTTTGTTTACCTTTGCATATCATGACTCTAGTCTATTGCTTAAGTGCCTTTCGGCAAGGTCTAACAGACCCAGCAACGCAATCACTGCTGGGCGGACTCAAAATAGATGTTCCTTTGATTTTTTTATTTTTTTTTGTATGCTTGCTTATTATGTATCATGTAGTGTCGTGATTTTTAATTTTGTTGTTTTTAAACATTTTTATCTTTATTTTCATTATGTAAAGCGCCGCAGAGCACGATTGACGTGGATGTTTAGGCGCTATATAAATTCATTATTTACTATTTACTAAACCTGAGACTTGCGAAATCCCAGATTTGAAATTTTTTTTGTAAAGATGACATTTTATAGCCAAAATTTTAAACATGTTTTTCTTTCAGTGCATTTTTTTCAGAGTCCTCCAAAGCCATTGGGCCCATGGAGCCGGAGTTTATCCCGGTTTCTATAGCGTGAAACGGACAATAGCAATTGTTTTCTACCCTTTTGATAGGACGCCAGTCTTTCTCAATGTACTTTACGCCATATCTAACAGACCCAGCTACCAAAATCACTGCTGGATGGACAGAGGGGGGTCAGAAAATAATCTCGACTGCATCCGGCAGCATCGATATCTCGGTCCCTTTGACTGTGAAGCGAGTGCTCTACCAACTGAGCTATCGGGACCCCCATTCTTTGCCGAGTACGAGAGAAGATAGTATTTAGGGAATGGGGCCGTTGTAAACGTTTACAATGATCGAGACCCAAAAGATTTCCAGTGATAACAAAACGCTTATTCAGTTCTCCCAGATATCTCTCTCCCCCCCCCCCCCCCCCCTTTCCAGTTTCCCTCCCCAACCCAACCCACTCATCCCTTCTCCCCCCCCCCCCACCCCCACACAAACACACACAAACACACACACACACACAAACGCACACACACATACACACACAAACACACACAAACACACACACACACACACAACACACACACACCAACAAACACAACACACACAAAACC
>NC_088367.1:47429875-47434639 GCF_034508935.2 Berghia stephanieae
TTTTTAAAATGAGAAGCTGAGAACAATTTTTAAAAAATACGATTTTCTTTCGAGCCCACGAAGTTGCATTTATTTATTTATTTATTTATTTATTTATTTATTTATTTATTTATTTATTATTTATTTATTTATTTATTTATTTATTTATTTATTTGTTTATTTGTTTATTTATTTATTTATTTGTTTATTTATTTATTTGTTTATTTATTTATTTATTTATTTATTTATTTATTTATTTATTTATTTATTTATTTGTTGATCAAGGCTGGCGTGCACTTATTTGCAGGTCTGATAACCCAATTCCTAATGGGCTCACTGTTGTATTGGAAATATCCAAAAAAAAAAAAATGAAGCAAACTATTGTCCATTACGACAATGTTAAACTAGGCCCATAAGTGGGTTCGGATGTCAGACCTGTATATATGCATGTGTCGATAAGGCTTAATATAGGGTTGTATACTTAAATGCCTTTGATATGAACAATACAGAGTAATTTATCAATTGACGTCATCAGTGACTCATTAACTCACTCAATCCTAGAGATTTTTGCTACTTTTCAACATTGGAAAAATATGTATTAAAAATGAGCATGTACATAAATAGTTTTATTCAACTACCATGAACATGTAAAACTTAAGAACATTAGCTTTGATTTGTCTCATAAAAATGTAATAAATAGGCATGGGGTAAAAGTAACCCCGGGTATACTACGGATATAGTCGTTGTTAGGGTTGAGTGAGTTAAACCAATGAGTAAGAAAACATTACTTGTCAAATTGGAATATTAGAAAATACAACTCAAGTCGTTGTCCTACGTAAATCATGTATTTCCCAAGGAAAGGAAACCCGAATTTTTCAAAAAGTGGATAGAGAGAGAGTGGGGAGGAGAGAGAGAGAGAGAGAGAGAGAGAGAGAGAGAGAGAGAGAGAGAGAGAGAGAAGGGGAAGGGATTGTGAGAGAACCGAAAGATTACGAGGTTTTTTTTTAGAAATTAACCTGTTGGAACTTTACCCTGGTAAAGTGGAATAGATAGAACGACATTGTCACCACTCAGCTATTTGTTATTGTTTATAGCCAGCCTTTAAGTAAAATATTCACAACTCTCGCCCGCCACATTAAAGATACGGACACACAAAACTATATGTAACCTTAGCCTGATCGATGAAACAATAACAAGGAGCTGAGTGACGTCAATTTTATTTGTTGTTATCTGAAATCATCTGAGAGGAGATTTGTGGTACACCATCAAATCCACTCTGACAGATATTGATGCTGTCTGTTAATCCAACTACTCACAACATCCGCCAGCCGGATATGCCAGACCAACACATAAAACTGCGTGTAACCTTGAACACGTTGATATGCTGATTGATAGAATTTCGTGAGAACTAACTAATCATAAAAACGGCAGGCTAAAATAAATAATATCAAAGAGCTGAGTTGTGTCAATTTCGTTCGCTCTTTAGAAGCTTTTTAAAATGCTGAAAGAGTATGGACAAAGAATCAAATCAATGAATATCGATGTCTTTTGAAATCGAATGTTACAAGTATGACCTCATTTCAAAACCTCATAGATAAAGGACACGTTTGAATGAGAATGGATTGTCGAGAGAAAGATCTAGATTCTAGGCCTGCATATAACCTTGACTCAAAACATGCTGCATAGTCATAAAAAAATCTTCATAATTGTTGCAGTGTTATGGAAAATTTTGATTGGCACCAAGGGAAAGAATCGAGAAATGACAAATTTTCATAAAAGTTTATTATCTATTACTTCCCTTGAGCACATAAACCGAAGGCTTGTCTTTTGACGTCATTTTTGGTCAGTGTCAGCCGTAGCCATCGTTTTGTTATAGCCTGACACTGAAATCCAAAAGGACTGACAGTTTGACGTCATTATTTGTTTTTTTTTGCACCTTCTAGTGAGTTGTCTTTAGTAGAGGTCATGGAAACAAGTCATTTCATTGGTTGAACTATTGAATTCAACTCACGATTTGTTTTCTTTTGTGGCAAAAGACTGGCATTATAATGTCATTTTTTTGGTCAGTGTCAGGCCAAAATTACGAAGGCCACGGTCAGGCCATTAAGTTTACGAAGGCTACGGTTTTAGTGTCAGACTATAATTTAACGATGGCTACGCTAGAACTCATTATTATGACGTAATTTTTTAAGGTTTGTTGGACTAGTGAGTTGTCGTTAGAAGAGCTCAAGGAAACAAATGATCCCGTTGGTTGAACTGTTGAATACAACTCACGATTTGTTTTCACTTGTGGCCAAAGACATGTCTTTTGACGTCATTTTTTGTCAGTGCATCGCCATAGTTAACGTATAGCCTGTTTTGTTGGGTTTTTTTTTTTTGGTAAGGGGGGGGGGGGGGGGGGGGATTAAAGTCAATGTCAAGCTATGATTTTACGATAGCTACAGGTTTGAGAGTGTGTCGCAAATCCCGTGTTTTCATTGGTCAATATTAAGGTACTGTTTTTTTTTCGCTCTCTTCAACTCACTCAATCCTAGAGATTTTTGCTACTTTTCAAAATTAGAAAACGATATATACAAAATGAGCAAGTGCATAGATATTTTTTTATTCAACTACCATTAACGTGTAAATATTAAGAATATCAGCTTTGATACTACGCCTATAATTTTGTCTCAGAAAAATGTAATAAATAGGCATGGGTAAAAGTAACCCGGGTATATTACGGATATAGTCGGTGTTAGGGTTTATATTTAAATTTAAATTGAGCTTTATATAGCGCAATATACACTAAATGTGCTCAAAGCGCTTTACAAGGGTCACTGGTCAACAGCAACATTTAACATGTAGGACGGGACATGCCGCCTGTTAGGCGATGTTACAATCTTTCGGACAAAGACAACGCTGTTAACGGCCAGGTACTCATTTAACACCCGAGTACGGTGAGAGAAAGTGAATAAAGAGCCTTTCGAAGGATTCAACTATGCGCCGAGCGCGAGGCTCGAACCCAGGACCATCCGATCCGAACGCGAGTGTCATACCACAACACCACATAGCTGCAGGGTTGAGTGAGTTAATATGCTTTTATTTAAAAAATCTTTTCCACAACAGATTTCCAAGGTCTAGACCAGAAGCCTACCATCATGAACACCTCACTCCTTCCTATGCTAGGTAGCACTAGCCTTCGTAGTATCCCCATGGCGCAAGGACCTGGCGCTCACTGCAGGCCCGGTGTCAACTGCCGACTGCCCTATTGCCGTTGCTGGGACGACCCCAGCAGACCGGGCAACTTCAGCAACGAGGCTACCCCTCAGATCGTGTCTGTGACTTTCTCCCAGCCATCAATAACCACACGCTCAAGATGTATATGCCTCTCTTTGAATGTAAGCCTTGTGAACTTATTTGGACTTTTAGATTTCCCAGACACACACACACACACACACACACACACACACACACATATAATAATATATATAATATATATATATATATATATATATATTATATTATATATATAATATATAATGTATATGGACTGCGTGGCTCAGCGGTACGGTCTTTCCTTCGTACCTGAACGGTACCGATTCGACTACCCGCCGCGTTGTGTGGCCTTGAGCAAGTCACCTAGCCTTAGCTCAATTTTGCGGCGCTGCACTGCGGCTGACGCCTGGGTTATTCCAGTTTCCCTTGGAATACACCCTAAAGAAAAATTTTTCCCCTTAGGGATGGATAAAGGGAATTTATTTTATTTTATTTTATTTTATATAATACATATATTATATTGTGCTATGTTGTGTGTTGTGTGTGTATGTGTGTGATTAAAATCACATTGTATATCTAACTTTAAGTCACTGAAAGTCATTAACAACATAGTAAAAAAATTAAAATAATAATATCTATATATTTTTTCTACTCTTAAGTACGGCATCTCGAAAATCTAAAAGTGACAGTCTCCGTAAAATCTTTGAGAAAATATATTTTAAAAATTAATTTTCTGTTAAATTGCTTACATTTTTGTGACCAAACGTTCATATTTATCTCAATAAATTGCGAGGTGTCGATTTTGGTTTTCATTTTTTTCTGACACAAGGAAAAACTCAATAATATAGACAGTTTTGGGAGTCCATGATCGTAGTATCCCTTGATTCCTTCACTATTACTGATTTTTTTTTTTTTTCATCTATTTATTTCTTTATTTATTCATTTATTATTTTGTGTTTTATTTATTTTATTCATTTATTTTCTTAATTTATTTATCCAT
Source organism: Berghia stephanieae (assembly GCF_034508935.2). Taxonomy (NCBI): domain Eukaryota; kingdom Metazoa; phylum Mollusca; class Gastropoda; order Nudibranchia; family Aeolidiidae; genus Berghia; species Berghia stephanieae. The sequence continues at coordinate 47,434,110 of NC_088367.1, forward strand.
CATTTCTTTATATATTCTTGTCATGGGGTTTTATCGAATAACTAATAAGTGACCTTTTGATCTCTCTCTCCTTCACAAATCTGGTCAACCCCCAACGACTGTCCCCAAGGGACATTCTTCGCCCAGGGGCTGGACACCGACGTGGACAGTCCCCCCGATATTTGTACAGGGAAGGTCACGAAGTGGCCCCTTTAACCTCCCTCCGATGGCAGGATTCCTAAGGCAAAAGCAATGGGGGAACAGTCCTTTTTTAAAGGTAAGTCATGTTTTCTTTCTCCCCCTCCACGACGTCGCCCCCCAATCTTCTTCTTTTTCTTCCCCTTTTTCTTCCTTCTTTTTCTTCTTCTTTCTTCTTCTTTTCTTCTCTTTTTTCTTCTTCTTCTTTTCTTCTTCTTCTTCTTTTTTCCCTTTTTCTTCTTTTTTTCTCTTCTTCTTCCTTCTTTTTTTCTTTTTTTCTTCTTCTTTTCCTTCTTCTTCTTCTTCTTCTTTTTCTTCTTTTTTTCTTCTTCCTTTCTTCCTTCTTCTTCTTT
>NC_088367.1:47439739-47442239 GCF_034508935.2 Berghia stephanieae
TAGGTGGGGTTCCTGACCTCCCATAGTGGGCAGGGATGTCATTGCTATGTCTTCTATCCCCCTGTATCTGTTTTCCAATTGTTTCTGTCTTTGTCTTGGAATGAGATTACTTGCTTTTGTCCTGACTCTGGCCTGAGTTCTTGGCTGGGAGGGAAACAGTCGAATGAATAGTTATAGTTTTGGGAGATGATATTTTCTCCTTGTAAATCATCTCTCTGTTAGGTACTGTTATTTTTTTTAATTCTTAACATATGATTTGTAAACATTTATGGGGACTCTTGTACTTGTGTCTGGGTGAGACTTAAGGTGATCTCAAACTAAGTACACGGATAGTGTGCTCTTGGAATCTACACCTGTCCCCTATTGGAATCATTTCCCCCTTGTCTTATCTTTTCCTCAAGTCTTTTAACTGTACACCTAGAATATTTTTACGATCCAATTTCCTTCCTTTTTACTGGCGCTGATATGACTTTAATGAGTTGCAAGTGCCGTAAAACTCTTAAAACAAACAAACACACAAACAAATAAACAACGCCTTTTTGTGGGGAAATTAACATTTTCCCCCCTACCAAATTACACATTTCTTATTCTTCAGGTTGGCATCTCTGATGTAAGGATGTGACTCTCTGTGTGTGTGTGTGTGTGTATATATATATATATATATATATATATATATTATATGTGTGTGTATGTTTGTGTGTGTGTGTAGTGTGTGTGTATAGTGTAGTGTGTGTGAGAGAGGATGTGTATATGTTTATCTTAGTGCGCATTTAAGGTCGTGTAAGTCAAAAGCTTTAAAGTCAGTGTGAGTAGTGTCTGTGTTCTCGTGTGTTTCTGTCTTGTTTGATTTCATTGGAGACACACAACAAAGCCTCTGGATTTAGGGATACAACACAATTCAAATGTTGGATTTTTATGTAAGTTTTGGTGTTATTTAGGTAAGAAATTCATGAAGTAAATAATCAAAGCATCTATGCTTTGTGTTTTGTTTTTATAAAAATAAATCTCGTAACATCCGCTAAACGGATATAACGTATCAACACACAAAATATGTGTAACCTTCAACGTTTATAGATAGTATGCAGATGACGTCACTCAGGCCTTTGTTATTGTTTTTGCCATCCGCGTTTGTGGGTTGTTCTCACTAAACTGTTTTTACCAGACTATAAACGTTCATGGTTACACAGAGTTTGTGTGTTGGTCCTTTATACTTCTGGATGGCAATGTTGTGAACTCCTTGGCCAAGCGCATTCTATCTATAGTTAGTAAAGATAATATTCGCTTGGCTAAGAAGTTCACAACATTGCCATCCGGACCAACACACAAAACTATGTGTAACCATGAACATTTATAGTCTGGTTCATACAGTTTAGTGAGAAGTACTCAAAAACGCGGATGGCAAAAACAATAACAAAGACCCGAGTGACGTCATCTTCGTTCTATGTATAGATAGTTCGAAGATGACGTCACTTCGGTCTTTGTTATTGTTTTTTGCCATCCGCGTTTAAGAGTAATGCTAACTGAACTGTATTAACCCGACTATAAACGTTCATGGATACACATTTTTGTGTGCTGGTCCATTATACTTCCGGATGGCAATGTTATGAGCTTCTTAGCCAAGCGCATTCTATCTTTACGCTTGGCTGAGAAGCTCACAACATTGCCACCCGGAAGTATAACGGACCAACACACAAAACTATGTGTAACCTTAAACGTTTATAGTCTGGTTAATACAGTTTAGTGAGAATTACTCATAAACGCGGATGGCAAAAAACAATAACAAGGACAAGAGTGACGTCAACTTCATTCTATCTACAGTCTGATTATTAGAATGAAGCTGACGTCACTCAGGTCAATGTTATTGTTTTTTGTCATCCGCGTTTATGAGTAATTCTCACTAAACTGTATTAACCAAACTATAAACTTTTTTAGGGTTGTTTTTTTTTTTGGTTTGTTTGTTTTTTTTTTGTTTTTTTTTTTGTTTTTTGTAATACTAGGCGAGGTCCCAGGTTTGAGAGTTTTTGCCAAGACGAGGGTCATTTAAATCGATCGATATTTGAAGATGGAGTTTAGTGGTCAAACGTGTCTTTGAGATCTAACGCTGTCTGAAAAGGTCAGGGGTCATATTAACGATTTAAACTTTGACTTTAAGATTTCTATTGATGCTGTGCGTTTATCTAAGATACTCACAACATCTACCAGCCGATACAACCTACTAGGACACAACACTATGTGTAACCTTGAACGTTTATAATCTGATTGACAGAATTCAATGAGTACTAATCAAAGAAAATGGCTGACTAAAAACAATAACAAAGAGATGAGTGACGTCAATGTCGTTCCATCTATTATGCAAATGGAAAATGTGTTTTGTTATTGTGCATAGCAGAAGTCTTGTTGACAATTAGGTCTTCCCCTTTTTTCCAATTTGATTTGGCATCCCCGTCATCTCCTTGAAATAATATTTCATCTTAGATCTTGTAAGGAGTTGAGAGTTTAT
>NC_088367.1:47447239-47449739 GCF_034508935.2 Berghia stephanieae
TTATACATGTCAAATGTTGCTGTTGTACTGGGACCCCTTGTAAAGCGCTCTGAGCACGTTTAGTGGATATTACACTATATAAAATCTCAATTTTTAAATATTTTTTTTTAGTTACACACTACTTTACATGAATCTTAATTCTCTCTTATACACCACTTCATAACGATAGGCAACTCTCTGTCGTGTTATAACGTGGCCATCGTAAAGTTATGCCCTGACACTGACCAAAAAATGACGTCAAAATGCCAGTCTTTTGCCACAAAAGAAAACAAATCGTGAGTCGTATTCAATAGTTCAGGCAATGAAATAACTTGTTTCCATGAGCTCTACTAACGACAACTCACTAGACGGTGCAAAAAAACCAAATAATGACGTCAAACTGCCAGTCCTTTTGGATTTTTGTGTCAGGCTATAGATAGTAGGCAGATGACGTCACTCGGGCCTTTGTTATTGTTTTTGCCATCCGCGTTTGTGAGTTGTTCTCTCTAAACTGTATTAACCAGACTATAAAAGTTCATGGTTACATAGAGTTTGTGTGTTGGTCCGTTATACTTCCGGGTGGCAATGTGAACTCCTTGGCCAAGCGCATTCTATCTATAACATAACGATGGCTACGGACGGTTATAACCAGTTTTTGACAACCGTTTTCAGGTTTTTCACGTGGATGAGCAGCCGGTATTAGGACGTCGCCTTGATCATGGAGGGACTTTACTACCGTGTCTTTTGGTGATGACGTAATCATGAACATGACACAATGACGTCACTGTCTGGATAAAGAAGATAAGACGGGGAGAACATTGACGAGAAATTATTACATATCGTTATGTCGGATACGTCGGGGACTGGGAGGAAGTCGAGGCCGAGATTGGTTGCCCGTGGGACCGGACTGGGGAGTGAAGTTGGAGAATGGGAAGGGGGAGGGGGAAGAGGAGGTGGAGGGGGAGGAGGAGGGGCGGAATCAAGGGGGGTAAGGCGATCATCATCTCTCGGTCGACTGGGCAACATGCGATTACCGTCCTTGTCGTTGGTGGAGATTGACATCGATAGCGTGTCGGGTGGTCTTGACAAAGACGACGACAACGACGGGACGAGGACGAGTACGAGGACGAGGACGAAATCGGCTGGAAAGGGGAGCGAATTGTTCGTATCAGCTTCTTGGCGCGGCGATGCCGGTGGATTTGGTACAACTAAAACTGTGTCGTCGTCTTCGAAAGACTTGGATCTGGTAGGGTTTAGAAGGACATCCTCATTTCGTCGTCGGCCGTCTTTGCCGCTCTTGGAGATCATATCTGATTTCGGTGATAGTGAAGGTGGAGGAGGTGGTAGTAAAGCATCCGGTGAGAGGCCCAGAAGTAGATCTTTCAGTCTTTCGTCATGCAATAATAATAGTAATAATAAAGAGCTTTCAACATGTGACGTCAGCGTTTCGTCATGCGAAGTGGATAATTCATCTTCTCGAGTCAGCGACTTTCTATTCTGTGACGTATGTTCGTCGTCACACAAAACCGGTGTTCAGTCATGTGACGTCAGACAATCCTCAGATGACGTTAATTATATTGGATGTATAAATTTTTCAAAACAACAAAATGACTTTGAATTAAGCTCTCTTTCCTCATGGAATTTGACGAAAGACAAAAATGCTAAAAACAGCGAACTAAGACCTTCGGCGACTCCTAGTTCAACCAAAACAACAGTCAGCAACAACATCGGCAATAAGAGCAACACGAAGAGCAAAATCCCGGCCCATCCGGGAACTTTCCCAACACAGAACTACCAATCTCTTTCTTCACCGAGCCAACAACGTCATCGTCGTCACGAGAAAAATCTGGCTGGTCACGTGAGCAATGCGAAGTCTAACATGTCCAGTGATATAGGATCAAAATCATCAACAGTCATGCTCAATCATGATAATATTGCTAAGGCATCTCCTAAGATGGCTCGTGGATTTTACTCATCGATATTCAATCCTGATAAAACTCCAAAATCTCCGACTTCAACCCATGACTTCAACAAAAGAAGATCCTCGTCTTTGAAACGCGAGTTCGGACGCACCGCCTCCCCCAGGCTGGTCCACAAAGATTTGGATCGGAAATCTCCATTGCTCAATTACAATGACGTTTTCGGGAATTCCTCTGACATCGCGCGATCTCAGTCGTTAAACAATGACGTTGGCAGGACGTCATCACCCGTGAGATTCTTACCAACCAATGGGACGCCAGAAAATAATAGCAGTATCAGGGCTTCCCCGCTGCTTTTCGTTTCGACCAATGGAAATGCTGGAAATAATAGCAGAGCTTCCCCTCTACTTCGATCCAACTCCAATACGGATTTCAGGCCTTTTCCATCGCCAACCCTGGAAGGAGTGCCGAGATCCAGACGAGGGTCACAGTGTTCCAAATCCTCTGAGGGTGCTAGGGAGATGCTAGAGGCGGCACTGGAACAAATGGATGACTTCATTGCCAGTGAGTGTGTTAGCTCTCAGGTCGTTGTCGTAATCTTT
>NC_088367.1:47454739-47479739 GCF_034508935.2 Berghia stephanieae
TCCAGCAACTCTGCCTTTTCGCCAGTTTTTCATTTTGACTTGTAGCGATACTTGAGTGTGGATCCTGGTTCCTTTGTAATGAAATAATGATAGCATCCAAAGAAAAAAAAACAAAAAAAAACAAAAAAAAAACAACAACAACAACACAAGAATCACAAGGATCACAGAGGTCGCTTAAGAGTTGGACGATTTTAATGTCTTTTTCCAATCTAACCCTTCTGGCATTGCCACATTCAAATCTTTTACAGACTTGAATCTATCCAGCAACTCTGCCTTTTCGCCAGTTTTTCATTTTGACTTGTAGCGATACTTGAGTGTGGATCCTGGTTCCTTTGTAATGAAATAATGATAACATCCTACACAACACTAGAATCAACCATCCCAAAAATCAGCTTTCCTCAGCAACTATCACAGAGGTCAGGTCGCCCAGTAGTGGGATGATTTTAATACTATTTTTTCTATCTGCCCCTTCTAGCGTTGTCACACCCAATTCCTTTTTCAGACATGAATCTATCCAGCACCTCTGCCTTTCCGCCAGTTTTTTTTTCCTTTTCACTTTACTAATAAATATAATAAATTGAGCTTTTATATAGCGCAATATCCACTAAATGTGCTCAAAGCGCTTTACAAGGGGTCCCTGGTCAACAGCAACATTTAACATCCATCCATCTTTCCAACCATTCATCCATCGATCTATCTATCTATCTATCTATCTATCTATCTGACTATCTCTCTATCTATCTACCTACCTATCTATCTATTTACCTATACTTATCAATAAATCTATCTATCTATCTACTTATCTATCTATATCTATCTATATATATATATATATATATATATATATATATATATATATATATATCTGTCTATCTATCCATCTTTCTGTCTGTCTGTCTGTCTGTCTACCTACCCATCTATCTATATATTTACCTAACTACCAACCTATTTATTTATCAATATATCTATCTGTCTGCCTATAGTTTCTATGAATTTATCTATCTATCTGTCCGTTTGTTTGTCTACCCATCTCGTGTGTTTGCGTGTATGCAACATACAGCAATCTAATGTATAGAGGGCATTGGTGTATGACCATGATTATCAGTGTGAGTATCTATGTACACGCGAGTGTTTATCATTTCCCTCCAAGGGTGTTTGTTTACAACAGTTGAATGGAATTAGCCACCCCGAAATTATTCCAGCTCCATCTGATCTCAAGACCAAGTGGCTGAATGGCTTTGGAATGGCTTTTGAATGGCTTCATTATCCATCTCCTGGCAGGGGTGTCGGTCTGTTGGCTGGAATTGGTGGAGAGAGGTGGATGGGGGGAGAAGGGGGGGGGGGGGGGTAAGTGAATTACTTTTTTTTTAGGTGGGAGTCTTGAAGGAGGGAGGGAGTGAGGTGAGTGAGTGAGTGAGGGAGGGATAATTTGATGGCGTTTAACCAGGTGAGCAAAATGGAAAGGTAGACGGGAGGATGGATGTTGAGGGTGCAAAACAACGGGTGTTTGTGGTTTAGACGCGGCTTACAAAAATAGAAAGATATGAAGTGAGTAGAAAAGTGCCAGAAGACAATAGAGAATAAAAAATTTTTTCGCGGCGGTGGTGGGGTTTGAACCTGCGACCTTATTGGTACGACAACTCCGCCTGGCAGGTGAGAGCGTGGCTCTACCGTGTGAGCTATCCACGAACACAAAAATATTCGTTTCAAACCCAAAGTCATTTCTAGATCCCTCTCTCACCCACTTCTTGAGATCGCCGATTCGTTCACCACCATCGCGAAGTAATTTTGACCAGCAGTTAAGCTTAACAGCCAATATTCTCATCACAAACATATAACATAGAAACGATTGAGACATTGAGTATGCTCCGGTGTATGGGGTGAATTTTTAATTCAGAAAAGTGAGTGGAGCAGGCACTTATGTTGGTAACAACAAGATATGAAGTGAGTAGAAAAGTGCCAGAAGACAATAGAGAATAAAAAATTTTTCTATGTTATATGTTTGTGATGAGAATATTGGCTGTTAAGCTTAACTGCTGGTCAAAATTACTTCGCGATGGTGGTGAACGAATCGGCGATCTCAAGAAGTGGGTGAGAGAGGGATCTAGAAATGACTTTGGGTTTGAAACGAATATTTTTGTGTTCGTGGATAGCTCACACGGTAGAGCCACGCTCTCACCTGCCAGGCGGAGTTGTCGTACCAATAAGGTCGCAGGTTCAAACCCCACCACCGCCGCGAAAAAAAATTTTTTATTCTCTATTGTCTTCTGGCACTTTTCTACTCACTTCATATCTTGTTGTTACCAACATAAGTGCCTGCTCCACTCACTTTTCTGACTTACAAAAATAGATGCTGTTTTATCTATAGATAGATACGGTAACATGCACACACACACACACACACACACACATACATACACACACACGCGCGCGCGCGAGTAATTCTCTCTCTCTCTCTCTCTCTCTCTCTCTCTCTCTTTATCTCTTTCTTTCTTTCTCTCTCTCTTTCTCTCTCTCTCTTTCTCTCTCTCTTTCTCTCTCTCTTCTCTCTCTCTTCTCTCTCTCTCTCTCTTTCTCTCTCTCTCTTTGTCTCTCTCTCTTTCTCTCTCTCTTTCTCTCTCTCTTATCTCTCTTCCTTTCTCTCTCTCCTCTCTCTCTCTCTTCCCCTCTCTCTCTCTCCTCTCTCTCTCTCTTTCTCCCTCTCTCGCTCTCTCATACTTTCTTTCTTTCACACTCCTCTCTCTTCTCTCCCCCTCTCTTTCTCTCACACTCTCTTTCTCTCTAATTCTCTCTCTCTCTCTCTCTCTCTCTCTCTCTCTCTCTCTATCTATCTATCTATCTATCTATCTATCTCTATCTCTATCTCTCTCACACACAAACACACACAAAAACACTTCCATTTCTTTTCGTCACGTCTCCCTCTCTCTCTCTCTCTCTCTCTCTCTCTCTCTCTCTCTGTCTCTCTCTCTATCTATCTATCTATCTATCTATCTATCTATCTATCTATCTGCCACACACATAAACTTACACCTATACCAGTTTATACTCACGCTTTCAAACACTCGCACACACAAAAACATACACACAAACACACACACTAATGCACACAACTCCACTCCTCCCCCCCCCCCCCCCCCCCCCCCCCCCACACACACACACACCCATAATCACATGCCTTCATTAGGCAGAAAAGTAATAATATAGGTAGTGTATTGTGTAGATTTTTTTTCAATTCATCGCACGTGTCTTCTTCCTCTAACCTCTGTGCCAGGAGTGTTTGTTGTGTGTTCATCTCGCTCACAATTACATTATTCACACATTAACTCACTGTGATACAGGACTGATAATAACGTTCGGAACTTCTAAATGCCAGGAAAGTAATAATAATGTGTTCTCTCTGTGGTTGAATTCCGTTTTTGATTTATCTTCGAGTTCTGTGATAGGTTAGTATTAAAGTTCGGAACTTATAAAAATGTGTAAGATAAGTATGATATTAAAAAACTGGTTCCTATTTCATTGGAAGTGTAAAGCCACTCTTCCTGAGGACCGAATATATATCTTGTGTAATTCATCTTCTGGTGTCAGAGAGATGGTATCTTATTTTCTAGTCTAAATATATATGCTGATAGTCAATAAAGATCATCCATCCTCGATCTTTTATGTCATGTAATCCTTAGTATCTGCCTATACATCCTGATACTGAAATAGTTACGACAAGAGATGAAGTGAGTAGAAAAGTGCCAGAAGACAATAGAGAATTTTAAAAAATTCGCGGCGATGATGGGGTTTGAACCGGCGACCTTATTGGTACTAATTCATGGATAACTCATACGGTAGAGTCACGCTCTCACCGGCCAGGCGGAGTTGTCGTACCAATAAGGTCGCGGGTTCAAACCCCATCACCGCCGCGAAAAATTTTTATTGTCTATTGTCTTCTGGCACTTTTCTACTCACTTCATCTCTTGTTGTTACCAACATAAGTGCCTGCTCCACTCACTTGTCTGAAATCGTTACGCCACCTTATATAACCGATTCATTATTAGTAATCTGAAGGACTGGTTACATACACACTAAATTATGAAATTAAAGAGCAGGCACCGGTGTAAGATAAAGAACTGAACAAGTGTGTATGAAAGGTGATCAGAAGGTCTGAGGTTCGATCCCCAGTCGAGGTCGACTGATTTTTTTGGGATGTTTCTTTTTTCTTGTATTTTTCTTTCTTGCTTTGTCTGGCACCTTTCATACACACTTGTTCAGTTCTTTATCTTTCATACACATTCCCAAGGATTAGGAACCAAAAGAGTGGAGGGTGTGATGTCACAACTTTTCTCCCCTATTCCATTAAAAGTAATTCTCAAACTTTGCCAGTGTTAGAATTCCGTTGTGATTTATTTCTTAATCCTGTGATACAGGGCTGATCATAATGTTTGGAAATTCTAAATTCTTTGAAAGTGTATAATGATACTCGTGTGTTGTAAGTATTTGAATTATGCTGTGATTTATTTTTGAATCCTCTGATACTAGACAATTTTTGAAGCTGTTATATTCAATTTTGTTTCATGCCTTTTGGGAAGAAGCTATTTATTTATTTATTTTTTATTTTTTATTTTGTAGTTTTAAGAAAATGCACTCACTCTGTTCGAAATGAATAAGACAAGTTTAACATTAGATTGTTATCCCCCGGTTAACTTCAATAGAATTATTGGCGAAGAGAAAGGCTCTCATGATATGTGAATGGATTAAGGTTACCACATTATTATTGATACTATTGTCCATCACCTGTGTTCTCTTTGTATTTCTTTCTTTCCATCTATCTCTATCTATCTCTCTCTCTCTCTCTCCTCTCTCTCTCTCTCTCTCTCTCTCTCTCTCTCTCTCTCTCTCTCTCTCTCTCTCTCTCCTCTCTCTCTCTCTCTCTCTCTCTCTCTCTCTCTCTCTCTCTCTCTCTCTCTGATTTTCAACTTTTCACTGCTTTTCATTCGTAAAGTTTCTTTGTTTAAAAAAACAAACAACTTTTGTTGTTGTTGTTGTTGTTGTTGTTGTTGTTGTTGTTGTTGCTGTTGTTTTGTGTCTTTTAAAAAAAAAATCGCGGGTTATTTGCCACAATTGTCGATGTCGAGCCATTTTAAATACATATTATATTATAAGCTTCAATGCATTCATAACAATTATTGGGCATTCATCACACTGACTGCACAGACTGGGCATTCATCACACTGACTGCACAGACTGGGCATTCATCACACTGCCTGCACAGACTGGGCATTCATCACACTGACTGCACAGACTGGGCATTCATCACACTGACTGCACAGACTGGGCATTCATCACACTGACTGCACAGACTGGGCATTCATCACACTGACTGCACAGACTGGGCATTCATCACACTGACTGCACAGACTGGGCATTCATCACACTGACTGCACAGACTGGGCATTCATCACACTGACTGCACAGACTGGGCATTCATCACACTGACTGCACAGACTGGGCATTCATCACACTGACTGCACAGACTGGGCATTCATCACACTGACTGCACAGACTGGGCATTCATCACACTGACTGCACAGACTGGGCATTCATCACACTGACTGCACAGACTGGGCATTCATCACACTGACTGCACAGACTGGGCATTCATCACACTGACTGCACAGACTGGGCATTCATCACACTGACTGCACAGACTGGGCATTCATCACACACTGACTGCACCAGACTGGGCATTCATCACACTGACTGCACAGACTGGGCATTCATCACACTGACTGCACAGACTGGGCATTCATCACACTGACTGCACAGACTGGGCATTCATCACACTGACTGCACAGACTGGGCATTCATCACACTGACCTGCACAGACTGGGCATTCATCACACTCTGCACATGCATACACACGCAAGACTGGGCATTCATCACACTGACTGCACAGACTGGGCATTCATCACACTGACTGCACAGACTGGGCATTCATCACACTGACTGCACAGACTGGGCATTCATCACACTGACTGCACAGACTGGGCATTCATCACACTGACTGCACAGACTGGGCATTCATCACACTGACTGCACAGACTGGGCATTCATCACACTGACTGCACAGACTGGGCATTCATCACACTGACTGCACAGACTGGGCATTCATCACACTGACTGCACAGACTGGGCATTCATCACACTGACTGCACAGACTGGGCATTCATCACACTGACTGCACAGACTGGGCATTCATCACACTGACTGCACAGACTGGGCATTCATCACACTGACTGCACAGACTGGGCATTCATCACACTGACTGCACAGACTGGGCATTCATCACACTGACTGCACAGACTGGGCATTCATCACACTGACTGCACAGACTGGGCATTCATCACACTGACTGCACAGACTGGGCATTCATCACACTGACTGCACAGACTGGGCATTCATCACACTGACTGCACAGACTGGGCATTCATCACACTGACTGCACAGACTGGGCATTCATCACACTGACTGCACAGACTGGGCATTCATCACACTGACTGCACAGACTGGGCATTCATCACACTGACTGCACAGACTGGGCATTCATCACACTGACTGCACAGACTGGGCATTCATCACACTGACTGCACAGACTGGGCATTCATCACACTGACTGCACAGACTGGGCATTCATCACACTGACTGCACAGACTGGGCATTCATCACACTGACTGCACAGACTGGGCATTCATCACACTGACTGCACAGACTGGGCATTCATCACACTGACTGCACAGACTGGGCATTCATCACACTGACTGCACAGACTGGGCATTCATCACACTGACTGCACAGACTGGGCATTCATCACACTGACTGCACAGACTGGGCATTCATCACACTGCCTGCACAGACTGGGCATTCATCACACTGACTGCACAGACTGGGCATTCATCACACTGACTGCACAGACTGGGCATTCATCACACTGCCTGCACAGACTGGGCATTCATCACACTGACTGCACAGACTGGGCATTCATCACACTGACTGCACAGACTGGGCATTCATCACACTGACTGCACAGACTGGGCATTCATCACACTGACTGCACAGACTGGGCATTCATCACACTGACTGCACAGACTGGGCATTCATCACACTGACTGCACAGACTGGGCATTCATCACACTGACTGCACAGACTGGCATCTCACATGACTGCAAGACTGGGCATTCATCACACTGACTGCACAGACTGGGCATTCATCACACTGACTGCACAGACTGGGCATTCATCACACTGACTGCACAGACTGGGCATTCATCACACTGACTGCACAGACTGGGCATTCATCACACTGACTGCACAGACTGGGCATTCATCACACTGACTGCACAGACTGGGCATTCATCACACTGACTGCACAGACTGGGCATTCATCACACTGACTGCACAGACTGGGCATTCATCACACTGACTCACAGACTGGCATCACACACGACTGCACAGACTGGCATTCTACATCACTGACTCACGACTGCATCATCACACTGACTGCACAGACTGGGCATTCATCACACTGACTGCACAGACTGGGCATTCATCACACTGACTGCACAGACTGGGCATTCATCACACTGACTGCACAGACTGGGCATTCATCACACTGACTGCACAGACTGGGCATTCATCACACTGACTGCACAGACTGGGCATTCATCACACTGACTGCACAGACTGGGCATTCATCACACTGACTGCACAGACTGGGCATTCATCACACTGACTGCACAGACTGGGCATTCATCACACTGACTGCACAGACTGGGCATTCAACACACTGACTGCGCAGACTTGACGATTGAGGAGGAGGAGATCCGCTGTGTCATCAAATCAGTTTGCACGCGATAGAGTTTTAACTGGCACTCAATCATAAGTGTGATGATGTCCGTAGTATCTGTCCATTCGTGAAAACAAACAAACAAACAAACAAACAAGCAGACAAACAAACAAAGCAAAGTAAAAAAGAAAAGAACAAAAAAAAAAAGGATGAGCATTGGTTCAGGGGTATGCTCTTCTTTGCTTCGTACTCAAAAGGTACCGAGTTCAACTACCCGTCTTGTTATATATAGTGTGGCCTTGAGCACAAGTCACCTTGTCCTAGCTCACTTTGCGGCGCTGCACTGCGCATGCGGTTGACGCCTGGGTTATTCCAGTCTTCCCTTGGAAAAGACGCTAAAGACAAATTTCCTATGGGAGTTGAATAGAAAATAATAAAATTTAAAAAAAAATAAAAATAAAAAAATTCCCTTTATTCATCCCATAGGGGAAATTTGTCTCTAGGATCTATTCCAAGGGAAGACTGGAATAACCCAGGCGTCAGCCGCAATGCAGGGCCGCAAACTGAGCTAGTGCGAGGTGACTTGCTCAAGGCCACAACGTAGCGGGTATTCGAACTCGGTACCTTTCAGGTACGAAGCAAAGACCGTACCACTGAGCCACGGAATTTTATTTATCTATTTATTTTTTTTATTTGGAGCAATATTCACTAAACGTACTCAAAGCGTTTTACAGGTGGTCCCTAGCCAACAGCAACTTAATTAAACATGTAGGACGAGACATGACGCCTGTTAGGCGATTTTACAAAAAGAATTTCATACATAGACAACGCTGTTGACGGCCAGGTACTCGTTTTACCCGTGAACACGGTGAGAGAATGTGAGTAAGGAGCCTCTCGTTTTACAAGAGGTCCCCAGCGAATAGCAGCATAATTTAATATGTAGGACGAGACATGACGCCTGTTAGGCGATTTTTCTTTTTTCTTCTTTTCTTTTTTTTTATTTGTTTGTTTTGTTTTGTTTTTTTTTTTGTTTTTTTTTAAAATTCAGACAGAGACAACGCTGTTAACGACCAGGTACTCGTTTTACACGTGAACACGGTGCGAGAATAAGAGTAAAGATCCTCTCGACTATGCGACGCTCGGAGCGCGATTAGAACTCTGGACGATCCAGTCCGAAGGCGAATGTCGTAGCACTAGACCACATAGCCAAACAAAAACAAAACATACGGAGAAATGAAAATGATTTTTAATTAATGCGCGTAGTTAATTAATCCTTTGTTAATTACTTTATTTATATATTCAAAGCCATAATTATTATTTCATCATCATCGTGAAATAATTGCGTTTTGTTTTTTGTTTGTTTGTTTTTTTTCAATTTTCGGCTTCGTGGTGCTTTGAGGTCTCCTTATGTGACACTCTGGGACTCGAACCCGAGAACTACCGCTCTGGCCAACGCAAAGTTAACCAAACACTTATTACATTATGAGCTTAAGTTAACGTTGTTGTAAAAGACAATATTTTGCGTTGGTTTCAGTGGGAGAAGGGCCGATTTCGATTCCAACAATGAACAATGATACTCCAATAACTCGGGTTATCAGACTCGTAAAATAAACAGACGTCGGATTACGTCTGTCTATGAACGGGAGATAAGTTATAATTATTTTGACGTCTTTACCGTTATAAAATTATAACAAGTACCGTTTACCTGGATGGTGATAATAATTGTGCTGACGTCTCAAAACTTATTACTTCTATTTAATCAAAGCATAGCTCCGTGCACTAATTTACACGTTATGCCGACTTTTATGATCTTACAACACATCACACGTCTTGTAAAAATAAACTGCACACAATAAACTTTGGGCAGAAAATTCGTGCTTCAAATATCGATCGATTTAAAGGACTCTCAAACCTGGGACTTTAATGAAGACCTAGCGATGCCCCAAGATTTCAGAGGGTTTGTTTCCCAAAGGGTCCTTGAACTCTCTCCTTACCGACCATTTTCAGTATTTTTCCCAAAAAATGGCAGGCTTACCAGCTGAAAAATTTATTTTTTAAAACTCAAGACAATCTCTTTCTACAAACAACTTTATGTTCTTATTAAATGAAGACTTTGCGAAGTCCCAGGTTTGAGATATTTGTCAAGTTGAGGGTCATTTAAATCGATCGATATAATATTCGAAGGACGAGTTTTCTGGCCAAATTTTTAGAATATGTGTTTTTTTCAGAGTACAGCATTGAACTAGTTAATCAAGGCATAGCATCGTGCACTAATTTACACGCGCCGACTTTTAGTAGCATTAATTACAACACGTCTGTGTAAATAAACTACACATAATACTGACGTGCTCTAGAAACATAAAATTATTTAATTTTTATGCCAGAAAAGTCGGGGTTTTTTTTTCAAATTAGAAGAAGAAAAAAAAACCCAAAGAAACAACAAAAAGAAACAAACTTCGCGAAGTTCCAGGTTTGATAGTATGTTGTTTGGGGTTTTGTTTTTTGTTGTTTTTTTTTTGTGTGTTGTTGTTTTTTTTTTTTTTTGTTTCTTTTTTTTTTCATTTGTTTTTTTTTTTCTTTCTTCTTTTTAAACATTTTTCTTTTCTTTTTTTTTCTTCAAAATGAGGGTCATTTTTATCTATCGATATTGAAGGACGAGTTTTCTGGCCAAGATTTAAAATAATGTTGTTTTTTTTCAGCGTGTGCGTCAGAATCGTAATCGAGCGTTGCATGCAGTGCGCTGATTATAATAAGCCACCCACCGTCTCAAAACAGTATAATATTGTCGATGTGACGTTGGTGCTGGAAACAGAATAATTCATCTAGATATATGTATAGATAGTATGCGCTTGGCGAAGAAGCTCATAACATTGCCATCCGGAAGTATAACGGACCAACACACAAAACTGTGTGTATCCATGAACGTTTATAGTCAGGTTAATACAGTTTAGTGAGAATCACTCACAAACGCGGATGGCAAAAAACAATAACAAAGAAAGCCAGGGATAAGTTTATTTCTTCTGCCAGTGGATAACCCGCAATATTTTCGGAGAAATAAAGGCTATTAAGAACAGGTATCACCTTTGGAATTCTGAATTCTTTCTTTCCTGCTGCATCCATTGGCCTTCGCCAGAGGACTTCATTGTAGTGTGAACGAGTACAGATTTCCACATGTTTTGTCTTGGAACATAGGGAAGGAAAAGCTTATTCTCCTCCTACACGCTCCCCCTTCTCTTCATCCCCTCCTATCTCCTCAGCCTCCTGCTCTTCCTCCTCCTCCTCCTCCTCCTTCTCCTCCTCCTCCTCATCATCATCATCCTACTCTTCTTCCTCCTCCTCCACCTCCACCTCTTCGTCCTCCTCCTCCTCCTTCCCCTTATCCTCCTCGTCATCCTCCTCTTCCTCCTTCTCCTCCTCCTCCTCCTCCTCCTCCTCCTCCTCCTCCTTCTTCTTCTTCTTCTTCTTCTTCTTCTTCTTCTTCTTCTTCTTCTTCTTCTTCTTCTTCTTCTTCTTCTTCTTCTCCTCCTCCTCCTCCCTCCTCCTCTTCCTGCTCCTTTCTTCTCTTCTTCTTCTTCTTCTTCTTCTTCTTCTTCTTCTTCTTCTTCTTCTTCTTCTTCTTCTTCTTCTTCTTCCTCCTCCTCCTCCTCCTCCTTCTCCTCCTCCTCATCAACATCATCCTACTCTTCTTCCTCCTCCTCCACCTCCACCTCTTCGTCCTCCTCCTCCTCCTCCTTCCCCTTATCCTCCTCGTCATCCTCCTCTTCCTCCTTCTTCTCCTCCTCCTCCTCCTTCTTCTTCTTCTTCTTCTTCTTCTTCTTCTTCTTCTTCTTCTTCTTCTTCTTCTTCTTCTCTTCTTCTTCTTCTTCCTCTTCCTCCTCCTCCCTCCTCCTCCTCCTCCTCCTCTTCTTCTTCTCTTCTTCTTCTTCTTCTTCTTCTTCTTCTTCTTCTTCTTCTTCTTCTTCTTCTTCTTCTTCTTCTTCTTCTTCCTCCTCCTCCTCCTCCTCCTCCTCCTCCTCCTCCTCCTCCCCCTCCTCCTCGTCCTCTCAATCTTTCAAGTTTAAATCCTCTGTACATAATACAAACAACAGGACATTTCCTATGTAATTTCCACACTTAACTATTTCCCGTTGGTTTCTTCCTTTCCTTTCTTTTATTTCTTTCCTCTCGAGCGGCCCAAATTTGAATTGCCTTTAGTTAGGTAACTCTCTAGTTGGACTAAAAATAAACCCGCTACCTAATCAGTTCATGAATTCGTCTTATATTGTTACTGATCTGCCTGGGCTACGTGAACATTTTAAAATTCGTAATTCATAGGAGATAAAGATAGAAGTCGCAATAATTTACTGTATGATAATATTAATAATAATAATAAATAATAATAATAATAATAATAATAATAATAATAATAATAATAAATAATAATAATAATAATAATAATAATAATAATAATAATAATAGAGCGCACCGAATCCTAAATCATGAGGCTCTCTTGGCGCTTTACATCAACACAAAACAATATAGAAAGTACAATATATCTAGATAGTATGCGCTTGGCTAAGAAGCTCATAACATTGCCATCCGGAAGTATAACAAACCAACACACAAAACTGTGTGTATCCATGAACGCTTATAGTCGGGTTAATACAGTTTAGTGAGCATTACTCATAAACGCGGATGGCAAAAAAACAATAACAAAGACCCGAGTGACGTCATCTTCGAACTATCTATAGATAGTATGCAGATGACGTCACCCAGGCCTTTGTTATTGTTTTTGCCATCCGCGTTTGTGAGTAGTTCTCACTAAACTGTATTAACCAGACTATAAAAGTTCATGGTTACACAGAGTTTGTGTGTTGGTCCGTTATACTTCCCGATGGCAATGTTGTGAACTCCTTGGCCAAGCGCATTTTATCTATAGATCAACAATTTACCCTCATAATGATTAAGCATCACTTCAAAATCCTTTTTATTTCTTGTATGTGCTCTGGCATCATCTGTCATTTTCAAAAACTTTCAATGACTTTTTTTAAAAACCCAAAACTTGAGCTTTTATATAGATAGAATGCGCTTGGCCAAGGAGCTCACAACATTGCCATCCGGAAGTATAACGGACCAACACACAAACTCTGTGTAACCATGAACTTTTATAGTCTGGTTAATACAGTTTAGTGAGAACAACTCACAAACGCGGATGGCAAGAACAATAACAAAGGCCTGAGTGACGTCATCTTCGAACTATCTATAGGGAAATATGTACTAAACGTGCTCAAAGCGCTTTACAAGGGGTCCCTAGCCAACAACAATACTTAATATGTAGAACGAGACATGCATGACGCCTGTTAGGCGATACTACAATTTATTTTCGGACAGAGACAACGCTGTTAACGGTCAGGTACTCATTTTCACCTGAATACAGTGATAGAATGTGAGTAAAGAGTCTTACAAAGACTCAACTATGCGCCGAGCGAGGGTCGAAAAAAGGACCTTCCAATCCGAAAGCAAGTGTCATACATACCTGCCAACCCTTCCACTTTTGGCGGAATCATTCCTATTTTCACTCTTCCTTTTTGTACTAATCCGCCATTGGTTCGAAAATTCCGATTTACAAAACTATGACAACGGAAAGAAGAAAAAAGAGCAACGAGCGAGGGGTGGGATGGGGGAGGGGGGGGGGGGATGAAAGAGGTGAAATTCCTATTTTTTGTTTCAAATTCATATTTTCAGTCGTTCTGATTCCACTTTTGGAATGTGAAAGGTTGGCAGGTCTGGTCACACAACAAGACCACATAGCCTCGCATGACTTACAGATACTCGTCATGAAGTTCTGACATTGGAGCCAAACTTTCGTAATATACGAACTTTTCATAGTAGTAGTAGTTAGGCAGGTCTGAATCGGATTCAATAGTCTGATGTCACGTCGCCCAGCAACGGCGGCCATCGTGGTTCTAAACAAAGAAAATCAGTACTTTATATTCTTCATGCTGGCTAGAACTTTTCATATGTCTTGTGATCAGCATGTGTAAAAGTCAAAACATGATCAGATTTATAATGTTTTTTCCCCCTCTGGATACGCTTTTATGCTCGTCGGAGAAATATTTCATAAGGGCGTCCGCCATTGTTCCGATAGTTTAGAGCCAGTTACTAAGTTACCATGCGTCTTTACGAGGGAAGTGACGTCATGTCTGTTGAAGCCAATTGCATACCTACTTTCCCAATTATTAAGAGCGCTGTCCTTACGGTCAACGAGTGTAACGTAATTTAGTTTATTCGTGTTGAACGAGTAGTTAACAAGTAGAGTATTTTAATGGAATTTGTCAAAAGAATCTCTTCACATCTGCTAAAATAACAAGTTAATGACGAACTAAGGAAGATACCAGCATGAAGGGACTTTGTCGCTTTAATGTGCCAGATAATTTTGATTGGTGCTTACCAACGTAAATACAGATTACTACAAAGCTGATATTGATATTGATTTTGAGCTTTTATATAGCGCAATATCCACTAAATGTGCTCAAAGGATCCTTTACAAAAGGTCCCTGACCAACAGCAACACGTAACATGTAGAACGAGACATGACGCCTGTTAGGCGATATTACACTTTTTTTCGGACAGAGACAACGCTGTTAACGACCAGGTACTCATTTTAGATCTGAGTACGGTGAGAGGATGTGAGTAAAGGGTCTGTTCCAAGGACGAGCGAGGCTCGAACCCAGGACCTTCCGAACCGAAAGCAAGTGTCATACCACTAGACCACATAGCTGCCTAGCCAACTTGAAATTTCAAAAATTCGTAGTTTCCAAGGGAAAAAAGTAAAAGTCACTTTAAATAGATTTAGAAGTAAACAATTTGCCATCTGCATGTTCCAAAAATGCTCCAAAGTCCCAAATATAGATAGTTCGAAGATGACGTCACGCAGGTCTTTGTTATTGTTTTTTACCATCCGCGTTTATGAGTAATGCTCACTGAACTGTATTCTTCTTCTTCTTCTAGGTTCCATGCCTGGTCCAGGCTTCGGATACTGCATGAATTATCTCCCTCCATTCCTCCCTGTCTCTTGCTTTTTCAAACAGCTCTTGGATTGTTAGGTTGGTGAAGCCCTTCAGTTGGTCTATGAGTGTTTTTCTTTGTCTCCCCCGGGCGCGTTTACCAGGTATTTTTCCACAACTTGCCAGGTATTCATTCTTATCTTTCCTTACTATGTGTCCGAAAAAGGATAGTTGTCGATCCGCTATTAAGGGCATTCGTTTCCTTTGTTGGTATGTTTGTTTTAGCACTTCTTCGTTCGTTTTGTGTGCAGTATACGATATTCTCTGCATCCTTTTCAAGCACCACATTTCAAAAGCTTCAATGTTCTTTTGTGTTTCTGCATTTGTAGTCCAGCTTTCGCATCCGTATAACAAGATTGGCCACACGTAGCACTTCAAGACTCGGAATCTAATCCCGAACGACATCTGTTTGTTTTTCAAAATGTTTCCCAGGTCCATGAAAGCCTGTTTGGCTTGAGTTATTTTTGTTCGTATGTCTCGGTTACATCTTCCATCTGTTGTCACTATTGAACCTAGGTATTTAAAACCTTCTACGTTGGTAAGTTGCTCGCCGTGAATCGTTATATTGCAGGTGTTGTTGTTTTCGGGTTTTTCTGTATTACCATGCATTCCGTTTTGGTGATATTCACTTCCATTCCCTTGGCTTCACTGTCTACTACCACTTTGTCAACAATCTTTTGAAGTTGGATTTCTGATGTTGCAATGAGTACCGTATCGTCTGCGTATCTTATATTATTTATGTTGTGACCTCCTACTTTTATTCCCTCCATATTAGTTATGCCCCTCATGATTGTTTCTTGGTATAGATTAAACAGATCTGGTGAGGCAACACACCCTTGACGGACTCCTTTCTTAATAGGAATGGAATTTCCTGTAGAGTTTCCGATTTTGATAGATGCCTGCTGGGTGTAGTATAATGTTTGCATGAGTCTGAGGTATTTCTCATCAGCGCCAATGGAGTGCAGTTGTTTGAGTATTTCTTCGTGGCGTACTCTATCAAAAGCTTTTTTGTAGTCGACAAAACAGAGGTATAGTGGGGTCTGAACCTGTATAGCTCTTTCACTTAAAACACGGAGGAGGTATATTGCGTTCCTTGTCCCTCTGTCAGGTTGGAATCCATATTGTTCTTCTGCGATTTCGGGGTTAATCTTATTCCTTAGCCTGTTGATAATTATACGTATTAACTGTATTAACCAGACTATAAACGTTCATGGATACACACAGTTTTGTGTGTTGGTCCATTATACTTCCGGATGGCAATGTTATGAGCTTCTTAGCCAAGCGCATAGTATCTATAGATTCTGGGGAGCTAAACTTTCCTTTTCAACAAGATTTATTGAGTCAAAGAAGCGAATGTTGTTCTTTAGTTCGAGCCAAAAATTCGTATTTCTACGAATATTTCGTAGTAATAGGCATGTCTGATGTTAGCGGGTCTGATAACCGGGAGCAGTTATAGATAGTATGCAGATGACGTCACTCAGGCCTTTGTTATTGTTTTTGCCATCCGCGTTTGTGAGTTGTTCTCACTAAACTGTATTATCCAGACTATAAATGTTCATGGTTACACAGAGTTTGTGTGTTGGTCCGTTATACTTCCGGATGGCAATGTTGTGAACTCCTTGGCCAAGCGCATTCTATCTACAGATAGAACGAAGTTAACGTCACTCAGGTCTTTGTTATTGATTTTTTTGTTTTGTTTTATAATTTTTGCCTTCCATTTTTATGAGTAATTCTCACTATAGATAGAATGCGCTTGGCCAAGGAGTTCACAACATTGCCATCCGGAAGTATAACGGACCAGCACACAAACTCTGTGTAACCATGAACTTTTATAGTCTGGTTAATACAGTTTAGTGAGAACAACTCACAAACGCGGATGGCAAAAACAATAACAAAGGCCTGAGTGACGTCATCTGCATACTATCTATACGATATTAACCAAACTATAGATAGTATGCACTTGGCTAAGAAGTCCACAACATTGCCATCCGGAGGTATAACGGACCGACACACAAAACTATGTGTAACCATGAACTTTTATAGTCTGGATAAGTGAGTAGTACTCATAAACGTGGATGGCAAAAAACAATAACAAAGACCAGAGTGACGTCAACTTCATTCTGTCTATAAAGGTTCATCGTTACACATAGATTTATGTTGGTCTGTTATATTTCCGGATGGCAATGTTGTGATATTCTTCGTCAAACCCACAGCATCTATTATTGGCTTGATTTCACATGGTTGCAATGGACAATGTTTTGCGTTGCTTTGAGAGTATAAATGTCCATTTCAACAATGAGCCCCATAACACTTTGGGTTATCAGACCTGCAAATAAGTACACGTCGGTGCTCACGTTTTAAATGGTTATATTAGCCAGTCAAAATATTATAGGCAATCATCAACGTTGTGTTTTCATGAAGTGTTTAACTGTTAACAACGTACTCTGGAAAAACATCTATTTAAAAATTTGGCCAGAAAACCTTCAAATTAAATATCGACTGATTTAAATGACCTTCACTTTTGCAAAAACTCTCAAACATGTGACTTCGAGAAGTATTGATTAACGTCTCAGGTTTGAGAGTCTTTGCCGAGATTAGGGTTATTTAAATCGATCGTTATTTGAAGGACGAGTTTTCTGGCCAAATTTTAAATAATACGTACTTGTCTTTTCAGAGTACGGCAGTTAACAGTTTAAATAAGCATTCACCCCGTTCAATTTTCCCCATATTTTAAGTATGTAAAGCCATTAAGATTACCCCCCCCCCGACCCCCCAATTCCCACCTCAACCCCTCCCATAACTATTCTATTCATAATAAACTCACCTATTTTCACCAACGGTGCGTTTTACCGTTGTTTCATGATTTGTAATCTTATAATCTTGATCTTTGTTTGTAAAACAGGTCGAGAACTTTATGAAGCTTTCATTCGTCCTTTTTTTTCAATCTCTCTCTCTCTCTCTCTCTCTCTCTCTCTCTCTCTCTCTCTCTCTCTCTCTCTCTCTCTCTTTCTCTCTCTCTCTCTATCTATCTATCTATCTATCTATCTATCTATCTATCTATCCCTCTCTCTTTCTGTGTGTGTGTGTTTGTGTGTGTGTCTCCCTATGTCTCTCTCCCTCTCTCACTCCCTCTCTCCCTAACGCTATGTGTGTATTTGTGTGTTTGTGTAAGTGGTTCTCCCCCCCCCCTCTCTCTCTCTCTCTCTCCCTCTCTCCCTAAATCTCTCTCTCTCTCTCCGTGAGTGTCTCTTTCTCTCTCTCTCTCTCTCTCTCTCTCTCTCTCTCTCTCTCTCTCTCTCTCTTTACACACATATATATATATATATATATATATATATATAATATATATATATATATATATATATATATATATATATATAGGGAGAGAGGGAGTGAGATATATATATATATATATATATATATATATATATATATATATATATACGATACATATATATATATATATATATATATATATATATATATATATATATATATATATATATCACTCCCTCTCTCCCTAACTCTCTGTGTTTGTGTGAGTCTTTCTCTCCCTACATCTCTCCCTCTCTCTCTCTCTCTCTCTCTCTCTCTCTCACTCCCTCTCTCCCCACCGCCCCCCCCCCCCTTCTCTCTCTCTCTCTCTCTCTCTCTCTCTCTCTCTCTCTCTTTTCTTCTTTCTTTCTCTATTCCTTTTAGTTTTATTTCCTCTGATATTGTGTTTTAGAATGTATAATTTTATACGTATGTTTCAAGTTTCATTCATAAACATTTACCATCCCCCCCCCCCCCCCCCACCACCACCACCCCAACTCCATTTCCACTAACACATACGTATACATCTCTCTCCCCTCTTTCCAAATCCTGCCGAATGGAGTCCGACAATCGCTATTATTATTATTATCATTATTACTTTCATCCTCTGAAGAATGTTGATTGGACTGGTAATGACTGGTCTCCCGCCCCCCCCCCCTCTCTCTCTCTCTCTCTCTCTCTCTCTCTCTCTCTCTCTCTCTCTCTCTCTCTCTCTATCTATCTATCTATCTATCTATCTATCCATCTATCTATCTCCCGTAAAAAAAGGGGGGGGGGGGGGGTAGGGGTGGAAGGAGGTGTAGAAGGATTGTGGTGATAAAGATCAAAATCGTCACATTCGATACAATACAACCAACATTTTTCTTATTCAAATAAATTTCTTTTGTACATCATAAAATTTAACGAAATTGAAGTGTGTTGTAGAGCATGTTTTGCTAAAGAAATTATTTATCGAAAGATAATAAGGAAAATAAATCAATATTATTTTTTTAAAACAAGAAACAGACAAAAAACAAAAAACAACAAAACAAAACAAGAAAGACTTTCTCTCTCCATTGGTACAGAGTTCCATGGATTGTATGTGGCTCTGGCACTGCCACGAGCGGAATAGAAGAAGGATTTCTTACCCCCCCCCCCCCCCACACACACACACACACCCACACACACACACACAAAAGGGGGGGGGGCTTAGGTGTGGACTGGATGGGGAAAGGAGAATATTGAAAAGGAAAGTGAAAATACAAATAAAAAGCTGTAAATTCAAAGGCCTCGGATGGGAACAGTACAGACGATGGACATTTCGGGTACAAACCCTTCGTCAGCAAAACGATAAACAAAGGAAGGGTTTGTACCCGAAACGTCCATTGTATGTACTGTTTCCATCCGAAGCCTATCCATTTTCACCTTTCGTTTGTATTTTACACGATCACAGGCTTCAGACAGCCCTTACTGTTCTTCAAGGAGAAAGTGAGTGGGATTGTGGTGATATGAAAATGAAAACCGTGATATAAATAGTATGCAGATGACGTCACTCAGGCCTTTGTTATTGTTTTTGCCATCCGCGTTTGTGAGTTGTTCTCACTAATCTGTATTAACCAGACTATAAAAGTTCATGGTTACACAGAGTTTGTGTGTTGGTCCGTTATACTTCCGGATGGCAATGTTGTGAACTCCTTGGCCAAGCGCATTCTATCTATAGGTAGTTAGTTGTTTGTCAGTTGGTGTTTATTATTGTGGTCAATGAGATGGCCAGATGGTTACGGTTGGATTTCGTGTCTGATTGGAATTGTGTGTGTGTGTGTGTGTGTGTGTGTGTGTGTGTGGTGTAGTGTTTGTTTGTTGTCTATGGGGTGTGTTTGTTTGTGCTGTTGTTATGTGTGTGTGTGTGTTTTGTGTGTGTTCATGTTGTTGATGTTTGTGGGTGTGGTGTGTTTGTGTTGTGTGTTTTGTTGTGTGGCTAAGTTGTGTGTGTATGTATTGTTATGTTGTGCCATGAATGACCAGATGTTTCAGGTTGGATTTCTCTGTCTGATTGGAATCGTGTACGTGTCTGTGTGTGTGTGTGTGTGTGTGTTTCTGTTTGTGTGTGTGTGTAAAATATTCGGTATATGTCCGTGTGTGTGGGTGTTGTGTGTGTGTGTGTATGTGTGTATTAGTGTCTGTGATTGTGTGTTTGTGTGTGATGGGATTTTTAGTGGCAGTCAGTAACCTTATCTATCCATTAGAATGGAGAGCTATTTATGGGTGATTGTCGGAATAATGGTAATCTCTTTTTTCATTTGATTTTTTACAAGAAATGAAGTAAGTTGGAATAATGTGCCAGAAGACAAAAGAGAATAAAAACTTCGCCCCCCCCCCCCCCATCACTGTTGCGAAGTTTTTATTCTCTGTTGTCTTCTGGCACTTTCCTACTCACTTCAATTCTTGTTATTAGCAACATAAGTGCCTGCTCCACTCACCTTTCTGATTTAGGCCTAATAATCAACGGCAAACGAAAACAAAATAATAAAAATGTGCTACTAATGTAGTCTTGTGGTATGACACTCGCCTTCGGATCGGGGGAGGTCCTAGGTTCGAGTCCCGCTCTGAACGGAGCATAGTTTATTCCGTTGGAAAAAGGCTCTTTATTCACATTGTCTCTCCGTATTCAGGTGTATAATGAGTACCTGGCCTTTGAAGAGCGTCGTCTCTGTTTGAAAAAAATATATAATGTCACCTCACAGGCATCGTTTCTCGTCCTACATGTAAAGTGTTGCTGTTGGTCAGAGACGCCTTGTAAAGCGCTTTGAGCATGTTTAGTGGATATTGCGCGATAAAAAAAGTTCAAGTTTTAAAAGAATTTTTTTTAAATTATGTTATCCATCACCGCCTCATTCTGTAACTGTATCTGAATGACCAACAAATGTTTTTTTTTAAAGTACTTCCTCGGAGCCATTAGGCTCACAGAGCCAAAGTTTACTCCGGTTAGTGTAGCGTGAAACGGACACTAAATAGCAAATGATTACTACCCTTCGAACATGACGCTGTAGCAAAGTACATTTTGAAATAATTTTGAAATTTTTGGATGGTTGTGCTATTTTGAAAAGATGATTTTCTTCCCAAATGGTTGAGGTTGGTTGGCGAGTCTGTAGTATGTATTATGGATACATACAGCAGATATACGAAAGGGGGGGGGGGGGGGAGGGGGGCGAAGAGACCGAGTGGTTAAGGCATTGCACTGTGATCCGGAAGGTCCCAGGTTCGAGCCCCGCTTCAGGCACTTTCGTTTTTTTTCCTTGAGCAAGATTGTTAACCCCCAATTTGCTCACTTGGACTTACTTACTTACTTACTTACTTACTTATCCGAACCAGCGACCACCTGAGCTCTAGCCCTTCGGTCTTGTGCCATGACAGAGAAGTTGGACGTCTTTTGTAGTTGTTCCAGGCGACACTTGCTCAGTTGGACAGCATGGGTGATTCCTGTTGACATCAGACATCTTGTTTGATGGATTATCTATAGATAGTATGCAGATAACGTCACTCAGGCCTTTGTTATTGTTTTTGCCATCCGCGTTTGTGAGTTGTTCTCACTAAACTGTATTAACCAGACTATAAAAGTTCATGGTTACACAGAGTTTGTGTGTTGGTCAGTTATACTTCCGGATGGCAATGTTGTGAACTCCTTGGCCAAGCGCATTCTATCTATATTCCTTCATGGAATGCCTAGGCGACGGGATCTTATGGTGCCGATGCGAAAGGGCGTAATATTTTTTTTTTAAAAGATGTACTATCACCCCAGCCTCCCACTCTCCACTTCTCTTCAACATCACAAACGCCACTCTGGTTGTCTTTAATTCTTTGTCCAGATCTCTTCAATAAAATTTACACCTTGTTCTCTGTTTATCACCTTCGCTCAATACTATAGCATACCCCAACACCAGGTGTGTTTCCATACATACAAAACACGGAACTCTCTCTCTCTCTCTCTCTCTCTCTCTCTCTCTCTCTCTCTCTCGCTCTCTCTCTCTCTCCATCCATCGATCTCTCTTTCTATCTATCCTTATATATATATATATATATATATATATATATATATATATATATATATATATATATATATATATATCCATCTATCTATCTGTCTGTCTCTCTCTCATCCCTCTCTCTCTAATCTCTTTCTCCTCCCCCCCCCCACCCCCCCTCTCTCTCTCTCTCTCTCTCTCTCTCTCTCTCTCTGTCTCTCTTTCTCTTTCTTCCCCCCCCCCTCCTCCCTCTCTCTCGCCAATCAAAGAATCATTTCTACTACCCCCCCCCCCCCCGCCCCGCCCACAAGCTCCTGTATCCCCAGACCTATAATATTTTCCCAGCATTGACATTTTGATAATACCCGTGGATTGTTTTTCTTTGATCATGCCGGCACCACATCTCACCATACATGACACTTGCTGGCCACAAGCGTCTCATTTTACCTTTGACAAGATATGAAGTGAGTAGAAAAGTGCCAGAAGACAATAGAGAATAAAAAAATTTTTCGCGGCGGTGGTGGGGTTTGAACCTGCGACCTTATTGGTACGACAACTCCGCCTGGCAGGTGAGAGCGTGGCTCTACCGTGTGAGCTATCCACGAACACAAAAATATTCGTTTCAAACCCAAGTCATTTCTAGATCCCTCTCTCACCCACTTCTGGGACCGCCGATTCGTTCGCCCACCACCATCGCGAAGTATTTTGACCAGCAGTTAAGCTTAACAGCCAATATTCTCAACACAAACATATAACATAGAAACGATTGAGACATTGAGTATGCTCCGGTGTATGGGGTGAATTTTTAATTCAGAAAAGTGAGTGGAGCAGGCACTTATGTTGGCAACAACAAGATATGAAGTGAGTAGAAAAGTGCCAGAAGACAATAGAGAATAAAAAATTTTTTTTAAAAAAATTTTTCGCGGCGGTGGTGGGGTTTGAACCTGCGACCTTATTGGTACGACAACTCCGCCTGGCAGGTGAGAGCGTGGCTCTACCGTGTGAGCTATCCACGAACACAAAAATATTCGTTTCAAACCCAAGTCATTTCTAGATCCCTCTCTCACCCACTTCTGGGACCGCCGATTCGTTCGCCCACCACCATCGCGAAGTATTTTGACCAGCAGTTAAGCTTAACAGCCAATATTCTCAACACAAACATATAACATAGAAACGATTGAGACATTGAGTATGCTCCGGTGTATGGGGTGAATTTTTAATTCAGAAAAGTGAGTGGAGCAGGCACTTATGTTGGCAACAACAAGATATGAAGTGAGTAGAAAAGTGCCAGAAGACAATAGAGAATGAAAAAATTTTTTGCGGCGGTGGTGGGGTTTGAACCTGCGACCTTATTGGTACGACAACTCCGCCTGGCAGGTGAGAGCGTGGCTCTACCGTGTGAGCTATCCACGAACACAAAAATATTCGTTTCAAACCCAAGTCATTTCTAGATCCCTCTCTCACCCACTTCTGGGACCGCCGATTCGTTCGCCCACCACCATCGCGAAGTATTTTGACCAGCAGTTAAGCTTAACAGCCAATATTCTCAACACAAACATATAACATAGAAACGATTGAGACATTGAGTATGCTCCGGTGTATGGGGTGAATTTTTAATTCAGAAAAGTGAGTGGAGCAGGCACTTATGTTGGCAACAACAAGATATGAAGTGAGTAGAAAAGTGCCAGAAGACAATAGAGAATAAAAAAATTTTTTTTCGCGGCGGTGGTGGGGTTTGAACCTGCGACCTTATTGGTACGACAACTCCGCCTGGCAGGTGAGAGCGTGGCTCTACCGTGTGAGCTATCCACGAACACAAAAATATTCGTTTCAAACCCAAGTCATTTCTAGATCCCTCTCTCACCCACTTCTGGGACCGCCGATTCGTTCGCCCACCACCATCGCGAAGTATTTTGACCAGCAGTTAAGCTTAACAGCCAATATTCTCAACACAAACATATAACATAGAAACGATTGAGACATTGAGTATGCTCCGGTGTATGGGGTGAATTTTTAATTCAGAAAAGTGAGTGGAGCAGGCACTTATGTTGGCAACAACAAGATATGAAGTGAGTAGAAAAGTGCCAGAAGACAATAGAGAATAAAAAATTTTTTTTTTCGCGGCGGTGGTGGGGTTTGAACCTGCGACCTTATTGGTACGACAACTCCGCCTGGCAGGTGAGAGCGTGGCTCTACCGTGTGAGCTATCCACGAACACAAAAATATTCGTTTCAAACCCAAGTCATTTCTAGATCCCTCTCTCACCCACTTCTGGGACCGCCGATTCGTTCGCCCACCACCATCGCGAAGTATTTTGACCAGCAGTTAAGCTTAACAGCCAATATTCTCAACACAAACATATAACATAGAAACGATTGAGACATTGAGTATGCTCCGGTGTATGGGGTGAATTTTTAATTCAGAAAAGTGAGTGGAGCAGGCACTTATGTTGGCAACAACAAGATATGAAGTGAGTAGAAAAGTGCCAGAAGACAATAGAGAATAAAAAAATTTTTCGCGGCGGTGGTGTGGTTTGAACCTAGTACCTTATTGGTACGACAACTCCGCCTGGCAGGTGAGAGCGTGGCTCTACCGTGTGAGCTATCCACGAACACAAAAATATTCGTTTCAAACCCAAGTCATTTCTAGATCCCTCTCTCACCCACTTCTGGGACCGCCGATTCGTTCGCCCACCACCATCGCGAAGTATTTTGACCAGCAGTTAAGCTTAACAGCCAATATTCTCAACACAAACATATAACATAGAAACGATTGAGACATTGAGTATGCTCCGGTGTATGGGGTGAATT
>NC_088367.1:47487334-47504834 GCF_034508935.2 Berghia stephanieae
GCATTCTATCTATAGAGTACAAACACACAAACCTATGTGTAACCTTGAACGTTTAAAAACGTTACGAGTTACGAGGAGAGTGTGGTGCAGGGGGTGTAGACCTCTGGTAGCACGCAATAAATCTTCGTGGCCTTGTGCTGTTGATGCTATGCGTTTATGTAAAATACTCACGGTATCCGTCAGCCGAATGTATTGTACCAAGCCACAAACCTTAAACCTGTATAGTCTGATTGATAGAATTTAGTGAGAACTTCTCATTTAAATGGCTGTCTAAAAACAATAACAAAGAGCTGAGTGGCGTCAATTTTGTTCCTTCTATCATCATTGTCTTTGCCTTTTTCACTCTGGGTCAGGGGAATAGGCCACAGACAAACAGTTTTCATCCCTTTCCATCTTGAGCTAACTTTTTTTTATCTCGCTCCACGTCTATCACTTCTCTGTATGTCTGTTGTCCTTCATAAATTCTGTCATTGCAGAAACTATTCGGTCGCCCAAGCTAAAAAAAAAAAAGGACTTGGTTTGTCTGTCTGTGTTTCTGTATCATTTTCAGTTTTACAGAAGGGCTGTTAACCCTTCGACAACCCCTAACCTGGAGGACCAGGTGACTCAAAAAATGGG
Organism: Berghia stephanieae; assembly: GCF_034508935.2. NCBI lineage: Eukaryota > Metazoa > Mollusca > Gastropoda > Nudibranchia > Aeolidiidae > Berghia > Berghia stephanieae. Next base: position 47,487,953 of record NC_088367.1, read on the forward strand.
AGTTCTATACTTTCTGCATTATGAAAAATTAGAACTGCCAGTATCCCTAAAACTACAGAAACAAAAACGTCACGAGGAAGGCGGTGCAGGGGGTGTAGATCTCTGGTGGCATGCAAATCTTTGTGGTCTTTTGTCCAATACAACGTGGCTGCTGGCCAGAATGTTCCTGGTTCAAATCCCGGTCCCACTTTAGACAACATAAGTTAGGATGGTTCCCAACTTCATAAGATCTCTCCATACTCAGGCGTATAATGAGTACATGGGCGGTAACGGGGGAGATAAAAATAAGGACAATCGCTGTTGGTTTGGGAGCCCTTTTTAAATCGTTTTGAATACAGCGATGGACTAAAGCACAGCAGTACCAGCGCAAATCTCATTAGGAGTGTTCTGATGGCAGCAGCTTCTAATGGTGCTCACACTTCTATGTTATGACGATCGACCCAATCAGCAAATTCTTTACCGCACTCGTGCACCGTCGCAAACCACCCTCCGGGAAACTTCGTCACAACACACCATTCAACTAGATGCTCTGCGGTTTCGGGCTCGTTACCACAACGGGTACATGTTGGACGGGTGGAAAGTCCCCTCTGATTAGGCGATTTTGCCGTTAGGCAGGTTCTCTACCGAAGCCGATTCGCTGCCACCCAGTCAGTGCCTCCTCCTGCTGGTGGGGAAACCTGGCAACTTCTCCCCCAGTTTCGAGGAGTCTATGACCCGCCCCCTAGAGGGATTGGAATTCATCCAAACCGACTTCCATCCCGTCCTGCTGGCGATCCAGGCTTTCCACTTACCCGTGCAGTAGATACAGATGTGTTTCTTCAGCGGCATCTTCGTGTCTAAGAATTTGGGTCTTTGGTGTGTAAATTTAAGGGTGTCTATGATATTGACTGAGCGATGTCGGAATTGTCAAAACACATCATTCGGAGGTGGGAAACGATGACTCTTTGCTGTATATTTCTTAGAGGAAGGAAGAGGGGTCCATGATCCATGATTGTAACTTTTGGCGTTTTTCTGGGGGTTTTTTGTGTTTTTTTTTTGTTTTTTTTTTTGTTTTTTTTTTCTTGGGGGGGGGGTTGGTGGAGGGGGGGGGGGTTGTTGTTGTTTTTGTTTGTTTTGTTTTTTTTCGTTTATTTGTTGTTTGATATTTTATTTATTTCATATTTTAAAATTATTGGGGGGGGGGGGGGGGGGTATATCCTTTTCCCACGCTGCTTTTTGATTGTAATATTATATCTAGAGCTTTCACGAATATGTGCAATAATATAAAAACCGTACATTGATATAAATACGGAGCGCTTTTGAGTTTTCTATCCCGTCACCAGTCTGTTGTTTGGTTCACCCACCATCTCGTGTTTGGAAATTCATTCGTTACTCGTTGCACATCATGTATTTGTGACCCTTCGTCTCAAAACGGTATTAAGTCGGGATGATTGAGTTGCTGAAAATTGAATTTGTGGCCAGAAATATCAGTCTGACGTTGAGTTTATATGCTTTTATGAGGAGAATGAATATCATGTTTTAGAATACTGAATACCAGTAATTCATAATTTTATACCAGTTTAGCTTGCATTTGACTTTCCAGCATCTGGTTCATCCGGACATAATACCGCTTTGAGACGTTGGGTCACATTTCCATGTTGAAATGTCGAGGACGCCATTTTGTGTTTGAGGTGACGGGTTGCCCTTTCCGTCAGATACTACATCACGTGACCCTGGTCAACTGGAATAACAAAACAACGAATTTTTGTGTCAACGAATTGCGTTGGACTGTTTCATTCAGAAAAAAAATGGGATTAGGGGGGACAGGGTGAGTGAGAATTGCCGTTTGTAACTCCGTTGTGTTTATGATGATAATAAATGTACCTCATGACACTCGTGCGGCTAAGTGGTCTAGTGGTATGACAATCGGATTCGGATTGGAAGGTCCTGGGTTCGAGCCTCGCTCTGCGCAAAAAGGTTCTTTACTCACATTCTCTCACCGTACTCAGGTGTAAAATGAGGACCTGGCGTCCACACCGTTTGCTCTGTCCGAAAAAAATGATGATGATCATCATCATTATTATTATTATTATTATTATTATTATTATTATTATTATTATTATTATTATTATTATTATTATTATTATTATTATTATTATTATTATTATTGTTGTTGTTGTTGTTGTAATCAATTATTATTATTATTATTATTATTATTATTATTATTATTATTATTATTATTAATTATTTTTATTATTGTTAATATTGTTATTATTATTATTGGTATTATTATCATTATTATTATTATTATCATTATTATTATTATATTATTATATTATTATATTTATTATTTATTATTATTATTATTATTATTATTTTATTATTATTATTATTTTATTATTATTATTATTATTATTATTATTATTATTATTATTATTATTATCATTATTATTATTATTATTATATTATTATTATTATTATTATTATTATATTATTATTATTATTATTATTTTAATTTATTATTATTATTATTATTATTATTATTATTATTATATTATTTATCATTATTATTATTATTAATTATTATTATATTATTATTATATTATTATTATTATTATTATTATTATTATTATTATTATTATCATTATTTTATTATTATCATTATTATTATTATTATTATTATTATTATTATTATATTATTATTATTTTATTATTATATTATTATATTATATCATTATATTATTTTATTATTATTTTATTATTATTATTATTATTATTATTATTATTATTATTATTATTATTATTATTATTATTATTATTATATTATTTTATTATTATAATTATTACATTATTATTACAATATTCCATTATGTTTCAGTTTATTAATTTAAATTCGCACATTATGTAAATTTCATAGTCCGACTTATTGGTTGTGAGTCAGAACTGTTAAGGTGTGTGGGCGAGCATTGTGTGTTTGTGGGTGTGTTTGATTGTTTGGTTGGTTGGTTGTGTGTGTGTGTGTGTGTGTGTGTGTGTGTGTGTGTGTGTGTACTGTGTTGTATGCGTGCGCGTGATTATTCCTGGAATGTGCGTGCCATAAATAGAACATAGAGGAATTTGATAATCAGTAGTTAAAGAAGAGAGAATGGGTTATATAATATATATAAAGGGCCAGACACATACACACACACACACACGCGCACACACATACACACAAACAGAGAGAGAGAGAGAGAGAGAGAGAGAGAGAGAGAGAGAGAGAACAGACAGACAGACAGAATGAGTCAGACAAAGAGAGAGAGAGGGGGAGGGAGACGAAGAGAGAGAGAGAGAGAGAGAGAGACAGACAGACAGACGGACACACAGAGAGAGAGAGACCGACAGGGGGAGAGAGAGAGAGAGAGAGAGAGAGAGAGAGAGAGACAATGAGAGAGAGAAAGAAAGAGAGAGATAAATAGATTGATAGATAGATAGATAGATAGATAGATAGATATAGAGAGAGAGAGAGAGAGAGAGAGAGAGAGAGAGAGAGAGAGAATCTATTTTAAATCCCCACCGCAGGCATTACATAACTATAATTTCCTTGATGACGAAATAAGAACAGATAAAACCATCCTTCACTCAATCTCTGCCTCCACAACCTTGAGTTCCCAGTTATCCTGGCATTTGGTGCGATTTATTTTCCGGTATCAAAAAACTCCCAAAACAACAAAACTTTTTACCTGTTGCTATACACCTGAATTTCTTGACAAAGGGGCCGGGTGGGTAAGATGATGAAAAATCAATTGATAGAATGAAGATGACGTCACTCGGCCATCCGCGTTTATGAGTAATTCACCCTAAACTGTACTAACCAGACTATAAACGTCCATGGATACACACAGTTTTGTGTGTTGGTCCGTTATACTTCCGGATGGCAATGTTATGAGCTTCTTAACCAATCGCATACTATCTCTACCTGATTGTTGATTTACTAGTCTTAATAGGGAAGAATAGTCGTGACGTCAAACCTCCACTCTTTTGGTTCCTAAATCATTGGGACTGTGTATATATTATAACCAGTCTTTCGGAATCCTATTAATGAATAGGATACATTAAAAATGACCTTTTATATAGCGCAATATCCACTAAACGTGCTCAATGCGCTTTGCTAGGGGTCCCTGGCCAACATAAAACCCTTTACATTTAGGACGGGACACGACAAGGCGCTATTACAATTTTTTTCGGACAGAGACAACGCTGTTAACGGCTAGGTATCAATTTTACACATGGGTACTGTGAGAGAATCTGAGTAAAGAGCCGTTTCCGAGGACTCAACTATGCACCGAGCGAGGCTCGAACCCAGGACCAATCCGAAAGCGAATGTCATACCACTAGACCACATAGCCACACATAGATTACATAACTATATTAGTAGCAGGATGTATAGGCCTATTCTTAGGATTACGGGACGCAAAAGAGCGAGGATGGATGTTATTTATTGACGACCAGCATATATTTAGACTAGAAAATAAGATACCATCACTCTGAAACCAGAAGATCAATTACACAAGGTTTGTTTCCAGTCCTTCGGAAGAGTGGTTCGGTTTTACACTTCCAATGAAATAGGAACCAGTTTTGTGACATCACACTTTTCTTCCCCTATTCTTATCCATCTCCCTCCCTCACCCCCGACCCTACCCAAACCTCAAGTTCCACCGCCCCCGTCTTTTGTTATCAGTTAAATCTGGATGTAAACAAACGGAAAGGTCAAAGGGAAAGACAGACAGACAGACAGACAGGTGTATAACTTAACAATCCTTCAGAGCCATTGATCCCATGGAGCGTGGAGTTTATCCCGGCTTCTATAGCGTGAAACGGACAATAGCAATTGCTTGCTATCCTTTGGATAGGACGCTAGTCTATCGCAAAGTACTTTCCGCCGCCAAATCTAACAGACTCAGCTACCTATTCACTGCTGGGCGGACAGGGAGGAGAGGGAGGGGAGGGGGGGGGGTCAGAGAAATTCTCGACTGCACCCGGGATCGATCTTGGTCGAGATGTGTGTGAAGCGAGTGCTCTACCGACTGAGCTGTCGCTCTCCTCCCCCTTCCCTCCCCCACCCCTCACCCTCCCCCATTACTTCACAGCGCTCTAACAAAATACGTTATTTTCCCCTTTGTCCAGATGACTTTTATTTGGGTTTGACATTTTAAAAATATGTATGCGTTAAGGTAAAATACTCACAACACGGGTGTAATGTATCAACACAAAACTATGTGTAGTTGGTTGAGCGTTGAGAGTCTGATTGATATATTTATATATATATATATATATATATATATATATATATATATATATATATATATATATATATATATATATATATATATATGGTGTGTGTGTGTGTGTGAGAACTAATCATAAAAATGGCTTTCTAAAAAACAATAACAAAAAACTGAGTGACGTCAGTTTCGTACCTTCTACTGAAGTTCAGTTGTTTGCTGTCGTTGGTATTGTGTTGTTTGTTTTATTTTTTGGTGGGGTTTTTTTTTTTTTTGGTTCGTTTTGTTCGTTTATTGTTTGGTTGTTTTTGGGTTGGTTTTTTTTTTGTTTTTTTTTTCTTGTTTTTTTAATTTTTTTTTTAAAGTGAGGGGGTTTCTTTTTTTCTGGGTTTTTTTTTTTTGTTTTTGTTTTTTGTTTGTTTTTTTTTTTGTTTTTTTTTTGTTTTTTTTTTTTGTTTTGTTTTTTTTGTTTGTTTTTTTTTTTGTTTTTTTTTTTTTTTTGGGGGGGGGGGGGGGGGAGGGGGTATTCGTTTTCTTCTTATTCTCTTTTATTTGGTTTTGTTTTGCTATCGTTGTCATTAACTTTGATCTCCAATTTAGAGTTAGCGTGGTGGAATAACCGTATCGCGATCATGAATAATTATCTTTCTGGTTTTGGTTGTTTACCTTGGAACAGAAAAACATCAACATCTCTGTTAATCCAATAATATCAGTCTGTAATTGAATGTTTGTGTGTGTGTGTGTGTGTGTGTGTGTGTGTGTGTGTGGTGAACATGGATCGTAGAGCAGGGATTCAAGAAAACGGGGGATGGGGGCTATGCTTTTAGGTAAAACACTCACAACATCCATCTGTCAGATATAGCGTACCACAAACACACGAAACTATGTGTAACCGTAAACGTTTTTAGTCTGATTGATATTAATAAAACATAATAATGATAGTAATATAATAATAATAATAATAATAATAATAATAATTATAATAATAATAATAATAATGATAATTAATAATAATATATAATAATAATAATAATAATAATAATAATAATAATAATAATAATAATAATAATAATAATAATAATATCGTCTGCTTTTGATACTATTGATCACAATCTTCTTCTCAAACGTCTTGAAATTACTTATGGCGTGTCTGGTGCAGCGCTTGATTGGTTTAGGTCATATTTGTTTAATCGTAAACAGATTATTACGGTGGATGAATATAGATCGGAGGAAATCTTTCTTGATTGTGGGGTTCCCCAGGGTTCAGTACTTGGACCCGTTCTTTTTGTTTTGTACGTTGGCCCTCTGTCTAAAATCATCAGAAGTTTTGGTCTGTCTTACCATCAATACGCTGATGATACGCAATTGTACTGCGTTTCCAATATGAGAAATTTACAAGAAGTATCAGCCAATAGTAAAAATTGTATCCAAAGTGTTAAGAAATGGATGAATGAGAACAGACTGAAACTGAATGATGATAAGACGGAGGTGCTGTATGTGGGGAACAGGAAGTGGAAAAGTGAAACAGATTTGAAGTTGGGGGATGCCTCTATTCAAATTGTTGACAAAGTGAAAAACCTTGGCACATTCTTAGACTCTGGACTGTCGATGGAGCATCAGGTTAATAATTTGGTTAGATCTCTCTTTTTCCAACTAAAAAAGATTGCTTCCATTAGACGGTTCATATCTGAGGATGTGACCAAGCACCTGGTTGTGTCCCTCGTACTATCGAAATTGGATTATTGTAATGCTCTGTTGTTTGGCGTTTCGCAATACAATCTGAAACGTCTTCAGATTGTCCAAAACAGCGCTGCCAGACTAGTATTTATGAAGCGTAGGTGCGACTCTGCCGGACCTCTACTTCATGACCTGCATTGGCTGCCTGTTGAGAAAAGAATTAAATTCAAAGCTTGTGTTTTAGTGTATCGTTGTCTTGAAGGTACTGCCCCTTCCTACCTTTCAGAACTAATTGAAAGATATTCAAAACCCCGCCCCTTACGTTCGGCCAGTGATTCCACAAAACTAGTTGTCCCTCGAATTCGGAAAAATGCTGGAATGAGATCCTTTTCTCATTTCGGACCCTCTATTTGGAACGCCTTACCGCAGAGCATTCGTGAAAAAGAATCTTTGTCTATTTTTAAACGTTCGCTTAAAACATATTTGTTTCGATTTTAGTAGATGGTATGAGAAGCAAGATAGGTTTGGTTTGTGTTGTGTGTTGTATTGTGTGTGTGTGTGTGTATGTGTGTGTGTGTGTGTGTGTGTGTGCTTGTGTGTGTGAATGAGTATGTTTCAGCCAAAGTAATTTGTAATTTAAGCGCTTAGAGTCTGGTGTCTCGGAGTTATAGCGCTATATAAGTTTTCAGCATTATTATAATAATAATAATAATAATAATAATAATAATAATAATAATAATAATAATAATTATAATAATAATAATAATAATACATGGGATTTATTTATATCGCGCATTTTCATCACCGAGTGATGCTCAAAGCACGTTACGAATATTGATGCTATGCGTTGGGTAAAATACTCACAACATCCGCCACCGGATAAAACGTACTAACACATAAATCTATGCGTAACCTTGAACGATTATAGTTTTACTGATTTGATTTAGTGATAACTCATCACCAAAATGGCTGTCTGAAAACAATAACAAAGAGCTGAATGACGTCAAATTCGCTCCTTCATTCTATAGATAGTATGCGCCTGACTAATAAGCTGACAACATTGCCATCCGGAAGTGTAACGGACCAACACACAAAACTATGTGTAACCATGAACTGTTATAGTCTGGATAATAAAGTTTTGTGAGAATTACTCATAAACATGGATGGAAAAAAACAATAACAAAGACATGAGTGACGTCAACTTCATTCTATCTATATAGTTTAACTGATATAGTTTAGTGATAACCCATCACCAAAATGGCTGTCTGAAAACAATTCCAAAGAGCTGAATGACGCCAATAGGATTCAATAGTCTGATGTCACGTTGCCCAGCAATGGCGGCCATCGTGGTTCTAAACAAAGAAAATCGGTACATTTTGTTTAGAACGTGTATAGAACTTTTATAGAACTTTTCACATGTCTTGTGATCAGATTGTGTAAAAGCCAAAACATGATCAGATTTATAATGGGGTTTTTTTCCTCTGGATACGCTTTTATGCTCGTCGGAGAAATATTTCATAAGGGCGTCTGCCATTGTTCCGATAGTTTAGAACCAGTTACTATGTTACCATGCGCCATTACGAGGGAAGTGACGTCACGACTGTTGAAGCGTATTTCGCTCCTTCATCCTATACAACGAGAATCTCACAGATGAACTGGTGGGGATTATTGCAGTTCTCGGAGTACAGTCTGTAGTCAGTCCCGAGGACCACACACGTCTCGGGAAACCTCGGAGGTTGGCCAACCGCCCACAGACTTGACCATGACCTTGTTCCACTATTAAACTTCCGGCCGTCTGTCCAAAAGTAGCCTTCTGAGCGTAACTGTAGTCCAATGTATACGGAGCTGGAGAGGCCTGAAAAGAAAAAGCATACAATTGAGCTTTATATAGCGCAATATCCACTAAATGTGCTCAAAGCGCTTTACAAGGGGTCCCTGGTCAACAGCAACATTTAACACGCAAGACAAAGCAACAAGTATAGGGAAGATTAAACTAAACAAACAAACAAACTTGAGCTTTTATATAGCGCAATATCCACTAAACGTGCTCAACGTGATTTACAAAGGGTCCCTGGCCAACAGGAGCAACACGTAACATGTGTAACTTGACATGACGCCTATTAGGCGATATTACATTTTTTTCCGACAGAGACAACGCTGTTAACGACCAGGTACTCATTTTACACCTGAGTACGATTAGAGAATGTGAATAAAGAGCCTTTTCGAAGGACTCAACTATGCGCCGAGCGAGGCTCGAACCCAGGACCTTCCGATCCGTACTTCGACTGGATATCAAACCCCAGCACCCTTGATGTGCCAGCTTATAGATAGTATAAGTTGACGTCACTCAGATCTTTGTTATTGCTTTTTGCCATCCGCGTTTATGAGAAATTCGAGCTGAACTGTATTAATCAGACTATAAACGTTCAAGGTTACACCTAGTTTTCTGTGTTGAACGGTTATACTTCCGGATGACAATGTTGTGAGATTCTTGGCCTTGCGCATACTATCTATGTTCTTCACAAGAATTCGCGTTTCCTCTGTGAACTCTTTCCTGCATAATCCGAAACAAACATTGAACACGAACGGACGAGGAATGAAGACAGTAGAATATTCTCCATTATTATTTTGACAATATTTAAGTGACAGGTGACGGAGTAGGCACCGGTAACAGACAAAAATCCGAAAAGGTTTCAGATCGACGTATACACATTAGCAGGTCTGATTACCGAACGAAATTATGGGCTCGATTTGACATTGTTGTAATGGACAATGCTTGGAGTTGTTTGACAGTATTTATTTCCATTATAACGATGGGCCCATACAAATTTGGGTTATCAGACCTGCAAATAAGGGCACATCGTTTTCAGATCTTACGTAGGTGCCTGTTCCCTTATGTGTTACTTTGCTATAGCGAAAATTCACTCGCTTACCACTTAACATGGATCCCAGATTATCTTATTTTCAAATAGTTTTTTTTTTCGTACCTTGAATGTGATTGAATCTGGTACTGTCTTCTAGGACAAACAAACGACCTCCGCCGCCATGTTGACACACCCTCTCTGCCGTGTCATAGTCCAGTTTGTTTGGGAAAGTTTGAAGGCACGTGATCATGCCATGACTGTATCTTAACATGTAGCCGCTACTCCCATCACATACTTTCGAAGTTTTAGAATATATCACCTCATCGACATTTACCTGTACACTCATTGCAAAGTTAGTATGAGGCCGTGAAAGAGCGTATCCCGGGTGGCAGAACTGAGATTGTTTGAAATAGAGAATAGAGTTACAGTTCTTGACACGGTTAACGCAGTCCACAATGCATTTCATCACTGACCTTGACCTCCACGGCTTGTCGGGTAGACCTGCTATATCCACCGACTTGTCGTTGACTGGTTGCCACGTGTAGAGCCCTGATTGGCTGGTTGTGCAGGACGCACAAGTCACAGGAACCGGAAACAGTACAAGAATAAAGCATGGCAACACTTTGACCGCCATTGTGTTAATGCCAGGATGATCCAGACGTAAATAGAAAACACTTTATTCTTGTCTGTTAATTATGATACACGTCATAAACTATTGAAAACGGAATATATATATCTATTCGTGAAAAAGAATCTTTGTCTATTTTTAAACGTTCGCTTAAAACATATTTGTTTCGATTTTAGTAGATGGTATGAGAAGCAAGATAGGTTTGGTTTGTGTTGTGTGTTGTGTTGTGTGTGTGTATGTGTGTGTGTGTTGTGCTTGTGTGTGTGAATGAGTATGTTTCAGCCAAAGTAATTTGTAATTTAAGCGCTTAGAGTCTGGTGTCTCGGAGTTATAGCGCTATATAAGTTTTCAGCATTATTATTATTATTATATATATATATATATATATATATATATATATTTATATATATATATATATATATATATATATATATATATATATATATATTATATATATATATATATATATATATACATAAATATAATATAAGCAATGAGAGCACACTACAAAAATGTCACTACACATCAACACTAATCACCACTACAAAACGGAAGCAAGGACAAGCACCTCAAACGGAATAATTTATTTTCTTCGGACATTATGCCGACTGAAGAAGTGGACAAAAGCCACAGAAACGAACGTCTTGGCCATATACTGTGAGTGACAATTTATAGTTTTATATATATATATATATATATATATATATATATATATATATATATATATATATATATATATATATATATATATATAATTTACCGCAACCTGAATATTGTAGAAGGAAAATAATATTTTTTTTAGAAACGCGTCCTTCTTTTCACAACTTCCAACGTTATCCTAAAAAGCTAAAGAACAACTGTAGATGAACATGGAAAAGGCGCTCTGAATTTTAAAAGTTTACATGATTTATATTAAGCATGTGTCGTTTAATTTCTTCGGCCATAGATTGATATCATTTCCTTAGACAAAGACGTAAATTGTTGTCACCGCCAACAGGCTTCAACAGTCGTCACTTCCCTCGTAATGACGCATTGTAACTTAGTAACTGGTTCTAAACTATCGGAGCAATGGTGGACGCCTTTGTGAAATAAGTCTCCGATTAGCATAAAAGTGTATTCAGAGGAGAAGAACATTATAAATGTTATCATGTTTTGACTTTTATACATTCTGAACATATGACATGCGATAAAGTTCTAGCCAGCACGATGAATAAAAAGTACCGATTTTCTGATTTTCATTTGTTTCGAACCACGCTGCTCGTTGCTGGGCGGACGTGACATCAGACTATTGAATCCTATTCCTGTTCAAACGCTGCCCCATTCAAATTACTCTCCATTGCCTCCCCTCGCGTGAGAATGCTTGTTTTCTTCGCTACGTTAATATTGTCTAAAAAAAATTCACAATTTCTTCCTCGGCGACTTCCATATCAGAATGTAGTAAGTTCATACTAGCATTTATTATTTAAGCACTGACTTTGTGGCATCTGAACAACATTGTTGCCTGTATTTTGACTTGCAAAATCAACCGATATTTTGTACGTGTGAACCAAGCAAAAGTCCCGACACAGTGTGATAAGCATGTGACTTCCGACTGGCATCTCCCTTAATAGAGCGAATCATTAACCACGATTATCACATGAGAGGATTATAAAGGATTGATCCGACGTTTACTTATTTGCAGGTCTGATAACCCGGGCCCATTGTGTAATGGAAATACTCTTAATCCAACAACAAAACATTGTCCATTACAACAATATTAAAACGAGCAGATAAATGCGTTGGGTTATCAGACCTGAAAATAGGAGCACATCAGATTGATCCTTAATGAAGACAGATTACTAATTAGCTGATGCTAATTTTAATGCTAATGTTATAAAATTGACAACCGCCCCTACCATAGGGAAGAAAAGTCGTGACGTCACAGCTTCTACTTTTCTGGTTCCTAAATCCTTGAAAGTGTTTAGATAGCCAGTCCATAGGAGTATTAATAATGAATAGGTTACATGAAGATGGCATAACCTTTTCAGAAGTATGAGGTATAGGCAGATTCTAAGAATTACTAAGACTCGTAAAATAGTGAGTATGGATTCTCTTTATTGACGACCAGCAAAATATTTAGACTAGAAAATAAGATAAGTATGAAGAGTGGTTTTCCAAAACGCATCAAGTCCGTTTTTCCCATTTTGAGATTTTGAGGATTACTCCCCCTACAATTTATCATTCGGTCTATTATTTTGTCATATTTAAACTTCAAATTGACACAAATCTAGGGAAATTATTGTGGCCATTAATGTTTAAAATAAAGTTTACATTTTATCTTATCTCATGGATGGAAAATATCAATAAGTAGAAAAATCGACTAAACTAAACGAGTTTTGGAAATCCAGCCTTTGTATGCATCAAATACTCCGAAACACTATTTGTACACTTCCAATAAGAAAGGAACCTGTTGTTTTTTGTTGTTTTTTTGTGGGTTTTTTTGGACATAACACTTGTCTTCCCTATGACCCAGCCATGCCAAAACAACGCTCTCCTAACTCTACACAACCGTCTTGCTGCTCACACTGATAATAGAGACAAGGGGTAGAGATGTTGGAGTCAGGTGCTGACTTTTCGAACAAGTGATAATGATTGTGGGGGGGGGGGGGGGGCAACGTGTACTCATATGCAGGTCTGATAATGCAACTTGTTTTTTCTCTTATTTTTTCTTCTTCTTATTTTTGTTTTTTACCTCAGTCATGGGAGACACCCAATGTTTGTCGTTGCTTTGCCAATTTAGATTTATCTCCGTCTTTTAAATACGACAATAAACAGGTATAGGTATATTGACCTTTAAAAAAATGAATTTAAAATTAAAAAAACAAAAACAAAAACAAACAAAAAACAAAATAAAATAAAACCAAAAAAAACAAAACAAAAAAAACATAAATTAAAAAGTCAAAAAAAAAGGAAAGAATTATATAAATAAATCAGTAAATAAATAGATAAATAAATAAACATATGTTTGAAAATGAAACAGAAAAAGACTTGATTTTAATGATAATGCAACTTGTTCTGGGCTCGTTGCTGTAATAGGGAATGAGATTAGCGGAAGAGTAGCGTCCCTTGATTGGAAGTCACCGGCGGGAAGTTATTAGAGAGAGAACGTCATATTGGTTTTGCGAATGCTCTCTCGTCCTCGCTTCCTCGGTGAAAGCGGCATGAGACACCTCACCGAAAGCGAGGACGAGAGAGACGCATACGCAAAACCATGTTGACGTTCTCTCTATAAGGTGACGTCCAATCAAGGGACGCTACTCTTCCCCTAATCTCATTCCCTATTGAAATACTCCCAAACCAATGCAAAATATTGTCCTTTAAAGGGGGGAAGCGTGGCTCAGAGGTACGGTCTTTGCTTTGTACCCGAAAGGTACCGAGTTCGATCATCCGTCACTGCGCTGTGTGGCCTTGAGCAAGTTCACCTCGTCCTAGTTCAATTTGAGGCGCTGCATTGCGGCTGACGCCTGGGTTATACCAGTCTTCCCTTGGAATAGACCCTATGGATATATTTCCCCTATGAGATGAATAAAGGGAATTTTACTTTTTTTTTTTTTTTTTTTTAATAAATAGATTTTAAAAAATAAAATTAAAAAAACAACAAGATTCTCTTTAGTCTTTAGGGTCTATTCCAAGAGAAGACTGGAATAACCCAGGCGTCAGCCGCAGTGCAGCGCCGCAACGTGAGCTAGAACGAGGTGACTTGATCAAGGCCACACAACGAGGCGGGTGATCGAACTCGGTACCGTTTGGGGTTCAAAGCAAAGACCGTACCGCTGAGCCACGCGTCACCAATGTTTAGCCCTCTCCTTACCACCTACAGCAAAATCGTCACATTTGTTACGACACAATATTCATGTTTTCTTATTCAGATTTGTTCTGTACATCACACACTTTGAAGAATGATCTTTGTTTAATTAATATGAACATAACGTTGTTTTATGGAGAGATTGTTTGAATTTGAAAAATCCATTTTTCTGCTGGGTAAGCCTGCCATTTTGGGAAAATACTGAAAATGATCGGTAAAGAGACAATTAATCGAGGCCATAATGGCACCCGGCTATCAGACCTGTTAATATGTGCACCCGGGAGGGAAGGAGGGGGGAGGGGGGAAGGGGGTATCTTTTGATTTATGCCTACCTTATGACATGTCCCCCAGGTTTTCAGATTTTGTATTAGTTAATTATTGATGTCTGCTCCGATAATTTCACCAATAATGCCACGACGCCTCTGATAGCCGCCATTCGCTGATAACATGCCACGTGACCTGTTGGTGGGGGGCGGGGGAAGGGGGGAAGGGAGCAGGAGATTGAATTGTACATGTTTTTATTGAATTAATAAACTCACTTTCAACAGAGTAAACTGTCTGATTGGTTTACACGAAAACTTTTTTATGTGTGTGTGTGTGTGTGTGTGTGTGTGTATGTGTTTGTGTGTGTATGTGAGAGAGAGAGAGAGAGAGAGAGAGAGGTAGAGAAAGATGATAATGATGATGTCTTGTATAGATAATTGGCCTTTAAACTGATTTATCACTGCATCATCAGCATCATTATTACTATTATCATTATTATTATTATTATTATTATTATTATTATTATTATTATTATTATTATTATATTATATATTAGTAGTAGTAGTAGTAGTAGTAGTAGTAGTAGTAGTAGTAGTAGTAGTAGTAGTAGTAGTAGTAGTTGTAGTAGTAGTAGTAGTGGTAATATTGTCATTATCATCATCATTATTATCATCATCATCACGGCATCATCATCATAATCATCATCATCATCATTATCTGGGTGTATGTCTGTGTAAGGGACTATTGGTATAGCATTGAATCTTGTATGCTATAACATAACATAACATGTGGTATAGGGCAAAATAGGATAAGATCCTTTGAATGCCCTTAATATTAATTAGTAATGCCAAAAATCTATTGATTAAAAATTACAATAACGATACACGTGGTAAAGATAGTATTTCAACTTAAATGTACTCATGTGGTGTACAAACATATATCTTTAACCGTGACATGCAAAGCGCACACACAACCACCACACACACACACACACACACACACACACATACACACGCGTATAGAAGATAACCATAATAATATAATAATGCATAATATATACATACAAGATTGAAAGCCATGTCAACAGCAGAGCAAACAAGTATTATTCGTCATATATAAATCTCCCATCATATAATTCCCTGTCTACTAACACCTTGAAATAATCCATAGATTTTGCATTCTTTGTTTCAAATTTCAAACTGTTCCATTTCTGAACAATACGAATACCGAACCAGTTTTGTCTTATGTTTGTTTTGCATCTAGAGACAAAAATCTTAAACTTGTCCCCTCTAGTAAAAGTAATATTAAAATATGAAAAAAAATCAGAAAAGTCTATCCTATCCAGACCACGTACCAATCTATAAACCTGAATTAAATCCCCACGAATTCTTCTATATTTCAAACTGGGTAAGTCAAGAAATTCTAACCTTTCCTTATAAGATAAATACTGCTATAAGTATATATTTATATATTATTACGTTTCGATGATATAATACGTTACGATAATATAATACGTGTCGATGATATAAAACGTTTCGATAATATAATACGTGTCGATGATATAATACGTGTCGACAATATAATACGTGTCGATAATATAATACGTGTCGATAATATAATACGTTTCGATAATATAATACGTGTCGATAATATAATACGTGTCGATAATATAATACGTGTCGACAATATAATGCGTGTCGATAATATAATACGTGTCGATGATATAATACGTGACGATGATATAATACGTGTCGATAATATAATACGTGTCGATAATATAATACGTGTCGATAATATAATACGTTTCGATAATATAATACGTGTTGATAATATAATACGTGTCGATGATATAATACGTGTCGATGATATAACACGTGTCGATAATATAATACGTGTCGATAATATAATACGTGTCGATAATATAATACGTGTCGATAACATAATACGTGTCGACAATATAATACGTGTCGATAATATAATACGTGTCGATAATATAATACGTTTCGATAATATAATACGTGTTGATAATATAATACGTGTCGATGATATAATACGTGTCGACAATATAATACGTGTCGATAATATAATACGTGTCGATGATATAATAGTGTCGATATATAATACGTGACGATGATATAATACGTGTCGATAATATAATACGTGTCGATAATATAATACGTGTCGATAATATAATACGTGTCGATAATATAATACGTTTCGATAATATAATACGTGTCGACAATATAATACGTGTCGATAATATAATACGTGTCGATGATATAATACGTCTCGATAATATAATACGTTACGATGATATAATACGTGTCGATGATATAATACGTCTCGATAATATAATACGTTT
>NC_088367.1:47509834-47519834 GCF_034508935.2 Berghia stephanieae
TGGAACTGGAAGAGCAGAATTCGTGATGTCACGACTTTTCTATCCTATTATAGTAATCAGTCTGTCGTAACTCACCCTCCCCCCTCCCCTTCCCCCCCCCCCCCCCCCCCCCCCCCCCCCCCCCGTCCTTCTCCCTTCTTCCCTTCTCAACTGGGTTGTAATTTGAATCTCGAAGCAAAGTCATTATAATATGATTATTATAGCAATGATTATCGAATACTCCATAATATTATTAGTGCATAACGTAAACAGATTGGCCTAATGTTCAACCTTTTACCTGTGGTGAGAAAAAAAACCAGACCTGCCAACTTGAACATTTTTTAAAATCGTAATTTTTAGGAGTAAAAATTGTAATCGCTATATACTCTCTCCTTACCGACAATTTTCAGTATTTTCCCAAAAATGGCAGGCTTACCAAGCATAAAAATTGATTTTGAAAACTCAAACAATCTCTCTACAAAACAATGTTATGTTCTTATTAATTAAACAAAGATCATAGTGATGTACACATTAAATCTGGATAAGAACAAATGTATATTGTGTCGTAACAACTGTGATGATTGTGTGTGGGTGGTGAGGAGAGGGCTAACTTTAAAAATCGACAATTTACTCACACAAGGATAAAATAACACTTCAAAATCCTTAAAATCATCTAGTCTGGCGTCAACTTTCGTTTTCAATACGTTTCAATGACTTTGAGATGCTCATCAAGTTCTGAAAGTGAAGCCAAAATGTGACCCTCCGTCTCAAAACGGTATTATGTCGGGATGATTCATAAGCCAAAAATGCAAATTTAGAGATAGAATGATGAGAAATCGGACCTTAGAAGTTTTTGCAAAGCAATAAATAGTATTTATATTCCACCATGACGTAGAGAAAGTAAACCCAAGTTTGATATTTGTGGATATGAATTCAATTTCCCTAACCGAGTGTATTCCGACATAATACATCTTTGAGACGGTGGGTCATAAATTTCGTAAGTCTACGGATTTTTCGTAATGCTAGGCAGGTCTTTATTAAAACTGACTCGCATACCGTATTTATTGGATACCCCTGGTTGTGAGAATCTATACTTTCATTTAACAACCCCCCCCCCCCCCTTTTTTTTTTTCCCTCCCAACGCGCGCGCTCCCCCCTTTCTCATCTATTTATTTTCCCTTCACAGCACGTGTGCTGTTATTGTTATTTTTGGTAATGGCGGTAGATGAAGGTACAACAACGCACTGCATGCCATGCTAGTCTTTGAGTTAAGAATGGTACTCACCTTTGGTGTTGTCAGATTGGAGCGTTGTCATAGCATAGATTGGTTCATTCTGTGAGGGACTTACTATTTTTCAAAATATCTCTTCCCCCCCCCCCTCTCTCTCTCACACACACACACACACACACTACCACACTCTCCCTTTCTCACAACACACACCACATACGTCCACTCTCTCTCTCCTCTCTCTCACACACACACACACACATACGCACCTCTCTCCTCTCTCTCTCTCTCTCTCTCTCCACACACAACACACCACACATACGCACACTCTCTCCTCTCTCTCTCTCTCTCTCTCTCTCTCCCTCTACATCCTCACACCTCTCGACATAGACAACGCTCTCATTCTCTCTCCCCTTTCTCACTCTTCTCTCCTCTCGCTCTCATCTCTCTCTCTCTCTCTCTCTCTCTCTCTCTCTCTCTCGGACATAGACAAACGCACTCATTCTCTCTGACCCTCTCTCCCTCGCTCTTGCTCTCTCTCTCTCTCTCCCTCTCTCTCTCCCTCTCGCTCTCTCTCTCACTCTCTCTCTCTCTCGGACATAGACATACGCACTCACTCTCTCCCTCTCACCCTTACTCCCTCGCTCTTGCTCTCTCTCTCTCTCTATCTCTCTCTCTCTCTCTCGGACATAGACATACGCACTCACTCTCTCTCACCCTTTCTCCCTCGCTCTTGCTCTCTCTCTCTCTCTCTCTCTCTCTCTCTCTCTCTCGGACATAGACAAACGCACTCACTCTCTCTCACCCTTACTCCCTCGCTCTTGCTCCCTCTCTCTCTCTCTCTCTCTCTCTCTCTCTCTCTCTCTCTCTCTCTCTCGGACATAGACATACGCACTCACTCTCTCTCTCACCCCTACTCCCTCGCTCTTGCTCTCTCTCTCTCTCTCTCTCTCTCTCTCTCTCTCTCTCTCTCGGACATAGACATACGCACTCACTCTCTCTCTCTCTCACCCTTTCTCCCTCGCTCTTGCTCTTTCTCTCTCTCTCTCTCTCTCTCTCTCTATCTCTCTCTCTCTCTCTCTCTCTCTCTCTCTCTCTCTTCCTCTTCTCTTCTCTTTCTCTTACTTTAATGTTTCAATCTCACGTATCTTTCAAATATCTATTTTATTACCTTACATGTTTTAAACCCTCAGCCATTGCGATTGATTCCCGCTCCCACCTGAGTCGATTTTATCAACGAAGTGACTATTCTCACCCCCGGGATGCTAGTCTTCATAATAGTAGAATAGTAGTCCACAATTGTTGTATGTTTAATCCAAAGGTTGTAATGCAGTAATTTGTTAAATTTCTTGTCACAAGTTGCACAATTAAAAAAAAAGAAATCAATCAAATCCAAATCGCAAAAAGCCGGCGACGTTTTTTTCGGTAATCCAATCGGCCGGGAGGTGGGTGGGGGGGGGGGGGGGGGGGGGGGTGAGAATAGAGGCAGCCCTAATCAAACTTCAACTCAAGAGAGCCTTCCAGGATTACCTGACATATGTGAGTTTCCCTCTATCCTGCCGCCGTGCTATGAGGTACACCCCCCCCCCCTCCCCTCCCCCCATCCCCCCCCCCTTTTTTTTTACCATTTGTGACCCACCGTCTCAAAGCGGTATTATGTCGGGATCCACTCGGTTAGGGAAATTGAATTCATATCCACAAATATCAAACTTGGGTTTACTTTCTCTACGTCATGGTGGAATATAAATACTATTTATTGCTTTACAAAAACTTCTAAGGTCCGATTTCTCATCATTCTATCTCTAAATTTACATTTTTGGGTTATGAATCATCCCGACATAATACCGTTTTGAGTCGGAGGGTCCCATTTTGTTAAGAAAATATAAGCAGTCCTTCAGAGCCCGTGGAGCCGGAGTTTATCCCGGTTTCTATAGCATGAAACGGAAAACAGCAACACTTTGGATATGACGCTAGTCTATCGCAAAGTACTTTCCGCCAGGCTTAACAAACCCAGCTTCTCAATCACTGCTTGGTGGACAGGGTGGAAGGGGGGGGGGTGGGTCTGAAATGTCTCGTTCTATCTGTTACGTGTTGCTGTTGGTCAGGAACCCTTTGTAAAGCGCTTTGAGCACATTTATTGGATATTGCGCTATACAAAAGCTCATTTTTTTTGTTGTTGTTGTATTGTTTTTTAAAAGCTCAAGCTCAGGTAATTGTTGACTTTTGTCATCAATAATTTGTTTTAATTGTCCATTATGTAGCCGATCCTTATCAAACGTACCTGGCAATACGGTCTATCAGCGCACGTGCTTTGAGTACTCACCGTTAACTATTTTTTTTTTGTATTACCTCTCACTTTCTCTTTCGTACATCGGATGTAAGTAAACTTTGCCCCTTAGCATTCTAATGCATAGTGTGTATGTGTGTTTGTGTATGTGTGTATGTGTGTGTGAGAGAAAGATAGAGAGGGGAGGGGGAGATATAAGGAGAGAGAGTGTGTGTGTGTGTGTGGGAGGAGGAGGGGGAGTGTGTTTTAATCCGTGTGTGTGTGCGTGAGAAAGAGGGGGGAGGGAAGAGAGAGAGAGAGAGAGAGAGAGAGAGAGAGAGAGAGAGAGAGTGGAGGAGTGGGGGGGGGGGGGGGGGACGAGTGTGTGTTTTAATCCGCGTGTGTGTGTTTGTGTGTATGTATGTGTATGTGTGTTTGTGTGTGTGTATGTGTATGTGTGTGTGTATTACCTGGTAATCTGCGTGCATGGCTGTATGTAATATCTTGTGCTTTTGGATTGGATTAGGCACTCGATAGATCAGATAGGGATGAATTAAAACTATTCACCATTTGGTGCTTGTGTGTTCGTTAGTGTGCATTGTAATAGAAATCATGGATTACTGTAACTGTGATTGTATGTTTACTATTCTGTGATGATATTACGTGCTACCTTATAGATGGAACGAAATGGACGTCACTGAACTCTTTGCTATTATTGTTTTTAGACAGAAATTTTGATTATTAGGTCAGACTATAATATATGTTTAAGGTTACACATAGTTTTGTTGTGGTATGTATGTTAAATCCTTTGGGAGTGTTTGATATTTGGCTAAGCATAGCAAAATTATGTCATGTGATATGGTGTGTGCGTGTGTTTGTGTTTATTTACTCGGTGATGGATAAGAAGACTAGTCTAAGATGTCAAATATGTATAATATTGTTTCTTGAATACCCTCTCTCTCGTCTCTCTCTCTCTCTCTCTCTCCTCTCTTCTTCTCTCATCTTTTTTCTCTCTCTATTTTCCTCCCCTCCTTTTTTTCTTCCTTTTTTCTCTCTCTTTTTTTCTCTTCTCTTTTCGTTCTTATCTCTCTCTCTCTCTCTCTCTCTCTCTCTCTTTCTTTCTCTCTCTCTCTCTGACTGATTGTGTATGCGTTTCTATCTTTCTCTCTAGTCCCCCCCCCCACCATCTTCCCATCTTTCTCTGTATGTGTGCTATCTATCTATCTATCTATCTATCTCTATCTCTCTCTATCTATCTCTATCTATCTATCTATCTGTATCTCTCTCCCTCTCTCTCTCTCTCTCTCTCTCTCTCTCTTTCTACATCTCTTTGTCTCTCATGACTACCCCACAATGGCATCCCCAAAACAAACACTTTAAAGACCTTAGATACAAACAACACCTCATCATCACTTGTGTACCATCTGTGACCATGTGAACTCATTATAATCCATGGATAATAATATCCCATCCTTTATCCATCGTCACACCCCACTCTTTGGCCTACTCTAACAAAACATTCCTTTTTTTTTTTCCTTTAGATCAGAAAGATTGACAAATGTATTCTTCACACACACACACACACACACACACACACCATATATATATATATATATATATAAATATATATATATATATATATATATATATATATATTATATATTGTCCAAATGGTGTACACAGGTTATAAAGAGAAAAAAAAAGTAATTTGTAATTTTGGCGGCACGGTCAAACTGGCCTCGCCTATGGCTGTCACCTATCACTGTATTATCACATTCAAACCGTCTGGTTTAAGCACCGATACAAAACTATTCTAATAATATTATTATCATTTGAACTTGTTATCTTTCCACTTCAACGCAATGTGGCAAAACTCGTACTTTATCTCTCTATTTATTTATTTATTTATTTATTCAATTATGTACTTATTTATTTATGACATTTATTTTTTTACTTATTTATTTATTTATTTATTTATCTAGTTATCCATTTATTTGGTTTATCTACTCATTCATTTCTAGATATTCATTTATTTATTCATTTATTTATTTATTTATTTTTGGCCTAAGACGACGTATGTCTGACTGCCGAATTCACTTAAGAGACTTAGTTTAAAATTGTTGTAATGGACAATATTTTGCGTCATTGTTGTTGTTGTTGAAATTTCCATTACAACAATGAGCCCATTAGGAATTGGGTTATCACCTGCAACGTCGGCCTAAGATAATAATATACTGATCGTTCAAAATGCCCCTCAATGTGCCAATAATTTCAAACTTGGGGTTGATTAGTAGCTAATACCACAGCAAACCTTTACCTTTTTGTCCTGTGAATAAGCCATTGGTAGACGGTGACCGAAATCTTGTTTGTTGTTGTTGTTCTTGTTGCCATGGTGATGTTGACTGTAATATAGATTTTGTTATTGTTGTTGTTATGTTGTTGATGTTTTTGTTCTTATGGGTATAGTGACTGCGATGGATAGTTTGCTGTTATTGTTGTTGTTTGTTGTTGTTGTTGATGATGGTGCTACTGCTGTTGTCATGGTGATGATAAATGTTTTGGTGATGTTGTTGTTGTTGTTGATGACGATGAATATATAAATGATGCTTGAAGACCAGGGTTTAATAATTATTGACAAATTGGAGTTACTCGTCCTTCAAATATCGATCGATTTAAATTACCTTCATCCTGGCAACAACAAAAAATGTAAAACTTTTCAAACCTGGGACCTCGCGAGGTCTTCATTAAAGACGTCTTGAGCACGTTTAGTGGATATTGCGCTATATAAAACCTCAAAAGAAATTTTAAAGCTCAATTTTTAAAGTCCCTGGTGGATAGTTTTGCCAAGATGAGGGCCACTTAAATCGATTGATATTTGAAGGACGAATTTTCTAGCCAAAATTTTTAATACGTGGTTTTTGGGGTTTTTTTTTTTTTTTGTTTTTTTTTTTTTGTTTTGTTTTGTTTTTTTTGTTTTTTTGTTTTTGTTTTTGTTTGTTTGTTTTGTTTTTGTTTTGTTTTTATTTTAGTTGTTTTTGTTTTGGTGTGACTCTTTCATAGTAGTTCGTCAGTTATCTGAATTTATTTACGAATTCATATACGCCGATGACCTGTGCCTTGCCACACAATCAAGAAATTTTCTAAGAAATTGAAGACAAATTGTCAGCTGCCCTGAACACGCTCACGACTTACTATGATGAAAACTCATTAAATGCTAACCCGAGCAAAACACAGGTTTGCGCATTCCACCTGAATAACCACCAAGCAAACAGGAAATTCAGGAACAGCCTGCTTGGGAAACTTGCAAACACAAGATGGGGAACAGACCCGAAAACCCTAAGGACAACGGCCCTGGCACTTTGTTACTCCTCGGCCGAGTATTGCTCACCAGTCTGGGCTAGGTCAAGCCACGCCAATAAGATAGACCCTGAACTAATCAATGCTTGTCGCATTATTACTGGGACACTGAGACCTACCCCCATACCAGCCATCTATAGACTAGCGGGGATAGCACCACCACACATCCGCAGAGACGCACAGACCAAATTCCAGAAATACAAACAAGAAAGTGACACCAGACATCCTCTAGCTTTATGAGCATAACATCGTGCCAAGGAGACTGAAATCTAGGAAAAGCTTCCTGACAACTGAAGGCATCCATCCAGACCATGCAGCCATATACAGAGTGCATTCATGGAAAGAATGGGACTGCTTCCAAATGATGTCATTCAGGAACCCAAAGAAGAACTGCCAAGCGGAGTAAATCTCCCCAGGAAAGATTGGTTGACACTGAACCGGGCAAGGTCTAAAGTGGGGAAGACCAAAACAACCTTACAAAAATGGGGACTTTCTTCAGACTGCCGATGTCAATGTGGACACACGTCTCAAAACATGGACCACATCCTTCACGAGTGTGAACTTGGACCACATATCAGTGATATGGACCTGAGAGGCTGCACCCCTGAAGCCATCCAATGGATCCACCACTGGCGCGACACGATATGATGATGAGTTATCTGAATGTGGCGTTTTTTATGCTTACAGTTACTCCAATACCGTCATAGTTATAACACAGTCATACCTGTGATTTGCTATATTAATAGGAATACACCTGTAATCAGTAATCAGTTCCCGCGATAATATGCAATGTCAGTCGTAAACCGTGGAAATTGCTGTAGTAATAAGTAATTACACCTTTCATTTCTCCAGGCCTTCTTCCACCTGTCTCAGGTGTGTATGTGTGTATGTGTGTGTGTGTGTGTGTGTGTGTGTGTGTCTGTGTGTGTGTGTGTATGTGTGAGTGTTTGTGTATGTGTGTATGTGTGTGTGTGTGTGTGTGTGTGTGTGTGTCTGGCATTGATCATGATGGTATGTGAAAATAATATCTGACCTGCCGTCTAAATATGTAACAATTTGAAATTGAATGTAAGCTTCAATCTAATAAACGAAAACAGATAAAAATGGACGTTTCGGGTTTCCCCTTTATCAACAAAACAGGATGAATGAAAGAAACACTACAGACGAATGAGATAATGTGAATGTCTGATTCACCCAAGGAATTTACCCAATGGAAACCGTACGGTGCTCTTATTGGCTAACTAACCAGCGGCCTCGATGAGAAAAATATCCGCCATTTTGATGTTGGCTGGGAATCACGTTACTATAGTAAACAAGCGCTGATCGGCCGTTCATGAAAACAAGTTGCTACTCGCTCGTTTAACTCAAAATTATTCAAAACGATCTCTCTAAAATGATATAAATGTGACTTCTTAAGGTTTCTTCACGGTCAAAACCACACAACATTCTATTAATGATTACGTCCGAGGCAAAAAGGAATATTGACAGGTCGACCGAGAGTTGAACTCGTGAGACGACAAACATCAATGCGAAGTGTAGCGAGAGTCAAGCTATTGTTTGTCTTGTCCTATTCTATATAGAGAAAAGGATAAATAGTATAGCCTCGTGTGTGAGTGGTTGCGTGTCATAGTCTTGTTTTTAAATTGTTTCTGTTGTTTATGTGTGTAGTGATGACTCTCTCACACTCAATTTCAATGCCGAAAGAGGAATTCCCGCACACAAGAAAGGGGAATTGGGGTGGTATTTGGCATACATATTGTATAGTATCTAGTTCTAAATAGATAACTGATTAGAATTATATTATGATATATAAACACAATGCCAAATACAATTCCGAAGTTTCCTTATTTCAAATGAAGTAAAGCTCCAAAACTTAATGGTAGTGATTGTAGTACTGAGTGTTAGTGAGGTGATGTGGGGTTGGTGGTGGTTGTAGTTGTAGTAGTAATAGTGATGATGATGTGGTGGTGGTGATGATTGTAGTTGTAGTAGTAGTGGTAGTGATGATGATGTGGTGGTGGTTGTAGTAGTAGTGGTAATGGTAATGATATGGTGGTGGTGGTTGTAGTAGTAGTGGTTGTGATGATGATGTGGTGGTGGTGTAGTAGTAGTGGTAATGATGCGGCTATGTGGTCTAGTAGTATGACACTCGCTTCCGGATCGGAAGGTCCTGGGTTCGAGCCTCGCGCTCGGCGCATAGTTGACTCTTGGAAAAGGCTCTTTACTCACATTCTCTCACCGTACTCAGGTGTAAAATGAGTACCTGGCCGTTAACAGAGTTGTCTTTGTCCGAAAAATTGTAATATCGCCTAACAGGCGTCATGTCCCGTCCTACATGTTAAATGTTGACCAGGGACCCCTTGTAAAGCGCTTTGAGCACATTTAGTAGATATTGCACTATATAAAGCTCAATTTAAAAAAAAAAATATTTCAATGATGATGATATGGTGGTGGTGGTGGTTGCAGTAGTAGTAGTGGTAGTGATGATAATGTGGTGGTTGTTGTAGTTGTAGTAGTTGTGATAGTGATGATGATGTGGTGGTGGTTGCAGTAGTAGTGGTAGTGATGACGATGTGGTTGTGGTGGTTGTAGTAGTAGTGGTAATGGTAATGATATGTTGGTAGTGGTGGTTGTAGTAGTAGTGGTAATGGTAATGATATGGTGGTGGTTGTAGTAGTAGTGGTCGTGATGACGATGTGGTTGTGGTGGTTGAAGTAGTAGTGGTAGTGATGCTATTGTGGTGGTGGTTGTAGTAGTTGAGGTAGTGATGTGGTGGTGGTTGTAGTAGTAGTGGTGGTGGTGGTTGTCGTAGTAGTGGTAATGATGATGATATGGTGGTGGTGGTTGCAGTAGTAGTGGTAGTGATGACGATGTGGTTGTGGTGATTGTAGTAGTAGTAGTGATGATGATGTGCTGGTGGTGGTGTAGTAGTAGTGGTAGTGATAATGATGTGGGGCTGGTGGTTGTAGTAGTAGTGTTAGTGATGATATTGTGGTGGTGGTTGTAGTAGTAGATGATGTGGTGGTTGGAAAACACATTACAGGTTATTATAATACATGATTACACACATTCTCTAACTTCATTTTTTGACAGCTTCTTTGTGCCATAAACATACGCAACAGTTCTGAAACATTTTATTGTGGATTTTGATATTGTTTGTTGTTTTTCTT
>NC_088367.1:47524834-47529834 GCF_034508935.2 Berghia stephanieae
GTGTTCTTTTCCATGCTTCTTCATTCTTAATTCTAAAAAAAATTGAGCTTTTATATAGCGTACTATCCACTAAATGTGCTCAAAGTGCTTTACAATGGCCCCTGACCAACAGCAACACTTAACATGTAAGACGGGATATGACGCCTGTCAGGCGGTGTTACAATTTTTCGGACAAAGACAACGCTATTAATGACCAGTTACTCATTTTACACCTGATTATGGTGAGAATGTGAGGAAAGAGCCTTTTCCAAGGACTCAACTATGTGCCGAGCGAGGCTCGAACCTAGACCTTCCGATCCGAAAGCGAGTGTCATACCACTAGACCACATAGCCGCACAGCAGATGTTGATTGTTAACACTTGATCATTTACAAAGATCTGAGGAAATCCACTTATTGGCTGCAATAATTTACAATTGCTTTACATAACATGTAAAAGTGGCCGAGTAGTTCAGGCATTGCACTGTGATCCGGAAGGTCCCAGGTTCGAGCCCCGCTTCAGACACTTTCGTTTGTATTTTTTTCTCTTGGGCAAGATTATTAACCCCCAATTTGCTCACTGTGACAACATGGGTGATTCCTGTTGACATCAGACATCCTGTTTGATGGATTATCTATAATATCTATAATATAATATAAGGAGCAGCGTGGGGTACGGTTTATTCTTCGTTCCCGGAAGGTACCGAGTTCGATCGCCTGCCGCTGCGCTGCGTGGCCTTGAGCAAGGCACCTCGCATTGCTCAATTTGCGGCGCTGCACAGCGGCCGACGCCTTGGCGGGTTATTCCAGTCTTCCCTTGGAATAGACTCTAGAGAAAAATTTCCCCTATGGGATGAATAAAGGGAATTTTATTTTTATTTTTTATTTATATTGTATTGCTTCATGGAATGCCTAGGCGACGGGATCTTATGGTGGAGTTGCGACAGGGCATAATTTTAATCTTTACATAATATGTTTGCTTTACACTCGTTGTATTTTAGGTGAATGTTCGATCCCAGCACAGCGAGGAGACTGTCCGTCGCCTGGAGGAAGACCGACACAGTCTCACCTTGCAAGTCTCCGTCCTGACGGATCAGGTTGATGCCCAGGCCGAGAAGATCCGAGAGATGGAGATCTTGATGGAGGAAGACAAGAGACGGATCATGGACGCCAACGATATCCTGCAGCAGGTAAAGAAAATTGATCTTTTATAATTAACAAAATGGCCAAATTTATCCAGTCTCAGAGATGGAGAGAGAAGCACCCAGAATACAACATGAATGACCCAATCAAAGTGCTCAACAGAAAGGAACAGGTCATCATCTTCAGACTGAGAACTGGACACAACCAGTTAAAAGAACATATGTGGAGGATGTCCAGAGCAGGTGCCTCTGGACAATGTGACTGCGGCCTTGAAAATGAAAATGGACATCATGTCCTAATGGAATGTCCAAGGTACAACCAGTTGAGAAGGAACTTCTGGCCTGATCCAACCCCATACTCAAAGAAGCTGTACGGCAGTGAGGACGACCTCAGGACCACTGTGGGCTTCATTCACCAGACCGGACTGACCATGTGACGTGACGGGAACGAAGAAGAAGAAGAAGATCTTTTATAATTTAGGGCAACATCCTCCAAACCTGCTCATACTCAAAGCGCTTTTCAAAGAAAGGGTCCCCTGAGCACCAGCAATCCGTAACATGTACAATGAGACATGACACCTGTTAGGCGATGATACATTTTTTTTCCGACATGTTCAAAGTTCAAAAACGTTTATTTTAGGCAATTGCCAATGTAACTCATACAAGAATATATTTTTTCAACAAATCAAATAAGTAAAATCAATAATAAAGCAAGGCAACGCTGTTATCGGCCAGGTACTCATTTTACACGGTGAGAGAATGTGAGTAAAGAGTCTTTTCCAAGGACTCAACTATGCGCGAACCCAGGACCTTCCGATCTGAAAGCGAATGTCATACCATAAGACCTCATAGCCGCACAGGCAGGACCAGTTGTCAGCGAGGAGACTGGAAGACAAAGAGACGGATCGTGGACGCCAACGATATCATGCAGCAGGTAAACGATATGATTATTGAGATTTTATAGATATAGTATGCAGATGACGTCACTCAGGCCTTTGTTATTGTTTTTGCCATCCGCGTTTGTGAGTTGTTCTCACTAAACTGTATTAACCAGACTATAAAAGTTCATGATTACACAGAGTTTGTGTGTTGGTCGGTTATACTTCCGGATGGCAATGTTGTGAACTCCTTGGCCAAGCGCATTCTATATATAGATATAGTATGAAGTTGACGTCACTCGGGACTTTGTTGTGTTTTTTATTTTATTTTTTTTTTTATTTTTTTTTTTTTTGCCTCCATGTTTATGAGTAATTCTCACTAATCTTTATTAACCAGACTATAAGAGTTCATGGTTAAACATTGTTTTGTGTGGTTTGTCCGTTATACTTCCGGATGGCATTGATGTGTTTCCTCGCCAAGCGCACACTATCTAGCGAGAGCGTAATATCCACTAAACGTGCTCAAAGCGCTTTATAAAGAGAGGATCCCCTGATCAATAGCAACCCGTAACGTGTAGAACTAGACTTGACGCCTGTTAGGCGATGATACATTTTTTTTCCGACAGAGACAACGCTGTTATCGACCAGGTACTCATTTTACACGGTGAGAGAATGTGAGTAAAGAGTCTTTTCCAAGGACTCAACTATGTTCTGATCGAGGCTGTTATCGACCAGGTACTCATTTTACACGGTGAGAGAATGTGAGTAAAGAGTCTTTTCCAAGGACTCAACTATGTTCTGATCGAGGCTGTTATCGACCAGGTACTCATTTTACACGGTGAGAGAATGTGAGTAAAGAGTCTTTTCCAAGGACTCAACTATGTTCTGATCGAGGCTGTTATCGACCAGGTACTCATTTTACACGGTGAGAGAATGTGAGTAAAGAGTCTTTTCCAAGGACTCAACTATGTTCTGATCGAGGCTGTTATCGACCAGGTACTCATTTTACACGGTGAGAGAATGTGAGTAAAGAGTCTTTTCCAAGGACTCAACTATGTTCTGATCGAGGCTGTTATCGACCAGGTACTCATTTTACACGGTGAGAGAATGTGAGTAAAGAGTCTTTTCCAAGGACTCAACTATGTTCTGAGCGAGGCTGTTATCGACCAGGTACTCATTTTACACGGTGAGAGAATGTGAGTAAAGAGTCTTTTCCAAGGACTCAACTATGTTCTGAGCGAGGCTGTTATCGACCAGGTACTCATTTTACACGGTGAGAGAATGTGAGTAAAGAGTCTTTTCCAAGGACTCAACTATGTTCTGATCGAGGCTGTTATCGACCAGGTACTCATTTTACACGGTGAGAGAATGTGAGTAAAGAGTCTTTTCCAAGGACTCAACTATGTTCTGAGCGAGGCTGTTATCGACCAGGTACTCATTTTACACGGTGAGAGAATGTGAGTAAAGAGTCTTTTCCAAGGACTCAACTATGTTCTGAGCGAGGCTGTTATCGACCAGGTACTCATTTTACACGGTGAGAGAATGTGAGTAAAGAGTCTTTTCCAAGGACTCAACTATGTTCTGAGCGAGGCTGTTATCGACCAGGTACTCATTTTACACGGTGAGAGAATGTGAGTAAAGAGTCTTTTCCAAGGACTCAACTATGTTCTGAGCGAGGCTCGAACCCAGGACCTTCCGATCCGAAAGCGAGTGTCATACCACAAGATCACATTGCCACACATGTAGTACCACTTGTCTTTATATATTATCGTCGGGTAGATTCTTTGGTTGTTTGGGAGAGGTTCATTTGTAATTATTTGCAGGTCTGATAACCCAAACTGTTAGGGGCCCATTGGGGGCCCATTGTTGTAATGGAAACACTCCCAAACTAACACAACAATGCTTAGGTCCATAGTTGCATTCCGCTTTCAGACATGCTATAATGTTCACGCCGGATAGTGAGAAAAGATATCTTTAAAATAGAAAAAAAAAAAAAAAGGGGGGGGGGGGTTCACGTCGGAGAGTGAAAAAAGATGAAAAACAAAACAAAAAAAAGAGGGGGGGGGGGGGGGAGGAGGATTGAGTGAATACGTTTCTTGCCTAATTCGCTCCCTTGATTAGTGACTCAACAATAATTGCAATGGCCTACTCATTTGGGACTAGCGTCTCTGTATTGAGTCAGACTTTTATTTTTTTTTTTTGGAGGGGGGGGGGGGTTGTTATTGGGTTTTTTCTTTAATGGATTTTTTTTCTTCTTTTTTTTTTAGTGTGTGGTGTGTTAGTTTAATTCACACGTAGAAATCATTAAAGCCCTTTGAAGACACACACCATTCAGGTAAAGACTAAAGAAAAACTCAATCAAAAACACTAAAACAGCAGCCCGTACTATCAAAGACTGGAACGCTCTCTCTTCGCGAATCATGTGTGAACACAACAGATTTAGAAACATTCAAACGAAGAATATTAAGATTCTTCAGCCTAAACACCAACAACAACGGCTGCTGTCACATTCAACAACTATCTCCGCCCTCGAATACAATGTATTCAGAATTGAGTCACTGAGACTAGTGGGACGACCGTGATAATGAATCAGAATCTTAATTACCTAGCTGCACGCGATTCGTCGATGTCCCTCTCCACTACGAACAATTCATAGAACTACGGAATTTTGGTAGGATTCAATAGTCCGATGTCACGCCGCCAGGCAACGGCGGCCATCTTGGTTCTAAACAAAGAAAATCATTACTTTTTATTCTTCATGCTGGCTAGAACTTTTCATTCCCTTTTCATATGCCTTTTGATCAGAATGTGTAAAAGTCAAAAGATGATCATATTTATGTGGTTTTTTTTTTTCCTCTGGAAGCGTTTTTATGCTAGCCGGAGAAATATTTCATACGGGCGTCCGCCATTGTTCCGATAGTTTAGAGCCAGTGTTACTAAGTTACCATGCGTCATTAGGAAGGAAGTGACGTTACGACTATTGAATCCTATTATCTAGGTCAT
>NC_088367.1:47532334-47537334 GCF_034508935.2 Berghia stephanieae
TACTTCGTACTGAAATCAATTTGTATGTATATTTGATAGATTGCGAATCACCATGCACCCCGTAATGCATAAACCAGGATACGCTCCTGTTCTTTTTTATCACCCCCCCCCCCCCCTTTCCCAACGACTCCACTCCGCCCACATCGTCATCTCATCGTCACGTCGCCTGACGGTGATTTTGCTGTCTGGCCTCTCTAGTTCTAGGTCGGGCTAATTCAAATGAGCCCACCTTATAAACCAGTGAGCACTAAATAGAGATTTTGGCAAACGAACTTTTTCTTCTTTATTGCCTTACTTGTGCTGGTACCATTGATGTAATAACATTGGGAAGGTTCCAGTATTGAATTAAATTTATCAATTTACTAATATTATATCAAGTTAGTATTAACTTGTGTTGTTTTAATATATTTGTTTATCCATTTAAATTATTTCTTTTTTTTTTTCTCGTTTTCTTTAGTGCTTCTCAAAATTCATTTATTTAAATTGTTGTCTTATTTTTTGTTTTTTGTTTTGTTTTTTTTTTTTTGGTTTTTTTTTTTAAACAAATTAATTTGTTCCTTTTTTTTAATTCTTAAAATAATTACCGCTGTATTTTTATTGCCAGACTAAATATTTTTGCAAAACAATGTATTTTCTATTGCATTCCCTCTAATAAAACACTTTTATTCAGAAGTCACGACTAAATAAATATATAAAATACAACCGCCATTTTGGTTTACTCAACAATTGAATTAGTATACGAGAAATACTCTTCTGAGAAAGGAGAGAGTTGAATTCTAAGTTATAGAGGAAATAAAGACGTTTAAAGGAAGGGTGGGCAGATTCCATACTTGCCGTCCTGAAGCTAATACATACGTAAGATAGTTCGCGATGAAGAGGCGGGAAGCTAGGGGTTGGTTGGGTAAGGAGTAAAGATAACACGGTCGTTATTGTTATAGTCTAACGAATGCATGAGGAGAGATCGGTAGCATTATTTTGTCTTAATTGTATTGTATGAATTATTGGCGAAAGCCTAAGATTAAGTAAACTTTGTTTTTATTTGTCTTTTTTTGACTATGGAACTTGTCATAGCAGACCTGCCTACTTGAAATAGGAAAATAAAAATCGTAGTTTTCAGGGTTAATAAAATCGTAGCTATTTTAACTATCCTTTAAAAAAATCACCGGAATTTTCGTCTATTATGGTATCAAATTTTAAAAAAACCAGAAAAACGGATTGGAAACGTAATAATGATGGTGATGGTGGTGGTGGTGGTAATAGTGATGGTGGTGGTAGTAATGATGATGGTAATATTATTGTTATTATTATTATTATTATTATTATTATTATTATTATTTATTATTATTATTATTATTTATTATTATTATTATTATTATTATTATTATTATTATTATTATTATTATTATATATTATTATTATTACTATTGTACGTATTGGTGGTATTACGATTGTTGTATGTTTTGTGGTTATTAATGGTATCAATTTATTGTTTGGTTGGTTCCATTTACCATTTTTTTCCACTTTCATGTATGTTGTCATCAAATTGTATGATTTAATGGCGAAAGCCTAAATTTCATGTATGTTGTCATCAAATTGTATGATTTAATGGCGAAAGCCTAAGATTGAATAAACTTTGTAATCTCGTACGGCAATCATCATTGTCGACAACATCGTCGTTGCCATCATTATCACCATTATTAACAACAACAACAACAACATTAACAACAAGTACTACAATAGCAATAAAAACAATATCAACATCATCATATAATTTTCGTCATCGTCTCCACAACTATCATTCTAACCAACAGCACCACCACAACCACTACCATAATTACATCCTCCCTCACCGTCTCCTCTTCCTCCTCCTCCTCCTCCTCCTCCCCCTCCTCCTCCTCCTCCTCCACCACCACCACCACCGCTACCATTATTCCAACCACTACCACCACCGGCACAATCATTCTAACCATCAAGAGAGCAGTAAAAATGATGCAATTTGAGCTCTGAATGAAACTCGAGTCATATCGCGGTTGTTGCTTCTCGATGAAAACTTTAAAGTTACCACGTACTTCTGAAAATGTAACAGAAATATCAATCTCGCCGTTGAGGGATTAAAGCATCTCTTTAATTTTTCGAGTGAACGAAATAGACTTGTATTGTCAAGGTGTTGTCGCATTTTGTCTCGTCGCTTTATTTTTTTCTGTTGTATTCTCTTTCGTGATTCATTTTTGATTACGTTTGGAATAATTAAAATCTACTGGTATTGTCATTTCATTGTGAATGTGATTATTTGTGGTTGAAATATTTTATTTTTTTAAAGTTGAAATATATATATAATATATATATATATATATATATATATATATATATATATATATATATATATATATATATGACCGAATCATCTTTGCCCACTACTATAAATAGGCTAGAACCGCCACTGATATATATATATATATATATATATATATATATATATATATATATATATAGAGAGAGAGAGAGAGAGAGAGAGAGGGTGAGAGAGAAGGAAAGAAAGAGAGAGAGAGAGACCGAGAAGAGAGAGAGAGAGCGAGAAGAGAGAGAGAGAGCGAGAAGAGAGAGAGAGAGAGAGAGAGAGAGAGTGAGAAATAGTGTGAGGGATATAGATAGATAGATAGATAGATAGATAGATAGATAGAGTGTGAAAGAGATAGAGAGAGAGAGCGAGAGAGAGGGTGAGAGAGAAGGAAAGAAAGAAAGAGAGAGAGAGAGAGAGAGAGAGAGAGAGAGAGAGAGAGAGAGAGAGAGAGAGAGAGAGAGAGAGAGAGAGAGAGAGAGAGAGAGAGATGTTTTCATGGTAGACAATCCGGAAAAAATGTTTTAATCTTTATTTCGTGAATACTCTCCCCTGATTTTAACAAGCGGCCTTGACCCTCGAGAAGAAAGGAAATGCAGGAAATAATAATAGAACCTAAATATTTTGTGAATTGAAACATCGTTTAAAGTCCTGTTTTAAATTGCTCCACCTCATATTAGGTAAGTTTTTCTTTTTAAACTTCCAGTTTACTGTTTGTGGAAGTTGTTTGGCGATTATATTTCTGCCTTAGAGTACTTTTTGTTGACTTTAAACAGGAAAACTACCAGTTTTCGTACATCCCAAAATCGCCCTCGGGCCTGGGGGGACTCGACAGGTCTGAAAAAAAAAGTTTCCTCCCTTTTCCTTCTGCTTTCTAATTCCGCCTCACTATTGTATTGTGGTCCCCACTCTAGGTTTACACATTTTGATCGAAGTTATATCAAATCTCACCGGGTTGTTTATCGTTATCGGGAATTACTTTATAAAAAGTTCAGTTCAGTAGATATCTCGTGTCCCAGTCCTGATTCAAGTTATTATTCGTCATCACACATACAACGATTCGCAAATTAACATACTCACACTAATTTTCATACTCATACTCTTATCTTTTAAAAAAACAATTCAGGACATTTCATATTTAAGCCCCCTCTACGTTTTAGTTTTACTTTGATCAATCCTTCTTACCTTGATAAGTTAAGGAAGATTAATTAATGAATGGTTTTAGTTTTAGTTTTAGTTTAGAGTTTTATTTCTTTTTTTTGCCATCCCTTTTTACTTTCTGGTTTTTCCTTTTGTTTGCTTAACCATCATTTAAGTATAAAAGGCTGTCGTAATTCACTTACATTTCTGCAAATGCCAAACTATCTAGTCTTGGGCGGGAAAAGTAAGCTAAATAATCAGAAAAAAATGCAAGTTGTGTCTCAAATAATGAACATCAAGTGATATTTAACTTTATATTATAACACAAAAGTGAGTAAGGAAGTACTAAGATGCCAACTCCAGTATTTTTTTTTGCAAGCGAAATGGAAGTTTTTAACATTTTGACATGAAAAAATCAAACTGTCATTCCTACCTTTTTTTCTTCTTTTCATAAAGTAGTAATTCGGACTCAAGTCTTAATCTGAGTCTCCCATGCTCAAACACAACGGGGAGAGGGGGACAATGCGGTCTTGGGTAGAGGGTGGAACTGATATAGAAATAGAAGAAGAGTTCAGTAGAGATTATGTTTTGCCCATATCACACTGACTGAGCTCAAACCCGTACCTTGGTCTGCAGATGGATTGTTACATATATAATTTTTTTTATTTCGTCCTGATTTTATGTGGACATCTTGTTTTGTTCTTAGAAACGCTTTTCCTGTAGATCGTCGTTACTTTGACGTTTCTTCTTTTTAATTTCTAAAGTGGACTTCCACTTGATCTATGATTATGTCTTTCTCGTCAAATAAAGCAGGTTTAGGCTACTTTTGTAACCATACCAGTACTGTTATTTTCTTTTGTATCAATTGTATGTAATTATCAATAATTATTAAAATAAATTTTAAAAAAAAAAAAAAAACTAGACAGAGTCTGAATAATCTGTTGATTGCACAACGTACGCATTAGAATTTGAGTCCGAAAAGCCACAGGAGACTATTTAGACTCAAGTCCAAATAGCCGCAGCATGTTTTTTCTACCAGTAAGAAACTCTTAAACCAATAAATCAGTCCGTAGTCCAGTCACCATTAAAAATGTTACTACTACTATCCAAATACCTGTTGACTTTTTTGATCTTCCTTTGTTTTTATATAATTTGTTCATTCTAACCGCTATGTTGGGGAAATTGATAGTAGTCTGGGGTTTGAATATGTCGCAAATGAATCCTAGGTGTTGTCTGCCCCTCGACCCAACGCTAACCTACTATTTCCGATTTATTTTTCCTGTCTTCCTCCTAATTAAATGTAAACTATTATTACATTTCCGACAAAACTAGATCCAACAACATAACCGAATCAGAAATGGAAATAATTATAAAAAACAGTGAAGCCCTCTTTCTTTCTCTTTCTGTTTTTATTTTAAATTTTGTCTTTGTTGTTTTTGTTTTTTTCTTGTTTTGTTTTTGATCAAGGCTGATGAGCAAGAAATTTTAAAAAATTCTTTTCTTTTTTTTTTCATTTCTTCGT
>NC_088367.1:47542334-47554834 GCF_034508935.2 Berghia stephanieae
GTGTGAAAGTTGATGAACTGAGGAATGAACAAGATATACGAATTATAATCTATTTTTAGAAACAGATTTATCGAATCTTGGTCCGGATTCTTATCTTGGTGACAAGAGACAAGCAAACATAGTAACTCTTTTTTTCGTGAAACGTATGTTTAGTCAATTTAGGTGGTTATCAGTTATCAGCTCGGCCTTTAGTTCTTAGTCAAACGCTTCATCAAACCCATTATTGAGTAGCATGTTGATGCCTGATGCCAGTTGAAGCCATCTCGACGTCGTGAAATGGAGCATCTTCTGTCATAGCAGTAGAATCGTCAGATGCCGCATTTAAATCCTCCATTCCAGGCGTTGCTGTTGCCATATCGATCTTCGAAATGATTTGGTCTAGACGTCAAGTTGACCCGTTCTATGTCTGAAGAGATTTTAAAGTGCAATACCTAACATTATAACTTGATCTACAAAAGAGTCTTTTTAAATGAACCGCTGTGTTTCTATATTTTTCAAGAACCAAGGATATCTGATAACCACTGACTACTGACTTACAAAGAGAGTGGCCGACGGACG
Organism: Berghia stephanieae; assembly: GCF_034508935.2. Classification (NCBI taxonomy): domain Eukaryota; kingdom Metazoa; phylum Mollusca; class Gastropoda; order Nudibranchia; family Aeolidiidae; genus Berghia; species Berghia stephanieae. The sequence goes on from NC_088367.1 coordinate 47,542,893, forward strand.
TCCTCTCTATAGCCGCAAGTATTTTTTCGTCACTTGCTGAGTTCCAAACTAGACGTCTATGGCATCGTGGGGTAAATTGATGCTGGAGGCATCATTGAAGAGACACCGAGATAATTATAATGGTAAGTTATTGGCCATTCTTATTACATCACAGTTGATTTAAGATTTTCAATAGGGTAGACATCACACACCGATTGATGATTGTCACTTGTCAGTCAGTCATTTGGAAGTGGAGTCAGATAATTCGGGAACTTCTGTAGACTGTAGATTCACACTAGTGAGTAAGATCTGTCGTTTACTACTAATACTACTACTACTACCACTACTACTTTTAGTTTTAGCGCTATCCAACTCAACACTTCTCGTGTTTATTTTATTTTGGCAAAACTAGAATGGATTTTTGAAAAGAATATAAAATAATTTAAACTTAAACCTGTCTTTGCATCTTGCTTTATGCATACAGTATGCCATATCACAGCCATCACAAAATCATAGTTTAATGTTGAGAATATGCTATTTCTTTTGTAACTTCAGATCAGAGAGATTTGAGCTTTAAAAATCCTGAAAAATGTCTTGCTGTCAATCCAGACAACCCTTTTGATGTGATCTATGATGTTAATGGTAAGAATGTAATTTGATGAGGAAATGAATAACATTTAGGTACACATAGTTTGCTTTTTTTTTTTTTTTTTTGAGTCATGATGTGTAATACTATTACAGTCCACTCCGGATAATTGCAACTCATTTAATCGCAACTTTCGGTTAATCACAATATTTCCTAAGCAATGGAAATAATTCTATATAAAAGTCACTGGTTAATTGCAACAAACTTCGGTTTTTTAAAAAGTGGTAAATTCAAGAAATCAAACAGTATATCATGATTAAATTTCATCATGGATGAAATCGTGACAGGTTGAAGAATCGAGAGTGAGCAGGATTTAATGCTACAGTAGTGTGTCACCACTCTGTTAGAGTCGAAAGAGGGCGGGGCTCTGCAGTATGGGTTTGTGACGTCATCGGTGGCCATTAAATAGAAGAGGGGTGGGGCTGGTCATAATCTTGACAACAGGTTATAAATGACAGTTATAAAGAGAGACTGAGCGATATCCTTTGTTTTAGGATTAACAACTGTGCATTGTGACCAATGAGTTTGGTGAGAGCTTATTGTCTCTCATTAAGGCTAATCTCTTTAACTCTGACAAATGTTGAATTGTTGAGAAAAAATATTGAAACTTCTTCCAGTCTGAATAAGATATCGGCTTGCTTCATAGCTGCTTTTGGTTGACAAATCTACACGGGGCTGCCATATGGTTTTTGTTTCAATCAAATTGCTCTATATGTGGTTGACTAAGAATATTATTTACTGGTTTGAGTTGACAATAAATGTGTAAAATGTTGAAATAGTGGACAGGAAACTGAATTTCGGTTAATCCCAACATTTTCGATGATCCCAAGGTATTGCGATTATCCTAAGTGGACTGTACCTGAATCTTGAACGAAAAACTATCATATGGATATGATTATAGACAGATTGGTTTCTGGAATTATATTTCCGTCCTCCCTTGCCAACTCTGACGTTCTTGAAATTTAAAAGAAAATAGCCAGAAGGTTTCGGACTTAATTTTCTTTTTTTTCCAAAGGACAATAGTCATAAGGTAAATAATTTTTAAAAAATCCTTTTACAGCATAAGATGGCATGATTTTTTGTTTAAGAGTTTAGAGAAAAACTTGCACATGATAGTCTTCAGCTTTTTTTTGTTGTTTTTATTTTCTATATAGACTCCAACTCAGAGCCTGAAAGTGATGCAGAACAAAGTTCCATATCACATGATTCATTTGTGGTAAGTATGTACATTAAAATAAAATCATAACATTTGTATAGCGTTTATCCACAGTTGGCACCATGCTCAAAATGCTTCACATCACCATATTTTGTGGTGGACAAAACACATTTGCCACAAAAGATGAGACCTGCAGTCTGTTAGGCGCAATACAATATTTCAGGACAAGGACAACACTGTTTTACACCAGTGAGATCTCCTAGTTTTTTGTTGTTAAAAATTTTTCTTTGCAGTGGACTTCGCCAACAATAACACTATTTTAAACCTTCCTCGTTATATTTTGAAGTGATATTCATTGATGAGCCATTCACATTTGAAGTCGTTTGTTTTTTATTTGACAAAATGTGAAAATGATGCGTTTCCAGGAAAAATTAAAATAGCTTCTGTTGGGATTATACTTTTGATCTCGCATTTTGTCCAAATTCTCTTGCATCGTAATGTTTATCAACTTTTTTTGTTAACTATATTGCAGTTGCAAGGTTAGGAAGTTCATATTGTTGCAATGACAACCGTTTATATGTCCAGAATCGTAGTGATATAAAAAATTGTTTTGTAGTTGTTGGTCCTGGTGTAGGATTTAAAGAGTTGGTTAAAAACGGTTTACTGAAACCCTGGTTGGTGTATCTATATTTATCCAAGCACAGTTGAACATATTAAATACTTAGACAATATGTCTGCCTTTCTCAACTCTTTTTTATTATACTTGCATTATTAACCAGCTAATTGTTTAGTTGGATTATTAAACAATGGCTCTTCATGTTTATTGTCAACATGAATAAATTGATTGATCTGTCATCTTTTCCACAAAATATACAGGGTCCCGATTTTGTTGCTGACTCCGAGTCTGATTCCTCTACGTACTCTGTGAGGTACCCAATGCTGAGTACATCATTGTCTCTGGAACCTAGTGCTCATTCCCCAACTCAGTCAGAGCCTCATCCACAACTATCACAGACTGAACCTCGTTGCCAGTCTGGGACCCAGGTTCAACCCGAATGCTATACACTTGCAAACCAACGTGTTACGTGCAATGGTGAGTCATTTTTTTGTCATTCTTCTCCTTTGATATTTGTGGGATCAATTTTAATTTACCCATTCCTTTTAAAAGAAAACTTCCACCCCCTCCATGGTGCTGCATTTGTGTTATTGCATTTTTTCTGTTTTGGCAGTGCTGCGTCGCAAAATACGCTACCATTTACATAACAAGCACAAATCCAAATTTGATAGGGTGGACATCTTAGAATCTGAAACCCCAATGTGTGAGTGATATCAGTGAAACCAGCCATAAAAATGTTCATGTTTATTTTATTGGGGTTTTTTTTGTCTGTAATAGACTTAAATTGCTTGTATTGTAAGTGTTAAAATGGTTTTTTTGTTACAACCCATCTATATATTAAAACTGTTTCTTTGTATTTCTATGATGCTTAAGGCTTTTTTTCACAGACCAGCTGGAAACTTAACGAGAATCAGAGTAGATAACATTTTTATTAATCTTGCAACCTAAACAGTATATGATGATTGGGAGCATTTAAAGAAAAGCACATTTTCTTTTTAATTTGTCGGTACTAAAATTATACTTTGATAATGTCTGCTGTGCTACAAACCCTTTTGACTTCCAGGTTCAATATTTTTCTTTATTCTAAAATTCTTGGGTGTCCTTTCAATGACAACTGAGATCATTAAAATTCAGCTCACAACATGATGTGTGTAGATTTGATGAAAACATATGTTCGAGTTGAGAAGCAGTGTTCACGAACTTGCTGATCGTTTTTACTAGCATTTATTTTCCTAACTTACCTGTGTCAATTAACAAAGGCAAGACTCAAATATTTTCTATCTGAACAGTGTGTTTGTTATTGAAATATTTCCGGCATATACATGTCATATTTCATTCCCACAAAATATAAATCAGGATTAAGTTGTCTGGGCATCAGCATCGTTCAGGCAGTTGGGGGGAAGTCTTTAAGGAATTAATGAAGCCGATGCTCAACCGGTCTGGAGGACGTTTGATTGATGTCGGCTGTTTGTTCTGCCAGCCGGTGATGTTTTCTCACTCCCTCAATGACAAAGAAAGTCATTGTTATGACTATGAACTATAGTCTATTATTACTTTTGTTACTATATTAATTGTTACTTATTGCCGCTACTGTTATTATTATTATTATTATTATTATTATTATTATTATTATTATTATTATTATTATTATTATTATTATTATGATATTGCCTTCATTGCATTCTATTACTATTATTGATATAATTAATTTCTGATTGTTGTAAATAATTTATGTGAATTGAATTTTGTCGATTGGCCAAGGGCCTACAATAAACTTAAATGAAATGTTAGTCTTTGGATAGGACTTGGGTCTATTCTTGATTGCTTTTCCGCCTGGGTCGAGTGAAGCATTTGGAGTAAATTTTGTTGCTCAACGTAAAAAACATGACGCTTACCATTCCGCTGATACTGATCCCTCCAAGGGGTGGTTGGGGAAAAACCTAAAATTCTTTTGACATTCTGTCTGATTTTTCGCTGAAACAACAAAGGACAATCTATGTATTCAGATGAGACTTCAATGTGTTACTATTCCGATTTATGTTCATATTTTGATTATAATGAAGAGGGAACCCTGAACCCAGTGAAGTGGGTGGATTGATCTATTTATTTCTATTTCAAAACAAAAATATGGCGTCTTTTCACTGGATTTGTTATGTGGCAGAGGTCTCCACAAATCTAACATACCTCTTCCAAAGGAATAGATGGTAGAAAAGTATATAACAAGAAGGAATTATGACAGTTACTTGTCCAGGCCTTAAATATTTGGAATGCTATTCCTCTCTATCGCTGTCATGTAGCTGATGTGCATACGATCTGTCTATTGATTTATTTTCATAGTTCATAGCATGATGTGCTTTATTTTCTTCTTTTTTTTTCCAGAGAAATACAAAAAGCCAAGGAGACCCTGTCCATACTGTGGACAGTTGCAAACAAAACTCTCAAGGCATTTGATGAGGAAACACAAAGATGAGACAGAAGTTACAGAGGCCATGAAACAGCCTGTAAAGGAAAGGGATAGAACAATGGAGAATCTCAAGAAAAAGGGCATTTTTTATTCAAACACTAGAAACAATTCAATAGTTATGCGTGAGAGAGCACAAGGGTCACATGAAGTTGTTATGTGTGCTGGCTGTAAGGGGTTTTACTCTGGACGAAGGGTTTATGAACACAAAAAGAAATGTAGTACTGAGCATGCTCTGTGTACTGGGGTTGTAAAATTTTATCCCGTGGCTCCCAATGCAAGTAAAGAAATAAAGGAGAATATTCTTGACAAATTTCGGAATGATGAAGTGGGAAATTTGTGTCGATCAGACAAAGCTATAGTATTGTTAGGAACAAAATTGTGGAGTAAAAGTTCAAAGAAGGAGAGAAAAGTTATAATGAGTGATTTACGCATCTTAGGAAATTTGATTTTAAAAACTAGGAAGAGAACAAATCAACCTTCTTTCTCTGGAGAGGACGTGGTGAAGCGTTGTAACTTTAATGAAATATCGCAAACCATTTCTGAAATGACTTTGAAAGAGGATGGGACATTGAAAGCAGGCTTGAAGCTTTCAATTGGATTTATATTGAAAAAGTTAATTAATTTCTTAAAAGGGGAATATATAATGCAAAACAAAATGGAAGAATCCGGAGAGATAGATTTGTTCAAAGCTGTCCTGGATTATAATTGGGATAGTATTTTTTTTACAGCCAGAGTTCAATGTGAAGCAAAGAGAACAAATTTGAGAAAACCCAAAGAGATGCCATTAGAGAATGATATAAAGAAGCTACGGCAATTTATTACTGAAGAGATGGTCCGTATTTGTGAGGATGATTATCAATTATTTGATTCACATATGTTTGTTAGGCTTCGCAATGTCATCGTAGCTAGGCTTATTTTTAATTCAGAAAAGTGAGTGGAGCAGGCACTTATGTTGGTAACAACAAGATATGAAGTGAATAGAAAAGTGCCAGAAGACAATAGAGAATAAAAATTTTTCGCGGCGGTGGTGGGGTTCGAACCTGCGACCTTATTGGTACGACAACTCCGCCTGGCAGGTGAGAGCGTGGCTCTACCGTGTGAGCTATCCACGAACACAAAAATATTCGTTTCAAACCCAAAGTCATTACTAGATCCCTCTCTCACCCACTTCTTGAGACCGCCGATTCGTTCGTACACCACCATCGCGAATAATTTTGACCAGCAGTTAAGCTTAATAGCCAATATTCTCAACACAAACATATAACATAGAAACGATTGAGACATTGAGTATGCTCCGGTGTATGGGGTGAATTTTTAATTCAGAAAAGTGAGTGGAGCAGGCACTTATGTTGGTAACAACAAGATATGAAGTGAATAGAAAAGTGCCAGAAGACAATAGAGAATAAAAATTTTTCGCGGCGGTGGTGGGGTTCGAACCTGCGACCTTATTGGTACGACAACTCCGCCTGGCAGGTGAGAGCGTGGCTCTACCGTGTGAGCTATCCACGAACACAAAAATATTCGTTTCAAACCCAAAGTCATTACTAGATCCCTCTCTCACCCACTTCTTGAGACCGCCGATTCGTTCGTACACCACCATCGCGAATAATTTTGACCAGCAGTTAAGCTTAATAGCCAATATTCTCAACACAAACATATAACATAGAAACGATTGAGACATTGAGTATGCTCCGGTGTATGGGGTGAATTTTTAATTCAGAAAAGTGAGTGGAGCAGGCACTTATGTTGGTAACAACAAGATATGAAGTGAATAGAAAAGTGCCAGAAGACAATAGAGAATAAAAATTTTTCGCGGCGGTGGTGGGGTTCGAACCTGCGACCTTATTGGTACGACAACTCCGCCTGGCAGGTGAGAGCGTGCTCTACCGTGTGAGCTATCCACGAACACAAAAATATTCGTTTCAAACCCAAAGTCATTACTAGATCCCTCTCTCACCCACTTCTTGAGACCGCCGATTCGTTCGTACACCACCATCGCGAATAATTTTGACCAGCAGTTAAGCTTAATAGCCAATATTCTCAACACAAACATATAACATAGAAACGATTGAGACATTGAGTATGCTCCGGTGTATGGGGTGAATTTTTAATTCAGAAAAGTGAGTGGAGCAGGCACTTATGTTGGTAACAACAAGATATGAAGTGAATAGAAAAGTGCCAGAAGACAATAGAGAATAAAAATTTTTTTTTTATGGTAGAGCCACGCTCTCACCTGCCAGGCGGAGTTGTCGTACCAATAAGGTCGCAGGTTCGAACCCACCACCGCCGCGAAAAATTTTTATTCTCTATTGTCTTCTGGCACTTTTCTATTCACTTCATATCTTGTTGTTACCAACATAAGTGCCTGCTCCACTCACTTTTCTGAATTAAAAATTCACCCCATACACCGGAGCATACTCAATGTCTCAATCGTTTCTATGTTATATGTTTGTGTTGAGAATATTGGCTATTAAGCTTAACTGCTGGTCAAAATTATTCGCGATGGTGGTGTACGAACGAATCGGCGGTCTCAAGAAGTGGTGAGAGAGGGATCTAGTAATGACTTTGGGTTTGAAACGAATATTTTTGTGTTCGTGGATAGCTCACACGGTAGAGCCACGCTCTCACCTGCCAGGCGGAGTTGTCGTACCAATAAGGTCGCAGGTTCGAACCCCACCACCGCCGCGAAAAATTTTTATTCTCTATTGTCTTCTGGCACTTTTCTATTCACTTCATATCTTGTTGTTACCAACATAAGTGCCTGCTCCACTCACTTTTCTGAATTAAAAATTCACCCCATACACCGGAGCATACTCAATGTCTCAATCGTTTCTATGTTATATGTTTGTGTTGAGAATATTGGCTATTAAGCTTAACTGCTGGTCAAAATTATTCGCGATGGTGGTGTACGAACGAATCGGCGGTCTCAAGAAGTGGGTGAGAGAGGGATCTAGTAATGACTTTGGGTTTGAAACGAATATTTTTGTGTTCGTGGATAGCTCACACGGTAGAGCCACGCTCTCACCTGCCAGGCGGAGTTGTCGTACCAATAAGGTCGCAGGTTCGAACCCCACCACCGCCGCGAAAAATTTTTATCTCTATTGTCTTCTGGCACTTTTCTATTCACTTCATATCTGTTGTTACCAACATAAGTGCCTGCTCCACCACTTTTCTGAATTAAAAATTCACCCCATACACCGGAGCAACTCAATGTCTCAATCGTTTCTATGTTATATGTTTGTGTTGAGAATATTGGCTATTAAGCTTAACTGCTGGTCAAAATTATTCGCGATGGTGGTGTACGAACGAATCGGCGGTCTCAAGAAGTGGTGAGAGAGGGATCTAGTAATGACTTTGGGTTTGAAACGAATATTTTTGTGTTCGTGGATAGCTCACACGGTAGAGCCACGCTCTCACCTGCCAGGCGGAGTTGTCGTACCAATAAGGTCGCAGGTTCGAACCCCACCACCGCCGCGAAAAATTTTTATTCTCTATTGTCTTCTGGCACTTTTCTATTCACTTCATATCTTGTCGTAGCTAGGCTTACAATGTTTAATGCGAGGAGAGGCGGAGAACCCGCAAGGATGTTGTTAAAAGACTGGAATGATGCAGATTCAGGTGTATGGGTTGATCCCCAGCTTGTACAACATGTCACTGATCCTCTGGAAAAAGCGTTACTTGAGAAGTATAAGCTGGCCTATCAGTCTGGAAAGGGAAGCAAGATGTTGGTCCCTGTGTTGATACCCAATGACACAATTCAGCCTTTAAGGAAACTTGCACAGGAGCGTAAAGCTGTTGATATTTCAGACAACCCATTTCTTTTTCCAAATACAGGAATATCCAAAGATCATGTAAGTGGTTACATTGCCATCAAATATGTCACTTCCTTAGTAAAGGATTTAGAGAAACCCCAGTTGTTAATAGCTGATAAATTCAGGCACCGAGCTTCGACATTATTTGCCTTACTTGATGTCCCACAACACGAGAGAGATGTCTTCTATCGACATATGGGACACAGTGAATCAATCAATCAAAACATTTATCAGTGTCCACTTGCAATACGAGAAATAACAGAAGTTGGTCATTTTTTGGGTCAAATTGATAACTCAGCATCGGTCACTGGGAAGGAAATTGTAACATTGAAACAAATGACTTTGTAGTGAATAGAGACTCAAATGCAAATTTTGGAACATCCATAGTAACAGCTGCAAATCAAGAAGAAATATTTGATGGTGAAGCAGGAGTGCCAAATCAGCTTACGTGTTCTTCAAAACAAACTGAACCCAAGAGGAATTCAAGCAAAAATCGGAGATACATGTCATGGTCAGATGAGGATACAGATAGAGTCAAGTCATATTTTAAAAACTTTGTCGAAGATGTTTCAGCACATGGTTCAAGGGGATCATTACCTAGAAAGTCTGAAATTATTCTGTTCTTAAAACACCACAGGGTATTTTCACAAAAAGGAATCCCTGAAGGTACATTAATTAGTTTGGTGAAGACAAAGATTTTTAATGAAAGAAATAAATATAGAAGGGAAAGAGCGTTTCAATCGGTGTAATGACAATCATGAATTTGATTTGTATTACATTCATTGTATTGTATAGTGTTATTGACATATTTTGGGGGTTTACAAAAACGTTTTATCTTTATATAGTACAATCTGTTCATCATTGCAATATCCTTTTTATATTATATGAACATTCATTTGCTCAGCTTGAGAGACAAATGCTTTGTAGAACCATAGCTGTCAACCGTTCTGTTAAAAACGGATTTGTTCCGTATTTGACTTCCTGAGTCAGTAAGTGCTTATTTTTAGTTCAAAATCCGTATTTTGTAATTTTTGACTAATTTGTGGTAAAAAAGCCATGTGAGCCTAATGAATTATTATTATTGATCCATTATTATTACTATTACTACTACTACTATTGTTGTTATTATTATTATCATTATTATTGGTGTCCAGTGAGAGCATAATCTCCATTTGTGTAGCTCTTTAATTTGAATTATGCCTCTATCATAAATGATTTTCAACAATTAAAAAAGTTCCATTCGTTTATATGACGCCTGTATTTTACTCAAACCTTTCATAATGTATTGGAGATTTGCATAGGATATGGATGTTAGCCTCGATATACTTTGAATATTCTAAGACAGTATTGATACTTTCACTATTTGTTACAAATATTATTTTAATTAAGAATAAAATTAAATCCACCTTTTTGATTGGAAGGTATTCAATAAGAAAATCAATTGCTTATATTGATTAAAGATGACAATGATTATTTCCCTTTATTAATTTATGAAATATATAAATTTAATCCCTTTAAAAACATCTTCATCTGATTTTAATTTTTTTTTTTTCAAGCAAGCTTTTGTAACGGTTTAGGTTCAAGAAAAATAAGTATACTCCATTTTTAGGTGTGTTTATCTTGTCAAAGTAAAGAAGTAGGAATTCTCTAATATTTAGAGGTGCATTTTACTATAACTACTATTATAGTATACTACTTACAGACCATTATGTTGCATGAAAGAAAACATATATGCAATCGTCTACTTTTTATCTGAACTCACCTAATTTTTACCCCAAAACGCCCTCTCAAGTGATGTACCAGGTTGGTAGTTATGCATTTCTAACCATCTTAAGTTATTTCATTTATTTTACAATTGTGCTTCTTGTGTATTGGTCCTTATCAAAGTTGAGGCAGTTGAATTCTTTCTTTATATTGTCCGTTCTGAATTTTGATCTCATTGTGAAAGCTCCCATAGCGGGCAGGGAGGTACACACTGTGTCTTCTATCCCCTTATATCTGTTTTCCAACATGCTTTCAGTCTTTGTCTTGGAATGAGATTACTTGTTTTTTTCCTGGCCCTCGCCGGAGTCCTAGCTGGGAGGGAAGCAGTCAAATGCATATTTATTGTTTTGGGAGATGATATTTTTTTCCTTGTAAATCATCTCTCTGTTATGTATTATTACTATATTTGTTATTTTTTAATGTATAATGTAAGCATTTGAGTGTGTTCCTCTTTGTTGGATTTTGTTCTTGTGTCCGGATAAGACTTATAGGTGATCTCAAACTAAGTACATTGGTGATACGCTCTTGGAATCTACATCTGATCCCTATTTGTTCCCAGTTCCCCTATGTCTTACTTTCTCTTGGATGCTTCAACTGTAATTCTAGAACTTTTTACTATCCAATTTTCTTCCTTTTTACTGGCGCTGATATAACCTAAATGTGTTGCAAGCGCCGTAAAACCCTTAAAAACAAAACAACAATCATTGTGGAAAGTGTCATTTTAACGATTCAAATGTGCTGGTACTAAACCCGATAATTGAGCAACATTTGGACTAGCCTCTGTCATCTCAAACTTGTTAGTGTTAGTAATAGTAATTAAAAAGGCTGACTTTTATATGTTGCGATTCGATGAAGGGGGGGGGGGGGGGGGGGCTTCGGCACACATCGTCCCTCATCCCGGGCCAAATGAGCGTTCCTTATTTTATTTTTGAAAAGTTGGCAGCTATGTAGAACTATCTGAAAGAATCAGATATGGCAGAATAAAAAGTCTTTCTACTAACCCTAACTTAATTGGCCAATGTAGCTTTATGTTCAGCATTTTCTAGATACCTAATGTAAAATTTCACTATTCTTTTTATGATAATTTTAAGAGTTGCAATCTTTAGAGGCGACTGTCAAGAAATGACACCTCTGTGCATTTAATTTCATTCTTTCTTTATCCCCTCATCCTTAATCAGAATAATAATAATTAATAATGAAAAAAAATGCAGCAACGACAGCTTAGAACGGCATAAAGTGCTTAAGAATTATTTTTTTTTGCATTAAACTTTATTCAAACGATTTTCAACACTTTTGCTTCACAGTTTATGCTTTTTAACAAATGCAATTAAGCAACTTACCAGCAACAACATATTGGTTTGTTATCATTTGAGGGTTTTATCAGTAAAACTGTTTCTATCCTTTTATGTTGCACTGTACACATAGCAAACTTCATGCTTTTATTTGGTGACCAAAGACTTATGTGATACAGTGGATGAATGTTTGTGATGGCTTTTGGAACTGAA
>NC_088367.1:47559834-47566486 GCF_034508935.2 Berghia stephanieae
GGGGACTCAAACAGGGCCCCCCCAAAAAAATATTCCCCAGTTGTCCGTGCCCCAATGTTTTTGCAGCCCCCGCCCCCTTTGAAACCTGACGACCCGGTTAAGATCAGAGTTTAAAAGGGGGACCAGGCGAGGGTTTATTTTTTGTTGTTGTATACCCGGAAGGAGGGGGGTTTGTTTTGTTTTTTTTTTTTAAGGGGGTTTTTACGGGTTTGGGCAACCCTTTAAAGGCCTTTATCAGGGGCCAGTAAAAAGGAAAAAAAGGGGGATAGTAAAAAGTTCGGGAAATACAATTGAGCCCCCAAGGGAAAAAGTAAGGAAAAAGGGGTTTTGGGTTTAAATTTGGAAACAGTAAAATTCCAAGACCCCACTATCAAAGTATTAGTTTGAGATCCCCTAAACGTCTCATTCAGAAAAACAAGCCAGGCCCAACAAAAGAGGGATACATCAAATTTTTAAACAAAAGCAAAAATTTATATGTAAAAAAAACAAAAAAGAGCAAAACCCAGACAGATGATTTACAAGGGAAAAAATATAATTCCCAAAATTTCAACTTTTACATTTGACTGTTTCCCCCCCAGCCAGGTCCTGGACAAAACCAATTTCCCCAAACCCCGGAGCCCAAAGGAAAAAAAACAATTTGGGGAAAACAAAACATAGGGGGTTAGGGGACGCAACGAGAAAGCCCCTGCCCTTTAGGGGGAAGGGGGAACCCCCCCCAGTAAAAGGGGGGTTGGAGGGGATAGGACAGAAGATCTGGGGGCACAATAAAAGGGCCCTTCCCAATTCAACATTCTTTACTTTAACTTGCACAATGCGTGTTTTGGGTTTTCCCGTGGTAGACAGTTCGTCGGGGCCGCCCGGGTTGCCAGGGTTCGTTTCTATATTTGGGGCCCGTCCCGGGGGGGGTCATTGTAAAAGCCCAATTTTAAAAGTTTTCCCTTGTGTTAATTGGAGTACGTTACTGAATTGAAAACAACGTTTTTTCTTTTGTGTCCCTAAAATGTTTTTACCAGCGCACGTTGAGTTCTTTGGGGGTTTTATGATACACCCAAGTCGTGTAAAAATTACATTTACTTTTTTGGACCAAAAAATTTGATACATAACGATAGAAGTCTACATATCATATTGCGGGTTTTTTTTTCAGTTCCAAAAGCCATCAAAAACTTTCACCCACTGTATACTTTAAGTTTTTGGGTTCACCAAAAAAAAGCAGGGTTTTTGCTATGTGTAAAGTGCAACTTTTAAATGGTTAGAAACATTTTTAAATGAAAAAACCCTCAAAGGGTTTAAAAAACCAAAATATGTTGTTGCGGGTTTAAGTTGTTTAATTTTGCTTTTGTTAAAAAGAAAAACGGTGAAGCAAAAGTGTTGAAAATCGTTTGAATAAAGTTTAATGAAAAAAAAAATAATTTTTAAAGCACTTTTTGCCTTTTTATAAGTTTGTCTTTGCTGCATTTTTTTCATTTTTTAATTATTATTTTTCTGTTTTAAGGTTGAGGGGTAGGGGGAAAAGAATAAAATTTAAAACCCAAAAGAGGTGTCTTTTTTGACAGCCCCTCTAAAGTTTTGCAACTCTTAAAATTATCATAAAAAGAAAAGAAAAAATTTTTAATTAGGTATCTAGAAAATGCTAAACATAAAGCTTTTTTTGGGCCCTTTTTAAAGGTTAGGGTTGTAAAAAAGGGCTTTTTATTACCATATCTGTTTTCTTTGGGGATAGTTCAAACTTAGCTCCCAAATTTTTTTCAAAAAATAAAAAAAGGAACGCTCATTTTGGCCCGGGTGGGGGAAAGATGTGTCCCAAACCCCCCCCCCCCCCCCCCCCCCCCCCCCCCCCCCCCCCCCCCCAATTCAGTATCGCAACATAAAAAAAGTCCCCTTTTTTTAATTTTACTTTTTCTAACATAAAAAGTTTGAGAGACAGAGGCTAGCCCAAATGTTGCTCAATTATGGGTTTATTTCCGGGCACATTTGAATCGTTAAAAAAGACATTTTCCCAACCCAATGATTGTTGTTTTTTTTTTTAAGGGGGTTTTACGGCGCTTGAAACAATTTGGTTTTATCGGCCCCAGTAAAAAAGGTTAAAAATTGGATAGAAAAAAAGTTCTAGAATTACATTTTAAAGACCCAAGGGGAAAGAAAGGAAATTTGGGGGAATTTGGGAACAAATAGGGATCGATGTAGACCCAAGGGTTTTTCCCCAAATTTGTTTTTTTGTTTGGAATAAACTATATTTTTTTCCCGGGACACAAAGCAAAATTTCCAAAACAAAGGGGAACACACTAAAAAATTACATTTTACTTTTAAAAAAAAAAAAATTATAGAAAATAATACAAAACAGAGGGGAGGGTTTAAAAGGGAAAAAAATTAAAATTCATCCCCCAAAACAAAAAATTATTTTTTGCCCTGTTTCCCTCCCAGCTAGGACCCCGGCGGGGGCCCCAGGAAAAAAAAAAGGGAATTTCTCTTTCAAGAAAAAGACTGAAACCCATTTTTGGAAAAAAGGATATGGGGATAGAAAAAACTTGGGTGTCCCTCCCGGCCCGCTTTGGGAGTTTTCCAAAATTTGAGATCAAAATTCAGAAAAGGACAATATAAAGAAAAAATTCAAACTGCCTCAATTTGAAAAGGACCAATAACAAGAAGCAAAATTGTAAATAAAATTAAAAATTAATTTTAAGAAGGGGTTTAGAAAGGCTTTAACTTACCAACCTGGTTTCATCACGTGAGGGGGCGTTTTGGGGAAAAAAATTTGGTTTGAGTTAAGATATAAAGTAGCGATTGAAAATTTATGTTTTCTTTCATGCTATTAATGGTCTGAAAAGGAGTATAAATTTGGTTTTTAATAGTAAAATGCCCTCCTAAATTTTTAGGGAATTCCTACTTCTTTACTTTGACAAGATAAAACCCCCAAAAAAAAAGGGAAAGGTTTACTTATTTTTTTTTTAAAACCTAAAACCGTTAAAAAAGTTTGCTTGAAAAAAAAAAAAATTAAAATCAGAATGAAGATGTTTTTAAAGGGATTAAATTTATATTTTTCTTTTTTTTAAAAAAGGGGAATTTAATTCATTGTAATCTTTAATCAATATAAGCAATTGATTTTCTTATTGGGAAAACCCCCAATAAAAAAAAAGGGGGATTTTTAAATTTTTTTCTTAAATTTAAAATTTAAAATTTGTAAAAAATAGTGAAAGTTCAATTTTTGTCTTAGAAAAAATTTTAAAATAATTTGAGGCTAAAATCCAAAATCCTATGAAAAACCCCCAATTCATTATGAAAAGGGTTTGGAGTAAAATACAGGGGGTCATATAAAAAAATGGAACTTTTTTAATTGTTGGAAAAAACATTTTTGATTGGGAAAAATTCAAAAATTTAAAAAGGGTACCCAAATGGGATTATGCTCTCATGGGGCACCAATAAAAATGAAATAATTATTAAAAAACAATAGTTTTGTTGTATTTTAAAAGTAATTTTTAATGGATCAAAAATAAAAAATTCATTAGGGGTTTTCCCTGGCTTTTTTTTCCCCAAATTAGTCAAAAATTACAAAAAATTTCGGATTTTTTAAATTAAAAAATTTTGCAAATTTTGTTTAGGAAAAACAAAAAAAAGGAACAAATCCGTTTTTTTTAACAGAAAAGGTTGACGCCCATGGGTTTTACAAAACTTTGTCTCTCTAGCTGAGCAAATTTTGGGTTTTTCTATAATATAAATAAGGATATTGCAATTTATGAACGATTGGTACTTATAAAAATAAAAAAGTTTTTGTAAACCCCCAAAAAAATGTCAAAAAACCCCTTTTTCAATACAATGAAAGTAAACAAATCAAATTCATTTTTTTTTCCCCTTTCAACCCATTGAAAAAGCTCTTTCCCTTCTATATTTTTTCTTTCATTAAAAAAACTTTTTCTTCACCAAAAATTAATTTTAAAGTTCCTTTTAGGGATTTCCTTTTTTTGAAAATTTTCCCTGTGGTTTTTTTAAAAAAAAGAATTTAAATTTTTGACTTTCTTTGGGAAAGATTTCCCCCTTTAACCATGTGCTTTAACTTTTTCGACCCAAAATTTTTTAAAAATTTGACCCTTTACTCTATTTTGAAAATTCATTGACCATTTACATTTTTCTCCGAAATTTTTTCTTGAATTCCCCTTGGGTTTTTTGGGTTTGTTTTGAAAAAACCCGTAAGCTGATTTTGGGACCCCCTGCTTCACCCCAATATTTCTTTTTTGTTTTTCGCTGTTACTTTGGGTTTTTCCAAAAAAATTTTTATTTGGGGTCTCTATTCATTCAAAGGCATTTGTTTCAATGTTTCCCAAATTTTCCCTTCCCCCCGTGACCCCATGCTGAGTTTTTCAATTTTTCCCAAAAAAAATGACCATCTTTTGTTTTTTCTCGTTTTTGCAAAGTGGACACTGAAAAAATGTTTTTTATTTATTGATTTTACTGTGTCCCATATGTCGTTAGAAGACATCTCTTCGTGTTGTGGGACTCAAATAAGGCAAAATTTAAAGTTTGAAGCTCGGTGCCCCCGAATTTATCAGCTTTTAACAAAATGGGGTTTCTCTAAATCCTTTTTCAAAGGGGGAAAAATTTGATGGCAATTTTAACCCCCTTACAGATCTTTTTGGGTTTTTCCTTTTTTTTGGAAAAGAAAAAAGGGGTTTTCTGAAATATCCCAAAAGCTTTACGCTCCTGTGCAAGTTTCCAAAGGCGGGGAAATTTTTTGTCATTGGGGGATCAAAACAGGGACCAAAAATCTTGCTTCCCCCTTTTTTGACTGATAGGGCCCGCTTTAATTCTCAAGTAACGCTTTTTTTCCCGAGGATTTAGTGCCCTTTTTGTACAAGCTGGGGATCAAAAACCCCTACACCCGGGAAACTGCATCATTCCCGTCTTTTTAAAAAAACATCCCTTTCGGGTTCTCCCCTCTCCTCGCCTTAAACATTGGGAAGCCTTGGGTACGACATGATATGAAGGAATAGAAAAGTGCCAGAAAAACAATAGAGAATAAAAAATTTTTTTGCGGCGGTGGTGGGGTTGAAACCTGCGCCCCTTTTTGGTACGCAAAATCCGCCTGGCAGGGGGGAGCGTGGCTCTACCGGGTTTAGCTATCCCGAAAACAAAAATTTTTCGTTTCAAAAACCCCAAAATCATTAATAGAAACCCTTTTCTCCCCCAAATTCTTGGACCGCCGATTGTTTTGTTCACCACCATCGGAATAAATTTTTTACCCGCAGTTAAGTTAATAGCCTTTTTTCTCAACACAAACATATAACATTGGGAACCGGGTTGAGGAAAATTGAGTAGGCTCCCCGGGGTATGGGGTGAAAATTTTTTAAATTTAGAAAAAGTGAGTGGGCAGGAATTATGTTGGTAACCCAAAAAAATTTGAAGTGAAAAGAAAAGTGCCGAAGACAATTTGAGAAAAAAATTTTTTCCCCGGGGGGGTTTGGGGGTTGAAACCCCGCGCCTTATTGGTCGACAACTCCGCCTGGAGGGGAGGCGTTGGGGTCTAACCGTGTGAGCTATCCCGAACACAAAATTTTTCGTTTTCAAACCCAAAATATTACTAGATCCCCCTCTTACCCCTTCTTGAGACCGCGATTCGTTCGTCACCCCCTCGCAATTAATTTTTACCGCAGTTAAGCTTAATAGGGCCAAAAATTTTTCAACACAAACATTTACATAAAAACGATTGAGGGAAAATTTAGTATGCTCCCGGGGTAAAGGGGTGGAATTTTTAATTTAGTAAAAATGAGTGGGCAGGGATTATGTTTGGGAACCAAGATATGAAGTGAAAAGAAAAGGCCAGAAAGGGAAAAAGAGAAAAAAAAATTTTTCGCGGCGGTGGGGGGGGTTTTTTGAACCGGACCTTTTTTGGTTTCGGGAAAAAAACCCCCTGGAAAGGGGAGGGGGGCTTTTACCATAAAAAAAAAAAATTTTTTTTTCTCTATTGTCTTTGGAACCCTTTTTTTTAAATTAAAATTTGTTGTTCAAAAATTAAATGCTGGTCCCCTCACTTTTCTGAATTTAAAAAATTTTCCCCCCTTTCACCGGGGCATTTTCAATGGGCTCAACGTTTCGATGTTATTGTTTGTGTTGGAAAATTGGTATTAAGCTTAACTGTGGTCAAAATTTTTTGCGTTTGGGGGGTACGAACGAATCGGCGGTCTCAAGAAAAGGGGGGGGTTGAGGGGATCTAGTAATGCTTTGGGTTTGAAACGAAATTTTTTGTGTTCGTGGATTTGCTCACTCGGTTGAGCCACGATCTAAACTGCCCGGCGGAGTTGTCGTAAACCCAAAAAGGGGGCGGTTCGAAACCCCCACCCCGCGAAAAAAAATTTTTTTTTTCTATTGTCCCTTTTGGCCCCTTTTTTATTCATTCATATCTTGGTTTTTACCAAAATAAGTGCCCGCTACTTAACTTTTTTGAATTTAAAAAATTCAACCCCCTAAACCCGGGCAAAATCAATGTCTTTAAACGGTTTTTGTTTTTTTGTTTGTGTTTAGATATTGGCCCATTAAACTTAACTGCCCCGGGGCAAAATTATTCGCCCAAAGGTGGTGTACGAAAAGATTTTGGCGGTTCAAAGATTTGGGGGGTTTAGAGAGGGATTTGGGAATGACTTTGGGTTTGAAACGAATTTTTTTG
>NC_088367.1:47566586-47576586 GCF_034508935.2 Berghia stephanieae
AAAAAAAAAGTTTCTCTGACGTTTGTTAGTATTTCAATTTGAAATCTGGGAGAAAACGAGTCGGTATTGACGATACCCGCTCACATGAAGGTGTACATAATGTACTCACTGCCATACTCTTAACAAAACATGGAACTATGGAGCAGGCACCGATGTAAGATAATAAAGACCTGAACAAGTGCGTATGAAAGATGCCAGACAAAGCAATAACGAAAAATACAAGAAAAAAAAAAAAAAACCATCCCAAAAAATCAGTCGACCTCGACTGGGGATCGAACCTCAGACCTCAACTCTCAAGCCTGACATTACAAAGAAGTCTTAGAAGCTCTCAAGCCTGACATTACAAAGAAGTCTTAGAAGCTCTCGAGCCTGAAACTAAAAAAACAAAAACAAAAACAAAAACAAAAACAACAACAAAAGCCACAAACACACACAAGAGTGATACAAAAAAAAAAAAAAAACCCCACCCCCCCCCCCCCTTCCAAAAAAAAAAAAATTAATTAAAAAAACAATAAATAAAAAAAAAACAATATCAGGATGTCATTTAAATCGATCGAAATGTATTTATTGATCAAACAGCGGCTCTGCAAGCGAAAATAAAATTATGTGAAAAAAACAAACAAACAAACAAAAAAAAAAAAACAACTGATGAGAGACGAAATACCCAATCACACCCCCTCCGTCGCCTAATTCCCCTATTTTCCCAATAGTTTACAAAAAAAAAAAAAAAATGCCATAGAAACACATTAGCAGAATCACTCGTAATTTGAGAGCGGAAGCGAGGACGTAAGAAATAAAAGTATTCAGAAATTGAGAGAATGAGAAGCAAAGTAGGAAAATAGATGAGAAAATGATTAACTGGACGGGGGAAAAAAAGACAAAGTAAAATCAAACTAACTATAAAAATGGAGAGAAGAGAGAGAGAGAGAGAGAGAGAGAGAGAGAGAGAGAGAGAGAGAGAGAGAGAGAGAGAGAAAGAGAGAGAGAGAAAGAGAGAGAGAGAGAGAGAGAGAGAGAGAGAGAGAGAGAGAGAGAGAGAGAAAGATAGATAGATATATATAGAGAGAGGGGGGAGATTGGGCGTGGGCTTAAAGAAAAAAAAGGTCAAAATATTGTTGGTAGTAATGAAAACCTTTGTATCATCACACCTGAATAATTCCCGCTGTAAATAGCAAAACAAGCCGGCAACGAGAAATGTCACAAGGTATAAATAAAGCCAGCCATTGGACCAAACCAACACTCACTATGGGGTGCTTTGTAAACACGGTGACTGCTCACCCAGGGTGTAATCCAAAATGTTTTTCCACTCAGTGACCTTTGACACCCTTTTTTATGCCTCAGTTTCTGACTTCAGTATTATCTATATTAAATATCAACTCGCAATGGCATTAGGTGCAACGGTAATGAAATACGTACTAGTACTAGGTTGGTGGACATATTGATGGGTGGGTTGGTGTGGTGGATAGACAGTTGTATAGATGGTTGGATGGATAAAATAGATAGATAGATAGATAGATAGATAGATAGATAGATAGATAGATAGATAGATAGATAGATAGATAGATAGATAGATAGATAGAACGATGGATGGATGGATGGATAGATGGGTAGATGGATGGATGGATGGTTGGATGGATGGATGGATGGATAGATGGATGGATGGACGGATGGATAGATAGATAGACAGGGTGATGGATAGATGGCTGGATGGCTGGATGGATGGGCAGACCTATTTAATATGGGTCAAATATTTGGATGAAAAAACTTCTAGAATAAATCAGAGGAAGTAGCCAGCATGATCTTATCGAAGGACTGCAAATTTGAAGGCGATCAGGGATGCCACCAGGCAAATTTAAAAAAGCCTGAAAACTTGCGCAGACGAGAAACAAATCAACCCATGCAACCATAACCTATAAATTTGAACTTCACTCAAGTTCATGGAGATGCGATCCAAAATGTGTTTGTCTCGCAGCAATTTCTGACACAACTCGGAGAATTTCAAAAGTTGAAAGTGTAATTACATTTGGTGGTTGTAGTAGGGATGATGATGTGGTGGCGGTTATAGTAGTAGTGGTGTGAGGGATGATGTGATAGTGATTATAGTAGTCCTGGTCGTATGGATGATTGTGTGATGGTGGTTGTAGTAGCTGTGGTAGGAATGATGATGTAGTGGTAGTTGTAGTAGTAGTGGTGGGAGGGATAATGTGTTATTTGTAGTAGTAGTGGTGCTAGGGATGATAGTGTGGTGGTGGTTGTAGTAGTGGTAGTAGGGTTGATGATGTGGTGGTAGTTGTAGTAGTAGTGGTGGTAGGGATGATGTGGTGGTATTTGTAGTAGTAGTGGTGCTAGGGATGATGGTGTGGTGGTGGTTGTAGTAGGAGTGGTGGTAAGGATGATGATGTGGTGGTGATTGTAGTATAGTAGTAGTAGTAGTAGTAGTAGTAGTAGTAGTAGTAGTAGTAGTAGTAGTAGTAGTAGTAGTAGTAGTAGTAGTAGTAGTAGTAGTAGTGGTCTTAGAGATGATGATGTGATGGTGGTTGTAGTAGTAGTGGTGGTAGGGATGAAGATGAGGTGGTGGTTGTAGTAGTGGTGGTCTTTTAGAGATAATTGTGTGGTGGTGGTTGTAATAGTTGTGGTAGGAATGATGATGTGGTGGCAGTTGTAGCAGTACTGGTGGTAGGGACGATGTGGTGTTATTTGTAGTAGTAGTGTTGGTAGGGATGATGTGGTGGTGGTTGTAATAGTAGTGGTGGTAGAGAGAGAGAGAGAGAGAGAGAGAGAGAGAGAGAGAGAGAGAGAGAGAGGGAGGGAGGGAGGGAGGGGGGGGGGGAGAGACTTCTCTACCAGAATAATTTTTGAATTGATCTTAGGAGATCTATATCAAAAAAAAAAGAAGAGAAATGGAAAGAAAGGCGAGAAGAGAGAGAGAGAGAGAGAGAGAGAGAGAGAGAGAGAGAGAGAGAGAGAGAGAGAGAGAGAGAGAGATATTTGTCCCTCCCCTTCAACCATCAACTAGCAAATCAAAGAACACCACTGGTCGTCTGTGTCAATTGTGACATCTGGTGCCATTCAGTCTGGCCCGACGTCATAAAAACGGGACCGTCACTAAATTTCACGAAACTATTGCACAGGTGTCAAAATATGACATAAGACATAATGGTGATTTTGTGGTTTTTAGGGAAATGTTTGACACGGCAAATATCTGAGAAATTCTCAAAATCACTGTTTATTTATCAAAAAAAAAAAAAAATTAAAAGGAGGAATTGTGATGGGGATGGGAGGAGATAAACTACCATTTAGGTGCCCAAATATTCGACCGGCGGTGACAGCCCAAATTATTCACCCGGCGAAAAAGTTCCGGCTCAAATCTCGATCGCGATTTTTTTCTTCTTCTTATAAAAAAATTTCTTTTTGTTGTTGTTTTTTGAATAGTGACGGCGGACAATAACCGGAGGGTCCGGATTAAAACCGGCTGGTGGTAAAAAAAACCGGATTTCCGGCTAAAACCGGAAAAGTGGCATCCCTGAGGCGATGTAGGTGATAGAAAAAACAAACAAAAACAAAACACATACACACACACACACACAATCAAGGTGCATTGTACAAGTTTAATGCGGCCTATAGAAGGAACGAAATTGACGTCAAACAGCTCTTTGTTATTGTTTTAGCCAGTAATTTTTATGAAAAGTTTTCACTCAATTTGTATTAATCAGACTATTATAACGCTTAAAGTTACACATCGTTTTGTAGTGTGATGGTACGCTATATCCGGCTGGTTATGTTGTGAGTTATTCTTTGTTTTTTGTTTTTTTGTTTTTTAAACTAAACGCAATGGATCAGTAAAGAAATGGGTTGTTCTTGTTTTGTTTGTTGCTTTAGGTCTCTTCCAACACAATTGAGGTTATATGAGAGACCGCTGAAACAAAAAAAAAAACAAGCAATCTAACAACAATAGTACAAATGTAAATCAAAATCATAACCTAAAGATATCATAAGCTAAATTATAAATAACCAAGAACAAACAGGCATAAGATTTACAGAAAAAAAAAATATCCCCTGTCAAAAATACAATCACAAACCAAAGAAGCAGGATAGGCTAGTAAAGAGAAGAAGAAACGACATCACTATCGGATCGTACACCCATGCGAACATCATAGGTATATGATTCAAGGGTGATGCTCCCATCCAACCACCCGCGAGTTATTCTTTGTTTTTTTGTTTGTTTGTTTTTTAAACTAAACGCAATGCATCAGTAAAGAAATGTGTTGTTCTTGTTTTGATTTAATCTTTAAAAATGTAATTCCGTTTCATGTTACACCGTAATACCTATCAAAAACCGAATACTGGTACCTGATGGTAAACGCGTGTAGGGTTTGGTTGTATGTACGTATATTATTTATTATTATAATGTCAGCAATACTTCAAACCAGGTGATTGCATCAGTATGAAGGTGGTGGTGGTGGTGGAGGTGGAGGAGGAGGAGGAGGGGGGTGAGGGTGGAGGAGGAGGAGGTGGAGGAGGAGGGGAGAGGGTGGAGGAAGAGGAGGAGGAGAGGGTGGAGGAAGAGGAGGAGGAGAGGGTGGAGGAAGAGGAGGAGGAGAGGGTGGAGGAAGAGGAGGAGGAGGGGGGGAGGAGGAGGAGGAGGAGGAGGAAGAAGAAGAAGAAGAAGAAGAAGAAGAAGAAGAAGAATAAGAAGAAGAAGAAGAAGAAGATGAAGAAGAAGAAGAAGAAAAAGAAGAAGAAGATGAAGAAGAAGAAAAAGAAGAAGAAGAGGAGGAGAAGGAGCAAGAGGAAGAGAAGGAGGAGAAGCAGAAAGAGAAGGAGGCGGAGGAGGAGAGGGGCGACTATATGAGAAATCGATGGAAAAATTAGAAACAAAATTGTATATTTATAGGTAAACAGGGAAAACAACGTGCTGATTCAAGCCTATTCGTAATAATAATAATAATATTCCAATCTTGAGGTCATTTTACTCAAATCTCGTACACATCAATGGCAGAGCTGCCAATCCATAACAATTTGAATTATATCTGTTTACAGGGGTGGCTGTTGTTATTTTAATGTTCAAAATATAATTGTGTGCTATATCACACCGTAATACCTATCAAAAGCAAAACACGTGATGGTAAAAGTGTGGAGGTTTGAATAGTGTGCGTATATTATTATTTATTATTATAATGTCAGCAGTAGTACTAACCAGGTGATTACATCAATACGAAGGTGGTGGTGGTGGAGGTGGAGGAGGAGGCGGGGAGGGGGAGGAGGAGGAGGAAGAGGATGATGAGTAGTAGTAGTAGTTGTAATAGTAGTAGTAGTAGTAGTAGTAGTAGTAGTAGTAGTAGTAGTAGTAGTAGTAGTAGTAGTAGTAGTAGCAGTAGTAGTAGTAGTAGTAGTAGTAGTAAAGTAGTAGTTAGTAGTAGTAGTGTAGTATAGTAGTAGTAGTAGTAGTAGTAGTAGTAGTAGTAGTAGAGTAGTAGTAGTAGTAGTAGTAGTATAGTAGTAGAGTAGTAGTAGTAGTAGTAGTAGTAGTAGTAGATAGTAGTAGTAGTAGTAGTAGTAGTAGTAGTAGTAGTAGTAGTAGTAGAGTAGTAGTAGTAGTAGTAGTAGTAGTAGTAGTAGTAGTAGTAGTAGTAGTAGTAGTAGTAGTAGTAAGTAGTAGTAGTATAAGTAGTAGTAGTAAATAGTAGTATAGTAGTAGTAGAGTAGTAGTAGTAGGTAGTAGTAGTATTTTTAAGTGAGTTTTCATTTTAATATCAAAGTAAATCGCCACATAATATATCCATATTTTGGACTATAGCTCACACGGTAGAGTCACGCTCTCAACGGCCAGTCGGAGTTGTCGTCCCGATAACGTCGCAGGTTCAAACCCCATCACCGCCGTGAAAAATGTTTATTCTCTATTGTCTTCTGGCAGTTTTCTACTCACTTCATCTCTTGTTGTTACCAACATAAGTGCCTGCTCCACTCACTTTTCTGAATTGAACGTATCATTAAAACGACGCGCGTACCGTACGCAACAATCATTGCCAGTTGGCAGGTCTTCAATGATCTTGTTAGTTGTACAGGAAGATAGAACTCCACGATAACCCCCCGGGAAAGGATCGCTGTGAAGATGTTGTAGATTGGTGTAACAACATTGCGAAATCCCAATCTCTCGGGAGACGGATGGTTGCTTGATGTATCAACTGGTTTCCTGAGCAGCTCGTATCGTGGTGGAATGGCTGATAGTTTTCTTTTGAGGTCTGCCTTGTTTTATATTTACGAGAGTTATTTATCTTATCGTATTTGTCATCTCTAAGGATGATTTGCTGATATTTTGCAGGAAAAAGGTGTGAGATGTATGTATGTGTGTGTATGTATGTATGTATGTATGTATGTATGTATGTATGTATGTATGTATGTATGTATGTATGTATGTATGTATGTATGTATGTATGTATGTATGTATGTGTGTGTGTGTGTATGTATGTATGTATGTATGTATGTATGTATGTATGTATGTATGTGTGTGTGTATGTATGTCGGCCTTTTTCAAAAAACTGCCAAATTCCTGTCCTTGGACGATAATTGGCTCTTTGACATATTTGATGCATATATTGTTAGCAAATACTTGCTTACACACTCTCACTACACATTACTAACTTGTATGAAACATAAAAAACAAAAATCGAGAGAGATTCAGGATAGATATGACATATTGAATTGACGGGGGTAGAGGAAAATACCCTGTCCTTTTTTTTGCATGATGCCTAGAAGTCGAATTCCTAACAAAATGGAGTGTCTTGTTGTATACACATATGAATTCAGCTGATGCAAATTGCCATCTTCTAACATCCTCATAAAATTTTGTAACAATCAGACTTTTAAAAATTTTATTATATATTAATAAAGTCTGTCCCCAAGGTGGTTACTCATTCCTGTAACGGCAGTGAAAATCAACCAATTAAAATCCTCTAAACAATAGAAGTGCAACTAACAATGTTTTATCGCCGTAGATACCTCTTTTCCATCATGACCGAAACTACAAACACATGGTTTTTTCATCCAGTGTGATTTCCAGATCAAAACCGCTTCAAGAATGGTGAGTAGAGTTCAACATTAGACCATGACCCTCATTCCTGTTACCAGGGCTTGTTATTTAAATTAGAAATTGAATAAAAAATAAAAGGTATCAGTATATAGCTTTTTTAAGGCTCTAAATAATAGTCATACTTTAATGTTGGAGTAAAGGATATTTTAGGGATAGTATGAATCGAAGCGAGATAAACTCATCCCTGTTACACTCATTCCTGTTACACCCTGTTTTGTAACAGGAATGAGGGATGTAACAGGAATGAGGAAAACATAACAGGAATGAGTAACAGGAATGAGGAATGTGAACTTTCATAAAATGAAACACACGTTTTATTGTAACTAAGTCCTTTGGAGCATAATGGCCCATAGAATCGGAGCTTACCCCTGTTTCTGTAGCATGAAACAGACATTTAACTTATGAATACGACGTTGGTCTATAGCAAAGTACATTCCCCAGCAGCACTGGTACCATAATATACACCTGGGTGAAGCAAAGTGAAGCAACCAGAATTAATTTCCTTGATTAAGGAAACCACTCTATGGTTGTGGAGATTTTCGAACCTGTTACCTCCAAGTCAGGAGTCCCTTTCGATAACAACTCGGCCACGGCGCCTCCACATGGTTACCATTAAAAACAATTTTTATTGCATACATATTCATTTCTTCCATTGCTGAAAGACTATTTTTAGTGCAAAGTTACCTTGCCAAGACCAAATGCCTAATGTCCAAACATAGTTTGTTGCCTGTTAGGCTCAGATACATTTTAGATGATTACTATGATTTTAACGTCCGGTATCGCTTGTACAAATGTGACATTGTATCACATAATAGTCTTCTTTGTTTCTTGACTTTAATTCTTGTTACACCTTGTTTTGTAACAGGAATGAGGGTGGCGAAATGGAACTTGATATTATTGTTCATTTTCAAGGGTCATAGCTTTGTTGTAACGATTGTTTTATTTTGTTTTCTTCATAAAGGCCAAAAAAGCCATGACGTCAGCCAAGAGCAACGACTTTGCCATCAAAGACGAGATGGAGTTCCTATTCGACGTGCTGTTTGTCTTAAAAAAGAACAAGACAAATACCAGAGCGACAAATTGAGGGGAAAGAAAAAGTCCATAAAAGATAAGACACCAAGAGAACAACGCAAACAGAGAAAGAATTGGATAAAAATTATCACACACACACTACAAACCGGAAACGGAAAAATCTTGATCTGAGTTACACTCCATCCTCACACTCAAAATCTCCACTCCAGTATGTCTCTCGTCAAAGATATCAAGCTACTAAAACAGGCTGTTCTCCTCTCTTTCTCATTTGAAAAAGAAATCCAAAAAGTACAAAACGCGCTTGGACAGGTCATTTAATAAACACAAACTTCCGTTGACACCCCGATCAAAAACTAGAAATCTTTTGAAAGATAGCAGAAAAAAATCAGAAAGGTGGCAAAATTCAGTGAAAAGAACATTACAATATCATTTTGCACTCCTATAAGACATCAAACATTTGAGGAACAGAAGGCACATGTACAAATCCGTGAAACATTTGGCAGCTGGTATGACTCTCAAAATATAAACTCTTGAAAAATTTCGGAAACGACGTCAAATGCCTCCGAAATTTCCAGATCTTGTCAAACAAATAGTACGAGATTTTTTCCTGAAAGGTGACATTTCTAAATTAGCTCCAGGAAAGAGAAACACAATAACAAGTCAACAAATAAAGAAGACTATTATGTGATACAATGTCACATTTGTACAAGTGATACATCTCTTGAAACCCATATGTGTCATTTTCTTCATTCTACCGACTGAAGCCATTTTGGGTTGTTACTCCAAGAAAAAGGGACAGAGAAACATGTGCATGTAAAAAATGTGAAAACATTAATATGGTTGCTTCAGCGCTTTGGAGAAAAGGAGTCAAGAATGTTCAAAAATGTTGTTGGTCACATCAATTAAATTTCATTCATTTCTACAAAGTGATTTGAAGCAACAGGTTTTCAAAGGTAATGATGGAGTCATGCCTGAAGTTGCTCCGGTTGACTTAAACAGTGAATCAAGTGATGAACATGACTAAGATGACATAGACATTAAGGTGATGCCGACTGAAATCGATTACAATGGTTTTCTCAAAAGATTGAATGAATACAAATCATTTGTTGAAGTGGTTGATGAATGTGAAAATCAAGCATTACGTGTTTGTGGAATAGTTGGGGCCAGCAGAAGTGTAATCAAAACTCGCATTGGTATTGGCAACAGGTTTACACATTTCATTCCAAATGATATACCTAGATCTCTGTGTGATGGGAAACGGTTATTTTCAGTCAAGCTGAGGGCCGATGGGGATTGCCTGCCTGCCTGTGGTGCAGTGTATGCATTTGGCAAACAGACGAAATACGAATAAGATTGATACAAGAGCTGGCTTTACGCAAGGACCATTATTTAAGTTGTCAGATTCAAACCTTACTTCACTCAATGACAACATCCAGACAGTTGTTGATTTTTTGTCACAAACTTGGACCATTATATTCCCGATATTCACATAAGTGATAAAGATACCATGGAAGAGATGTTCAAACTGGACGTTATGTCATTAAGTAAACCAAAATCATACATGGATATGTGGCAGCTTCTTGCTCTTTCTAGTGTTTTAAAAATGCCTATTTTGTCTGTTTATCCAAACATTCCGAACTGCCACAAAAGAGGTATCTTGAGTCAATTGATTCAACCTAGAGTTAAGTTAACAAACAATGTTGGTGCTCTTTTGTGGGTCTCTACAAACATAAGCCCCAAACCAATGTATTGGCGCCCTAACCATTTTGTTCCCCTTCTGAGTTCCAATCACTTAGCGTATTGAATTTATAATCCTTTCGAATAAATATGTTGTAATTACTCATTCCTGTAACAGAAAACTCATTCCTGTTACGTCCA
>NC_088367.1:47581210-47593530 GCF_034508935.2 Berghia stephanieae
TATTTATTGTTACATAAACAATGATCTTTGTTGAATTAATAAAAACATAAATTTGTTTTGTAGAGAGATTGTTTGAGATTTAAAAATATTTTTTTCAATGCAGGGTAAGTCTGCCATTTGGGAAATACTGAAAATGGTCGGTAAGAAGAGAGTTAAGCTCTCTGACTCTGACAATAATTGATGAATAATGTACTATATAAACAAAAATCGATGAGAATAAAATTAATCATTTGAATGAGATGTACGGAAAATTCTCATTCCCTGGACAGCAAAAGGAACTAGGTAACAAAAATGTGAAAGAGTCCCTGGGCATTGGGAGCCATCACTCATCAAGATGATACGGATACTAAAACTTGCCTTTTTTGGACATATCAACGGATACTAAAACTTGCCTTTTTTGGACATATCAAGACACATGACAACCTTAAAAAAAAATTTCTAGAAGGTATTGAAGAGGTAAAAGAGGGAGAGAGAGACCAAGAAGAAGAAGAAGATGTCACAAGACATCAGCGAATGGATGAAAAGCCAGTGACAGTGACAGAATGTGGAAGGATGGCGAAGGACAGAAGCTTGTTTCGGTTGGCAGTTAGCGGAGGCCAAATCCAGGAGGGATAAGCCATGATGATGATGATGATGGTAAAAGCTCAAGCTCAAGTTAGCTTTAAATATAACTTCTACCAGAGACGGTCTCTGCTTCTACTCTTCTAGATCATTTCCTTTCGAATGGACATCACTGCCGCATTAATGTTTTAGAGTCTTTGACAAGTGGGGGGTGGGGGGGGGGGGGGGGGGGGGGGGGGGTAGTTTAACCCTCTCCTTACCAACCATAGGAAAATCGTATTTCTCTTGTACATGACAACATTTAAAGAAGCTCTTTTTTTTTTACATCTATAAATGCTAAACTCTGTGTTGTAGACATAATTTTGCTGAACAACATTCTGTATAGAATTCACCTGTTACTTATTTGTTTGAGTAAGAAGAGTCTATTTTTGTGTCGGGTGGGTGTGAATTTTCGGGGGAAATTCTAATAATGGCTGTAAGGAGGGGGTTAATCGATCGATATTTGAGGGTGTACAACAGGGCCAAAAACTAGGATCATTATAATAGGGGTGTCCAGATAGCTCAGTTGGTAGAGCACTCGCTTCACAAAGAGGTCGATTCCGGGTACAGTCGAGAAATTTTTTATGCCTCCCCCCCCCCCCCCCCTGTCCACCCAGAATTGATTGGGTAGTTGGGTCTGTTAGATCTGGCGGAAATTTCTATTGTCCGTTTCACGCTATAGAAACCGGGGAAAACTCCTGCTCCACGGGCATGGTGGCTCTGAAGGACGACTTATACTATAATAGATGATAATTGGGAACCTGGCGATCTATCGCTGTTACTGTTACGTTCGTTTGTTTGTAACACGCTATTTGTGTCCGGACGAACATGATGCAAAACCATTTATCTGCTGTACTATGAAAAGACACGTACAGTATTTTAAAAAATGGTCAGAAAAGTCGTTATTCAAATTATATCCATCGATTTAAATGGCCGTCAACGTGGCAAAAACTCTCAAACCTGGACTGCGCGAGGTTTGAGGACTATTCTGTCTTGTTTGTTTTTTTTTTTTGTTTGTTTTGTTTTTTTTTGCTTTTTAATTTCTTTTTTTTTTGTTTGTTTTGTTTTAGAATTCTTTTTATTTTTTGTTTGTTTGATTTTTGGTTGACTTTATTTTGTATTGATCTACTGGTATTTCTATAAGGCCATAATTTAATCCTTTGTTCACTGTTTTTAATCGAGACCAACCCTTCGTCATAGTACCAGATACAGAAAGAAAATAATTAAACCCAAATTCGAGGGAGTTAGGTACGTATTTCATGTTTAAAAAATTAATTTTACACAGTATTTGGAAAAATGACTAAAAAAGAAATAAAAGATTAAATTGATAAATAAATGAATAAAAGGAGATAAAACAAACAAACAAACGAACGAACAAACAGACAGACAAACCAAGACTGTCCTGGTTCGTAAATCCTGCAATAGGCTATCATTGGATTGCTTCTCGGACGTTAGAAAGTCAACAGTTTACATCCCGCACTGAAATAGTGGCCATTAGTTAGTAGTGAAAAGAGTTTCATTTTAGTCTCAGCAAGATAACGTCAATGGAATGAGAAAAAAAAAATTATTGTAAGAGAGATACATGTATGTGGGGTGGGGGTGTGGGAGAGAGAGAGAGAGAGAGAGAGAGAGAGAGAGAGGAGAGAGAGAGAGAGAGAGAGGGATAGAGAGAGAGAGAGAGAGAGAGAGAAGGAGGAGTAGAGAGAGAGAAAGAGAGAGAGAGAGAGACAGAGAGAGAGGGATAGAGAGAGAGGAGGAGAGAGAGAGAGAGAGGGATAGAGAGAGAGAGAGAGGGATAGAGAGAGAGAGAGAGGGATAGAGAGAGACAGGGAGAGAGAGAGGGATAGAGAGAGAGAAAGAGAGAGAGGAGAAGAGAGAGAGGGATAGAGAAGAGGGGATAGAGAGGAGAGAGGAGGTAGAGAGAGAGAGGAGAGAGAGAGAGAGAGGGAGAGAGAGAGAGATGGATAGAGACAGAGAGAAATTGAGGAGATATTGGACATAACACTGAGAAAATATGTTTGGACGACGTGTATACAAAAAAACAAACAAACTCGACTTCACTCAGAATCGACTCCGTTCCCTTTGTTCCGGTGGTATGACACTCGCTTTCGGATTGGAAGGTCCTGGCTTTCGAGCCTCGCTCGGCGCATATATAGGTAGTTGAATCCTTGGAAAAGGCTCTTTAAAAAAAACCCCAAAAATTGAGCTTTTATATAGCGCAATATCCACGAAACGTGCTCAAAGCGCTTTACAAGGGGTCCCTGGCCACCAGCAAAACGTAACACGTAGGACATGACATGACGCCTGTCAGGCGATATTACAATTTTTTCGGACAGGGACAACGCTGTTAACGACCAGGCATTCATTTTACGATGAGAGAATGTGAGTAAAGAGCCTTCTCCATGGACTCAACTATGCGCCGAGCGAGGCTCGAACCCAGGATCTTTACTCACATTCTCTCACCGTACTCAGGCGTAGAAAGAGTACCTGGTCGTTAACGACATTGTCTCAGTCGGAAAAGATTGTAATATCGCCTGATAGGCGGCATGTCTCGTTCTATATGTTACGTAATGCTGTTAGTCCGAACCGTTTGCAAAGTGTTTTGAGCAGGTTTAGTGGATATTGCGCTAATAAAAGCCCGCGTGTATTTATTTATTTTACTTATTTGTGACCCTTCGTCTCAAAACGATATTAAGTCGGGTTGGTTAATAAGTTGAAAATTGAATTTATATCCAGAAATATCAGACTGGTGTTGAGTTTATATGAGTTATTGAGGAGAATGGATACCATATTTTGGGGTGCTAATGCCAACAATGTATATTTATAACTAGTTTCACATTAAATTCGGCTTTTACTTTTAAGCATCTGGTTCGTTCCGACATAATACCGTTTTGAGACGAGGGTCACATTTGGGTTTTCAGACTTGTAAACAAGTGCAGGTCGGCCATGACACGTCGTATAAATGAAAATGAATAAATAGATATATAAATAAATATAATAAATAAATATATAATAAAGAAATATATAAATAAATATATAATAAATGAATATATAAATAAATATATAATAAATAATATCTAAATAAATATATAATAAATAGATAATATAAATAAATATATAATAAATAAATATATAAATAAATATATAATAAATAAATATAAATGAATATATAATAAATAAATATATAAATAAATATATAATAAATAAATATAAAATAAATATATAATAAATAAATATATAAATAAATATATAATAAATAGATATATAATAAATATATAATAAATAGATATATAAATAGATATATAATAAATAAATATATAAATAAATATATAATAAATAAATATATAAATAAATATATAATAAATAAATATAAATAAAAGGGTAGATACCAATATAAATAAATAAATATATAAATAAATATATATTTAAAAAATAATAAATAAAAGATAAATAAGAGCAACAGATACCTATTTGAAGGTCTGATAAAAGGGCCTCACTCATTATTGTAATGAAAATTATACCCTCAAACATACGAAAATACCTAATGTTCATTACAACAAACATTAAAATTAGAGATTTAATATAGTGCAAC
Organism: Berghia stephanieae; assembly: GCF_034508935.2. Classification (NCBI taxonomy): domain Eukaryota; kingdom Metazoa; phylum Mollusca; class Gastropoda; order Nudibranchia; family Aeolidiidae; genus Berghia; species Berghia stephanieae. Next base: position 47,585,403 of record NC_088367.1, read on the forward strand.
ATCCACTAAACGTGCTCAAAGCGCTTTACAAAGGGTCCCTCACTAACAGCAGCACGTAACATGTAGAACAAGACAGATGCGATATTACAATTAATCCGACAGAGACAGCGCTGTTGACGGTCAGGTAGGTACTCATTTTACACCGGAGTGCGGTGAGAGAATGTGAGTAAAGAATCTTTTCCAGGGACTCAACTATGCGCCGAGCGAGGCTCGAACTCAGGACCTTCCGATCCGAAAGCGAATGGCATACCACAAGATCACATAGCTGCACAACAACGGTAAATCAAGCCCATAATTGTGTTTGGTTATTAGTGCAAACCTTATATTGTTATGGACACCTAACATCGGAGTAACTGAATAATTTTGCGGGTTAATAATGAATAATCAAATCTTGCAACAACAAAAAGTATCTGAAGCGGGTCTCTGATCCGGAATCCAGGTTAACAGGAACAGAGTAGCTATGCCTTTGCCATTCGGCCTCCCCAACCAAGGAAGAACCTGTAGCAGTCGAGACATCTCAATCGGATTATTATGAAGCGAAATGTCCTCTATCAACCACAATGGTAATGATAATAACAAGAATAAATAATTTTAATTAGTAATAATATTGAAAATCAGGAGCTAAGGGTAATCTTTTTAGGGACCGATCTTTCTTATACTTTTAACACCCCCCCCCCCCAACTCGAGGTCAACTTAACCTATTTAACCTAGAAGTATGGTTCTTCTTCTTCCTTTGATTGCCCACAATCAATTGGTTGATTATTATGGCAAATATGAAACTGCTTTCTAATCTCTCTGTATTCCTTGTTTATAATCGTTAGTCTAAAATCAATTTCCAGGGACATTCAGGGTCGTCAACGTTGGTCAGTGGTGATTTGTGTAAGGTCTAAGTATTTGTTCTATGTTCGCATCGGGTCAGTCCGACGTGGTGTCCTCGTTTGTAAAGTAAAGTGGGTCAACCAAAGTAAGGTTACCAAATGAAATGACCACAGAAAATCAATGGGGTCAACTGCCAACCTCTTCGGGTCAACTGAGTTCGAGTTGAAAATAAGTATGGTTAATGTCGTAATTAATTTTCTTTTCTTTCTCCTATTTACTTGATACCAACATTTCTTAACTCTATAGCACACGGTATGGATATTATAAAGATGTCATTTCACATTTTGGATTTCTTAATCGGTTTAAGACGTCTTTTTAAGTTAAAAGAATAGACTTTACGACAAAAATAACTGACGGTTATTTTCACCATGTGCATCCTTTGCTTACGTCATGCACATTAGTCGTCTTCTCTTTCCTTTCCCTCTTTGGCGCGACACGAGGGTGAAGCTGTCTAGGTTACAACGTCAAGAAAATTTTCGTCTTTTGACCACTATTTGAACAAATTACACTCGCCAGGACCAACATAAAATCCACAATGGAAATATCCAAACTTGTCGAAGTCTTGAGATCAACTCTTGATCCAAATGAGCGAGAAAAAGCTGAACAGCAGCTGACTGAGGTAAGCACTTTCTCAACTTTATGAATGCTAAAAAAACTCTCTTACTCTTACTTATTCTTTTAATCATTTAATCATAATCCAAAGTTTGCCACAAGTAATCGACCTCTGAAATAAGTAGAGAACGAGGTTTCTCTCGGCCCACCCACGTACTACGTCAAATATTTTCGCTGCCTACTTTGACATTGACATTGGATTTCATATTTACAAAAAAATCCACTCAGATTCAGTCAGCAGTCAGAATTGAAAATTCATCAAGAGACCCTTGGCTGCACTTGGCTTGTCCCCTTCTTGTGACTTATGATTGAAATATGACCTGACATTTTATATGAATTGATCCCGGGGTATAACTTGTCTCAAGTGAAAAACCTTAGAGATAGATAGGGAACTGACACTGTCCCAAATCTGGAAAGGCTGAAGGACTGACTGAAGGGTTTCCAGTTTGGCTGTCATTATTCCCAGACGCCTGTCTGGGGATAATAAAAATTCGTTATCCCCAGACAGGTGTCTGGGGATAACCAATTTTTGTTATCCCCAGACACCTGTCTGAGGATACTATCCCCAGACGCATGTAGCAAGTGGGCAGAAAGATTTTATGCAAAATGCCAAACTAGGCGTGAAAAATACCAAATATTCTGGAAAAAATACTAGTGGTTGTGTCCCAAAACAGTTAATATATCAAGTGATATTTAACACAAGATGAAAGTAAATAGTGATCAAATGTCAAATCCAGCTCTTTTAAAAAAAAATATTTTAAAGCAAATGATCAATGAAATTTCTTTTGTTACTTTGATCTGAAAACGTCAAACTGGCAATTCGACTTTTTATTTTCAACCAGGAAGAAAGTTGTTAATCATCAAATCTGTTCATAGTCCACCAACCATTTAAATTTTCATTACCAACCTACCTGATAACTTTATTGATCATCTCTTGTTTCTATAATTTGCTCATTCTGGCCACAATTTTGGGGCCGACCGGGAATAATTTTTATGTCGCGGACGAATTCCTAGGCCATGGTGTTGTTCGCCCCAAAGCCCAAAACCCACATCTGTTAGTTTCCTGTCTGCTTCGCACAAGACAATACAATTGAGTATCACACGTCCACAAAACTAGATCCAACAACATATTTTTATTCGAATCAGAGATGAAATTAACTACCAAAACAAGGAAGCAAAAATGGTGGAAATATGTTTAGCTCATATATGAATTTAAAATATTCCGATAGCGGTGTGGATAGGCAGCTCAGTGGGTAAAGCCACCTTTCATTTTACTCCTTTTAGCTGCGCAGATTCGACCCAGTCGCGACCGCCCCCCCTCCCCCCCCCCCCCCCCCCACTCCATTTTTTTTTTTTTACTTTTCTTTCTTTCTTCCCAATTGATTTTCATTGTTTTCACTTTTGTTCCGAGTTCCGAGCAAGAGTTTTTTTTTAATCAGTTGAATTTTTTATTTCTCCGATAATATTATTTCATTATTTAATTTGCTCTAGATCTATTATTGTTTTTTTTTTTTTTTTTTTGTTTTGGTCAATGATAATAATAATAATAATAATAATAATAATAATAATAATAATAATAATAATAATAATAATAATAATAATGATAATAATAATAATAATTGTAATATTTGTTATTATTATTACTATTACCATCATAATCATTATTATATTATTATCAATAATAGTATTATTTTTATTATTAATACTCTTATTATCATACTATTACTATTATTATTATTATTATTATTATTATTATTATTATTATTATTATTATTATTATTATTATTATTATAATTGTTGTTATTATTATTATTATTATTATTATTATTATTATTATTATTATTATTATTATTATTATTATTATTATTATTATTATTATTATTATTATTATTATTATTACAGTAGAATTACTTTAAACCGAAATTTTGGGGACCTTCTAAACCATTTCGGTTTAAAGACATTTTGGTTTAAAGTAAGTTCCCGTGTTGCAATGTTTTTCAAGGGTAGTAACGATTTAAGAAATTTGCTCATTTAATCGTATCACGGGTTTCCCGTTAAATGAAGTTGTTGAATAAATGCCGTCTTCGTAACCATTAATTTTTAAAAAAAGAATTTTGTGTGTTTTAAAAATATTTTTGGGGTTTTCGTTTTCAATTCAAAATTGTTGAAAGAGTTGAGTTCGGGATGCCGTGTAATTTACATATCTCCGTCTTGATCAACTTTTTTTTCATCGACTTCACATAGTATTTTGATTTTAAACTGAAACGTGTAAGCACAGTGCTTTCTTTTAGTCAACTTTTAGTAAAATGCAAAGCTAAAATAAGATCGAAAGTTCTTGTGCGATAATTGATAATGAATGATGCGCAGCTACTCAGAGGTGAAGTGAAATGGAAATGAAAAGGCGTGTCAATGCTAAGCTGTCTACTACACATCCCTCTTTTGTTGAAAAGCCATTAGGTTCAAAGGCCTAATTACATAGAACCCCCCTCCCCCCCCCCGCCGCTCACATACACACATTTAAACAAAGTGGAAATGAAATGGCATTTCAATGGTGAGTTGTCTACCCCCCCCCCCCCCCCCACTCCTTATCGTCATGTTGAAAATCCAGTCAGTTCCAAAGCATCAACACACGAAAGAGAACATCTCGCTTGCGTTATTCTACACCCCAACTCCCCCTCTTTCCTCATTTTTCGCCTGTCAGTCACCCACTGTCTTACTTTTCCAGTCTGTGCGATTGTGGTGTTGGCCAAGCCCAAGTGCAGTGATTGAAGTGTTTGTCTCCCCCCCCCCCCCCCCCCCCCCCCCCCCCCCACCCATCACCCTCATCTTATACTTTACACTCTGTTTAATATCGTCGGGCATTATTACGTGTGGCCTCATTCCGGAATTTTTGAAGAAAAATGTAGAGAGAAAAAGGGAAGGTGCTCTCAAGTTGTTTCGGTTTAAAGAAAGTCCTGCTTAGAAGTATTTCGGTTCATCGTAAGAATTAGTACAAAGATAATGAAGAAACTTGTACAATTTATTAAATTCTTTGCGGTTTAAGGTATTTTTCGGTTTAAAGGAATTTTACTGTATTGTTAACACTATTCCCTTCTCCGAGGGAAATCTCTCTTTTTCTTTTTTTTTTTTATTTTGACCTAAACCTTAGAGTTTTTTGTTTGCTAAACCTTTATGTAAATGTTCCGTTTCTGAGCATGAATTTCTTAAATTGTTTTTATTTTTAAAACAATTATTGTTTTTATTTTTAAAACAATTATTGTTTTTTTTTCTCCTATCTGACCATTTGGTCGCTCTCTGAATTTTTCTGTTTGTTTGCTTTTTAATTATTTATTCTTTTTAGACACTATTTGAGATCGGAGTGGGGACGAATATATTTGCTAGAAACTAGAAAAAAAAAAACAAGAGAGAGAGGAGAGAGAGAGAGAGAGAGAGAGAGAGAGAGAGAGAGAGAGAGAGAGAGAGAGAGAGAGAAGAGAGAGAAGAGAGAGAGAGAGAGAGAGAGAGAGAGATCTAATAATAAAAAAAAGAGGTGGGGGAGGATGGATGGGACATTTATCCCTTTCAACGTTCTGTAAAAAGAAGACGGAATTAAAAAAAAAATAATAAAATAAAATAAAGTGACGTTACCAGGATTCGAACCCACAACGTCGATTATGGTCAAACTTCCAGGGCAGACGACTAAACCATTCGGCCATGACACCCACTTCGAAGTCGACGCATATTGTGTATATGTAGTAACAACTGATTTTAATGTTGGTTAATTTTATGTTTTTATAGATATTTTATTAACTTTCCTTATTTCTATGTGCATCTGGAAACATTCCATATTCTGGAATGTGGATAATTGTTTAAAAGAGCGGAGTTTCAAATATGCGTCTGGGGATAATAAAAATTCGTTATCCCCAGACAAGTGTCTGGGGATAACAAATTTTTATTATCCCCAGACAGGTGTCTGGGGATAATCACAGCGTTCCAGTTTCCAAGGGATTCGAACTTTCTAACGAACGGTTGCAATGGTATTGTGTAATTGTAATCATAGTTTAGTTTTTAAACTTATATTGTTCATTAAAATTAAAATGACTTCTAGTATACCAGGTTTACAGTTTACAATGACAGATTTGAAGTGCAAACACCACCATTCTCTTACTCTTACGTCCCTATTCATGAATAAACTTAAATGTCGCATGACCTGCTTGAGAAAATGACCCCCGCCCCAGCGCTTCCATTTCCATCCAATAAGAAAATAATAGAATTAAAATGGAACTTGTCTGTTCTTTTTGTTTGAAAAGGAAATTTTTGGCCGATAGAAATGGAAATTTATCAAGTAGATCTGGCTCATGATTAAGCCAAAAGATAGTATACGCTTGGCTCATAACAAACATTGCCATCCGGAAGTATAACGGACCAACACACAAAAGTGTGTGTATCCATGAACGTTTATAGTTGGGTTAATACAGTTTAGCGAGAACTACTCGTAAACACGGATGGTAAAAAACAATAACAAAGACCTGAGTGACGTCAACTTCAAACTATCTATATCGAGTGATTCGTGTTTCATAAACTGTCTCAAGCTAACTTCACCATAAGATCGTGAAACAACACAAGACCATCATTATCAACATTCAAATTTCGGGCCGTTCTCAATTTGCTTTGCTTCGTTAGAAAGTGAGACAAGGTTCCAATTTAGCATACATACATGTATTTCTGTATGGTCTTTGTACTCTCTGTTCATTCATCAAATACATAACACTATTCATCAAATACATAAAGGTAGACCATTTTCCACAGATGGCAAGTTTATCTAATAATCAGTCTATCCCCTCATCACATGAGTATGAGTTCATCGTAGACGGCCGGTGGTCCGTTGATGGTCTTTGGATCGGTCTCCACCAACTTGTGGAGGTCAAAAGGCTGGCCAGCTTCAATGGGAAATCGGTGCTGTATTTTAGATCCTGCAGGAAACTGTCAATTTGGCTTTTAAAGCTGTTTATGCTTGGCGCTATAACTATTTTTTCAGGCTGGCTTTTTCATGTCTCAACAATTCGCTGACTAAAGAAATTTTTTTGGATGTTTAAACGGCAATTTTGTTTGGCACATGAAATATTTATAATTTATTGTCATTTTAGGTTCATAAGATCATTGGCTTCGCCCCTGTCCTACTCCAAGTTGTCATGTCTGAGCAAGTTGACATGCCAGTACGTCAGGCAGGTATGAAAATAATAGTGAATTATGAAAACAAGACTCATTAATTTGTTTTTTTTTTCCCCAGTCTGTTTTTTTTTCTTCTTTAGAATTATTAGAGGATTATTTTTCTCTCCAGCTTGTTATACAATGAAATCAGTCTTAGGAGATTGCTTGAAAATATTTGGGAGATAAAAATTGAAGTCGCTATAGTTATATATAAAAATCAGTGAAAATAGAGAGGCTTCATATGGGAAGAAAACAGACAATGGACGTTTCCCCTTCGTCAGCACGACAATGCGTCCATTGTCTGTTTTGTTACCATACGAAGCCTCTCCATTTTCACTCATCGTTAGTATTTTACGATCACCGGCTTCAGGCAGCCCCTATCGTTTTCTATATAAAAATCAACAATTTACCCATAAAAGGATGAAATAACTCTTCCAAATCTTTAGTCTGGCATCAACGTTCATTTTCAATCAGTTTTAACGACTTCGAGCTGTTCATGAAGTTTTGAAATTGGAGCCAAAATTTTGTAATTTTATCAGTGCTGATTGTTTTCCTCGGATCCGTGGAAATCCGCGATTTTGGAGTCCAGAGGAGGAATTTCCTCCTTTTGAAAATTACATTTTCTCGAAACAATGTGCTAGCAATGAGAGAGTTGATGTGTGGTGGAACACAGGTGCAGTTTCCCACTCTCCAGATGTTAGCTAGAGTATCAATAATAGTCTATCATCTCAATTGCTCTAAAAGTGGGGTCTAGTGCAGTAGAAAATGGAGCTGAAAGGCAATTGTTCAGCATTTTCCTACTTTTTCACTTTTTGTCACCATCAGCACTGTTCTATGAATTTTTCGTTTGGTGTTTGTGTGTCATAGTTTTACGACGCTACTAACTGCGACCAGTTGTTTCAATTTGGTATTAAGTCGAAATGTATTAGATTAATAAAATTGAGTTTAAACTCAATATGATATTGAGTTTAAACTCAATATGATTTTAAATAGAAAAATGAAGTATTTTTTTAGATTAGAAAAAAACCCAACATAATTCACTGTTCAAATTTTACAATTATATAAGCTCAGAATTTGATTTTCAACATTGGTTTATCCATGACATTGTACTGATTAGAGACTATTGGTTACTATTTTTTTCGTTTACTTTTAAGGTATTATCTACCTCAAGAATATGCTTACTCAATACTGGCTGGAGAGAGAAGCCGCCAATGTCACTGACACAATACCTTTCGACATTCATGAGCAGGACAAGCAGCCTATTAGAGAAAATTTGATTGAGGCCATCATCCACGCTCCTGAACCTGTAAGGTAGGAATATATTCTAATATGTATTCTGATTAGAGTTAGAGGCGTGCAAAGCTGATTAATTTTTTTTTGTATAAGATTTAAAATAAATATTAGTGTGAGAACTGGCAGAGGTAATATTATATGAATGTTAATTCTG
>NC_088367.1:47593630-47598725 GCF_034508935.2 Berghia stephanieae
AAATTAAAAACAAATTTGATGAAAAATTATCTGAATATTCGAATTAAATCCAAAAGACACGTTCATTTATTTTTTTTTTAAAAATATTTGTCTTGGTGAGACGGTGCTTGTACAATGGGGAGTTTTGAGGGTCTCAGACGGGGTCCAAGGTTGGTTACTTTTTCCCTTTTTTTCACTTATGTATCTTTAAGATCTGGAATGAAATCGCGATTTACGTCTTCGAAAAAAATTGCTTCAGTGAAACAACAAATTGAAGAACCACAAAAAATTACGTTTGTAAGGGATAAAGGGCGTTTTTTCTTCCACCCCGGGCATTAGTTATAACGGGATTTGATGTGTTTCATTGACTTAATTTGTATGACAAGTCAAATTTTGATCTATTTTAAAACGGCTAGCACACACAAAAAAATCAATTCTGAGGGGAAAAGTGTTGATTAAAAAATACAAGCGGCCAACCGGCCTGATAAAACGTGACTTGGCAATCGGGAGAGAAATAAAAAAATTAAAAATTAACCTGAACTATTTATTTGCATGTGAATGACCCTTGCATGTCCCGGATTATGTTTTTTGACCGCAAATTAAAACAAGGACATGAAAAATTTGCGGAGGTTGGATGGGAGAAACACCCTTGATCATATACCTATGATGTTGAGGGTGACAATCCGATATGATGCTTTCTTTTCTTTTTACACCTATCCTGCTTCTTTGGGTTTTGATTGATTTTTGAAGGGGAATTTTTTTTTTTGTAAACTTTTGCCTGTTTTTTTTGGTTTTTTAAAATTTCTTGTAATCTTTGGGGTTTATTTTTTTATTTACATTTGTATTTTTTTGTTAGATTTCTTGTTTTTTTTTTTTTTTCAGGTCCCATATAACCCAATTGTGGGGGGAAAAACCCAAAAAACAAACAAAAAAAATAAAAAACCAAAAACTAGATTTTTTTTAAAAAAATTTTTAAACATCAGCGTTTGGGTCATGACGGGGTTTTTTGGGAAGGAGTCCTTTTTATTTTTGAAAATTGGGGGCAAAAAATTTTTTAAACAAAAAGAATAAAAAATTTTTCTTTCAGATAGGCCCCCCGGATTTGGGTAAGGATAAAAGCTTTTTGAAGGACCCAAAACTTTTTCGGGGAGAGATATGGACTTTTTTCATTTTTAGGTCTTTTTTTTTTTTAAAAAAAAGATAACAAAAAAAAGATGGTGGGTTTTGATTTGTAAAACTTTTTTAACGTCTTTTAAATAAATGGGCATTTAAATTTAAAATTTTTATTTTTTTCCCGGTATTAAATATTTTTCACAAAACGGTTATCCAACACCTTGGAAAAAAAAATTAAAAAATTTAAATTACATCTTTTTTTTTTTTTTTTTTTTTTTCTCCGGGGGCGAATGTGTTACCAAAAAATTCAGATCATTTTCAAGGGGAAAATGATTTTTCCCCCGTGTTTTTTTTGCGCCCCCTTTTTACATCAAACCCGGGGGGTTTGAATGCTACATTAAAAATTTTATTTTTTGGGTTTTTTACAAATTAAATGCCCCAAGTGGGCAGGGAGGTACATATGACTCTACCCCCTTTTAAACGTTTTCCCAAAACTTTTTTTTGTTGGAATGGTTACTTTTTTTGTCCGGGCCCGGCCGGGCCCGGCTGAGAGGGGAAAAAGGGAATGTAATTAGTTTTGGGAATGATATTTTTTTATTTAAATCATCTCTCTTTAGGGGACGTATTATGCTTTTTTTTAATTATATTTTTTTGTAAAACCATTTGGGGGTTCCTCTTGGGGGGGCCCGGGTTGTGGGTGGACTTTTGGGGGTTCCAAACTAAGTACTTTTTATGGAGTGTTTTGGAATCTACACCTTTTTCTTATTTTTAACAAATCCCTTTTTTTCCCTTTTCTTTGCTTTTTGAAAATTTAGACTTTTTTCTATCCCATTTTTCTTCCTTTTTTTGGGGTGTAGACCTTAATGGGTTTTCAGCGCCGAAAACCCAAAAAAAAAAAACAAAAAAAAAAACAAAAAAAAAATTTTAAAAGTTTTCATTTATGCCAACAAACCCCTGCTGGTTTTCTTTAAACCCGGCAAACGATTTCAAGCTTAAGTTTACCCGGTTTTTTGGATTAGAAGGTCCCGTCCCCAAAACCAAGGGGAAAATTGGGGTTTTTTCCTTTTTGGGATTTGGTTTTTTATGTTTTTGTTTTAAAAATTGCTTTACCCCCCTTTTAAAAAGGAATGGGCCTCCAAAATGCCTCATTTTTTTAAAAAAGGGCCAAAATACTAACTTTTTTTAAAATTTTTTCCTTTTTGGGTTGGGGAAAGAAAAACTTTATAAAGTTTTTATTAACAGGGAAATTTCAAAATTTTGATTTTTGGTGTTTTTTTTGTTTTGGTAAATTGCTGGTTTTGGGCAAATTTTGAGCATTTTTCTTTTTTTGCCCTGCTTTTTTAAAAGAAACGGAGTTGAAAAATCGGCATTTCATTGAGTTATCTTTTTATTTAATTTTTTTAAAATTTTTTTTTCTCAAATAAAACCCCCCTTTATTTTTGGGAAATTCAATTTTAAAAAACCCCCATCAAGAAGTTTTCCACCTTTAAATTTTTAAATAAATTTTTTTAAAAAAAAACTTCCCAAAACTTTGTCAAAATTTTGGGAAAAAATTTTTTTTTTAAAGGGAAAGCCCAATAAAAAACTGGTTTTTTTTTTTAAATTCCCCCAGGAAAAAAACAAACAATCATTTTTCTTTTTATTTTTTCCCGCTTTTGTTAAAATTTTTTTTTAATCCAAAATAGTTTGAAAAATTTTAAACCTTTGGAAAGAAAAAAAAATGGATTTTTTGTGACTCTTTTTGGGGTTTTTATAATGAAGGGGAAATTTAAAAAAAATTTCTGATTACCATTTACGTTAAACCCGAAGCCCAAATTTTTCCACTTGGTTTCGTTTTTTCAAATATAAAAAAAGACTTTTATTTTTTCCCTTTTTTTTCACAGTGGGTGAAGAAAGGGGCTTTTGACAAGTGACCCCCCCCCGATTTCATTCGAACAAATAAGGTAAGGGTTTTAAAATTTTTTTAAATTTAAAAATTAAATTTAAGAAACGGTCCTGGGGTTTTTCAAAAAAACCCCTTTCCCAAAAGGGATCCAACCCACAATTTTTTGGGTAACCTTTTTAATCGGGGGTCGATGATTGAAAAATTTAAAAATTTTAATCAAGTGCTTGCTGGGGGGAGGGGAAAAAAAAAAAGGGGGAAAGGGGGGAAAAGCAAAATTATTGATAGATCATTTTGGGCCCAGTTTTATTTAAAAAATTTCCCCCCCCTCCCTTTTTAACATCATACCAACTTTTAAATTTTTGCCTTTTTTCGCTTATTTTTCGATCATTGTTTCGGATAGAATTTTTTTGGGGAAAAAACCCCCTGTTTTTAATTTCAAAAATGGCTGACAACTCAGCTAAAAATTACCCCGAAAAAGGAGTGGGGGGGAAGGGGGGGTTTTAAATGAATCAAACTGAGGTTTTTACAGTTTTGCGGAAATCCACCCTTTTGGAAATCTGGGGGGATTTTTTTTCCTTTTTTAAAAATTACTTTTCCCCCAATCAAATGTTCGGGAAAGAGAATTTATATGTGGTGGGGAAAAACAATGGGTTTCTCCACCAACCAAATTAAAAAAAAGCATCACTGAATTTTTAAATTTTTTTTTTAAAAGGGGGTTTTTGGGAGTAAAAAGGGGCTTAAAGCAAAAATTTTTTTTTTTTCCCACTTTTTAAAATTTTTTGGGCACAATCACATTTTTTTAATGAAAAAAATTGCTGCATTTTTTCTTGGCTAAAAAAATTTTCCCAATCAACTGAACTTAACCCCGTATTAAGTGGGGGTTTAAAAAGTTATTTTGTTTTTACATACAGTCCCCATTTTTTTTTCGTAAAATTTTGGGGAATTGGAAAACGAAATTTTCTCATTTGTAAAAAACCAACAAGCAAAAAAATTAAGGTACAGTTTTTTTAAACATACTCAAAGAAAGGGCAGGAAAAAGTTGCAAATTTTTTGATTATATTTGGGAAAAATTTAAAGTATTTTTTACCCATTTTCTTATTACCTTTTTCCTTTTCCGGGGGTTTGCTTTCCAAAACCAAATCTTTTAGGGTTTTTTTCCCCCTGTGACGCTCCCAAAAAACCGGGGTTTTTACTCCCGGCCGCCAAACTAAAGAAGTTTTTCCCAAAAAGGCAATGGGTTTTTTTCTTTGGGGAATTTTTTACTGAACCGAATTTCGACCTAGGAAGAGGGATGGAGCCTTCCTATGGGGGCTCTGTGGCTGAATTTTTTTCCCAATTAGGGTTTGTGGCCCCATGAAGGGATACGTAGTTTTAATGAAATTTTCCCAAGGGAAAGAATCAAAAGAAAGGGGGGGGATTCCCCCACCCCCATAGGGGCAGGGGGGGTTTCTTCCGGTCTTATCTCCCCCCCCCCCGTTTTTTCCCCAAATTTTTTCCCCCCCGTTTTCTTGGAATGAATTACTTAGTTTTGGGCCTGACCCGGCCGGAAAGGGCCTGGGAGGGGGAAAAAGGCAAAAAAAATAATTTTTAAATTTTTGGGGGGGGATTTTTTTTTTTCCTTTTTTAAAAAAAACTCTCGTTAAATTTAATTTTTTTATGTTAATTTTACTATTTTAATTTTAAAATTTTTTTAAACATTTGGGGAAAGAATTTTCCCCTTGGGTTTTGGGGGGGCTTTTGTTGGATAACTTTTAGGGGAAAAACAAAAAAGTAACCCCGCGGGGGTTTCCTGGGGGAACCCACATCTTTTTTCCCATTGGAAAACCCAACCCCTTTTTCCGGGGCCCTTTTCCCCTTTTTTTCTTTAATTTTAAACTAGAAATTTTTTTCTATCCCCCTTTTTTTTTTTCCCTTTTTTCTTGGGGCCCGATAAAAACCTTTTTAAAGTGTTGGGGAAACGGGCCAAAAAAACCCTTAAAAACAAACATAAAAAAAAAAACTGAATCAAAAAACGGGGGGTTTAAATTGGGAGATTTCCCTTTTTTAGACATTTGGGAACAAATTTCAAGAATTTAAAATTCCCCAACTTTACCCCTGTTTTTTTTTGTTTTTTTCATG
>NC_088367.1:47598825-47609631 GCF_034508935.2 Berghia stephanieae
TGATTTTAGACAAAATTTTCCCTCAAAAATAGAAAAAAACATTTTTCATAGTCATTGCTACATTATATTACCCCCCCCCCCCCCCCAACTGGACCCAACATCCAGTCATTATGATATTACTCCCCCCCCCCCCCCCCCCCCTCCCTCCCACACCCCAACTGGATCCAACATCCAGTCATGACTATGTTACCCTCCCAAAAAACACACACACACACACACACACACACACACACTAACACACCAGATACAGACGTCAACCCTTGTGCAATACAATTTATCACACATGGGCAAGTCTTAAGGCGTTATTCTGGTGCAAACATCTGAATCTTTCCCTCTCTCTCCAAAAAAAAAAAAAAAAAAAAAAAAAAAAAAGTTTTTAAAACAGCACTTTTAAAAAGTCAAAGCGCTTATTGCATTATTGCATAATAATTTCAACGGAGTCGACACACGGAAGGGAAAGAAAAAGTCATTCCCCTTCCTCATTCATTGTCTATCAAAATAAATAAGTCAACATCAACAAAATAGTGGCCAGGCAAATCAAGCCCGTTTACACATCTCACATTTTTTTCTCCTTTGAGTCTGCAGTTCGAATCCTCCTCTTCATGTCGAGTAGGATGACCTAGCTCTTTTAATGAAAGACAAATTGGTACCATTAAAATAAAAGAGAGAAAAATAAAAACCCAATGGAAAATGTAAAGCAGTGACAATCCCGTCAGGCATGTTGGAAAAACTCACAGAGTTAATCTTAATCAGCATTTCCGTAAAATGGAATTTCTTCCATCTTCTCGTCGAAAGAAAAGATAGAATTTTCCCATTGATCACAAGAAGACGAGCATCACCAAGGATGTTTTGGGGGAAAAAAAAAGTGGCGATAGCAGATTTGTCTACCGGGACTTGAAAAAATTTGTAAGTAAAAATTAACCAATTTGTCATTAATAGGTTAAAATATTGCTTTTAACTCCCTTATAGACTAGCTACGGCAACCAAACTTGGTTTCAAGAAGTTTTATTGAATCAAAGATTTGATAGAATTGTTGGTTTGGAGCCAAAAATCCGTAGCTCTACAACATTTTCCAGTGGTAGACAAGTCTGCAATAGCCATTCAAACAGATTTGTCAACCTGTATTGTCAAAGAATACTATTCAATCTACAATAACTTCTCCATCGTCGATTACTTCAATCCTTGTTGATTGAAAACAACATTTCCCCCCCCCCCCCCCCCCCCCTATCCCAAAGACATTTGGGCAAGATAACTCTTGGTGCCAAAGGCCCTAATCACAGATAACATTGTACATGTCCACAAATATCTGTGCTTTGTCTATAGTCGTATAGATGACTAGGTATGGTACGATATACGGTAGTGTTACAATAGCAGGTGGTGGTGGCAGGGCGGACTCTTGATGGTGTGCTTGTTTATGTGTGCAAGTACGCATGCACCATGAAACACACAACACATCACATTAAACCATCAAACATCACAACCACAACCACCACATGACAATGTGGGTTCTTCCCCCTTGTTTTCAATCCCCATTGGAAATTATTCAATGGGATTATCGTTTTTAAAAAAAAAACAACACAAATAATGACCGGATGTCCCATATCCAATGAGTTGATGGACTGGGACACCTCAAGTCAATTGACCAAATCCACGGATGTCCCATATCCAATGAGTTGATGGACTGGGACACCAATTCAAACAACAACTAATGGCTGATGTCTGACTGGTCACATACATCTCATCACAACGTGCTCAATCCAGCTTGAATTAGAACAGAATCCAAGCAAAACCGACAGCACAACAAAACATGACTGTCTGTATACATTATATTTTTTCGAAGAAAGTATAACAAACAGTAATGAAGTATAGTGTATAGTGCAGTCTGTATAAAATCAACATATCTAGATTGTTCCAAACAAACAAAAATTGTGACTTAGAGCTGTGTTAATTTTTCAAGAGGACAGTTTGGTGAAAAATCAAAGCTGTGTGCAGACGATACGGGAGCCCAAATTTTTGAAAGACAATCACAGCTAGAGATGATAGTCTTTGTTTACAAAAAAAGTTAAGTGAACAATGACCAATGCTCAAATATTTTGCAAGAGAGCTCTCGTGTCTGATCCCAACCTGTTTTCTCTCAGGTGAAAAATGAAGTGTTCACTGACTGAAATTCCACAGAGACTGTTGATATCATTAGAAATTATAAAATGAGAGGGTACTTAGATTTAAGCAAGTTGACCTTACAGACTGCACTGTAATAAAGGAAGCAGCAGCAGTAGTAGTAGTAGTAGTAGTGGCAGAATAAGTGGCAACTGTAGCAGCAGCAGATTGGTAAAAATAAAAAAAGAGGTAGTTACACAAGAATTACCAACCAACATCTGTCGTAATGGTATTAGAGAGGAATTTATTGTGAGAGAAGCCCATCATCGTAGCCACCGGTCAACAACTAAAGGTTGCTGCCATTGGCTAATGGACAATGGACATATCCATACACATCCACATCGTATGACATTAGGGACCACAGGGGGACCAATCAACACATGATTGTAAACCATGTGATAGGCCATTACATATCCTGTGTCTCTTGTCAGAACCAGTTGAAGATGGTTATATATTTACAATTCAACATTATTATGTCATGGCATCATCTACAAGCGGACTTTTAAAAAAGCATATATACGTAGGTGGGGAAGAAAAATCACAACATTCAATAATCAATCAAAGGGTATGCGTTAGTTATCGGGTTAGCACGCATATTTAGCAGAATTATGAAAATTTGATGGCGTGAAATCTTCTATGGACAGATTAGCTGAATTACTCTTAATTTTATCAACTGCAGAAATATATTGATTTTACAGGATACCCCCACCTATGTACATAACAAAAAAAAAAAAAAAAAAGAAAGAAAAATCATTATAGTTGAGTATAAAGTATGCATACGCATACAGAAAAAGAATTATGCACCCACATTTTTATCCGCACACGAAAAGGCAGAATTGTAATGACTGCCCTTTCCTGCATCAGCGATATAATAATATATGATATAAAGACACGTGTAGATATATCAAAGAGTCAAAAATCAATAAAGAGTGGGTATGATTCACTGTCAAACTCAATAGAGTGGGTATTCAACAAACCAATATAACACAACCACTTGACTTTGTCAATTCTCCCCCAAGACTATCCTGTTTAGATACCAAAGTTGAATGTGCTCGGCACTTGTCTCTCAGTGAAATTGTAGCCACCGCCCTCTTCAATCTTTTTGGAGTCTGAAAACAAACAAAAAATGAAGCATGATAATTTCAACCCCTCGGCAAATAAAAAAATAAAATATTTTTATATACATATATATGAAGAGTGGTTTTCCAATTAAAAATAAAGTTTACGTTTCAATTTTTCTCATGGATGGAAAATCTCAAAAAGTAGAAAAGCCGAGAACAAGTTTTGGAACACCAGCCTTCATAAATATATCAAGTGGTCACACAAATAATGAACCGCTCTTTGTCAGCTTGTATCTTTGAGACTTTTTATTGGATTTCTTATAAATTTAAAAGACAAAACAAATCTTTTATGAATGTTGTTTGAGAAACAAAAAAGATATTCAAAACCAAGTTCAGAAATACGACAAATTCCTTGTTTTTAATTTTAACTGATGGAGTGCACACCTGCCAACCCCTAATATCCACTAAGCGTGCTCAAAGCGCTTAACAAGAGATCTCAAGCCAACAGAAACACCATGTAGGACGAGACACAATGCCAGTTAGGCGATATTACAAGTATTTTTTTTCGGACAGAGACAACACTGTTAACGACCAGGTACTCATTTTACACCCAGAATAAAGTGAGAGAATGTGAGTAAAGAGCCTTTTCCAAGAACTCAACTATGCACCACTCAGGACCTACCAATCCAAGGGTGAATGTTTGTTTTTTTGTTTGTTTGTTTGTTGCTTTAGGTCTCTTCCAACACAAATGAGGTTATATGAGAGACCGCTGAAACAAAAAAACAAGCAATCTAACAAAATAGTACAAATGTAAATCAAAATCATAACCTAAAGATATCAAAAGCTAAATTATAAATAACCAAGAACAAACAGGCAGAAGATTTACAGAAAAAAAAATATCCCCTGTCAAAAATACAATCACAAACCAAAGAAGCAGGATAGGCTAGTAAAGAAGAAACGACATCACTATCGGATCGTACACCCATGCGAACATCACAGGTATACGATTCAAGGGTGATGCTCCCATCCAACCACCCGCCAAGGGTGAATGTCATAGTGCTAGACCAAATAGGAGCGCAATTTTATTGCTTATCTCAAGATTGTGGAAAGTGATTTAAGGGGCAGCTCATTAACAAACTAAATAAGAAAATTCTTCTGTTTTGCTTTTTTAAAAAAATTCAATAGTTACCATTGACAGCCTGTCTCTGGTCGGCCAGTTTGAAGACTTCCTCCAGCTCTGTCATCTGGGCTGGTGTGAGGTTGGAGATGAGGAGCTGGTACCAGGCACCGTCCTGGTTGGGGAGGTCTGAGGAGGAACAAATCATTCCAGGTTAAAATATCCCTGTGGATATGGACTTATACATTGAGCTACTCTAGGAAAGAGTTACTCCCCTTTGTTATTATTTTGTTGACTTCAGTAACAGATTAATTAGTCATCGTTCGTTAAGTAATAATAATAATAATAATAATAATAATAATAATAATAATAATAATAATAATAATAATAATAATAATGAAATTTATTTATAATGCGCCCAATCCTCTATACAATAAAGCTCTAGGCGCAAAACAATAACTTCAATCCATTCAAATTTCTCTCTGCTCCATCTATCTCTCACTCACTCTCTATCTATCTATCTATCTATCTCACTCTCAGTCCATTGGTAAAAATATTATTTATGCTTAACAATGCCCCAAGAGAAGTATGCACCCTTTGTTCACTACTTTACTTATTTGAGCTATATTATTTTGTCCTTCTACTTACAATGTTATAGCGATATATTTGTATATAACTTAAGATACAAAACAGAAAAGATCTTGCATTTTTAAAAAACTATTATTAAAAAAAAAAAAAGGGGGGGGGGGGAGAGGATAGGGATAAGAACATATAACATATAATGCATAGAGCATAATTCAACACAACATAATACCAGGTAGCAAGTTGACAGATTATAATTTCCTCCGTTGTCAAATTTTCTATCACAAGAGGACTTTGTAAGACTATCAGTGTATAGCTGACTTACTGGAAAGAATAGTTTTGAAGCTAAAATATTCATCAACAGTGCAGTCCTCTTCGTCAAGAAGAGTAGTGTACATCTCTAGGTCATTCTCTTCCTCATCGTCACTGTCGTCATCGTCATCGTCGTCATCATCATCTCCAGCCTCTCCATTGGCTGACTTGGTGGCTTTGGCTTTCTGGTGACAATCAAATACATATTTTTAATGTTTTAATGTTTTTAAGTGTTTTACGGCACTTGCAACACATTAAGGTCATATCAGCGCCAGTAAAAAAGGAAGAAAATGGGATGGTAAAAAGTTCTAGAATTACAATTAAAGCACAAAAGAAAAGGTGAGACAAAGGGGAATTGGTTCAAATAGGGAACAGATGTAGATTCCAAGAGCACACTGTCAAAGTACTTAAGTTTGAGATCACTTAAAAGTCTCATCCAGACAAAAGGACAGGTCCCAACTCAGAGGAATACACTCAAATGTTTACAAATCATAAAATATAATATGAAAACTAAACATAATACAATGCATAACAGAGAGATGATTTACAAGGAAAAAAATCATCTCCCAAAACTATAACTATACATTCGACTGTTTCCCTCCCAGCCAAGGAACTCCGGCAAGGATCAGGACAAAACTAAGTAATCTCATTCCAAGACAACAACAGGAAACAATTGGAAAACGGGTATGGGGGGATAGAAGACACAGCATGTACCTCCCTGCCCACTATGGGAGGTCAGGATCCCCACCCAGCAAATACATATTCAATAAAAGTTAACTCATTGGCTTTCTGGTGACAATCAAATACATATTCAATAAAAGTTAACCCATTGGCTTTCTGGTGACAATCAAATACATATTCAATAAAAGTTAACCCATTGGCTTTCTGGTGACAATCAAATACATATTCAATAAAAGTTAACCCATTGGCTTTCTGGTGACAATCAAATACATATTCAATAAAAGTTAACCCATTGGCTTTCTGGTGACAATCAAATACATATTCAATAAAAGATAACACAATGGCCTTCTTGAGCTTTTATATAGCGCAATATCCACTAAACGTGCTCAAAGTGCTTTACAAGGGGTCCCTGATCAACAGCAACACAACATGTAGGACCAGAAAAGACGCCTGTTAGGCGATATTACAAATTTTTCCAACAGAGACAATGCTGTTTACTGCCAGGTACTCATTTTACGGTGAGAAAATGTGAGTAAAGGGCCTCTTCCAGGGACTCAACTAGGCGCTGAACCCAGGACCTGAAAGCGAGTGTCATACCACAAGACCACATAGCCGCACTGGTGACAATGAAACACACATTCAATAATAAAAGTTAACTCATTTCCTAACATTGCACACAAGACTCCAAACTAATCTTAAAAACTAAATAAACATTCAGCAAACCATACTGTTTTGTTTTGTTTTTAAGGGTTTTACGGCGCTTGCAACACATTTAGGTTATATCAGCGCCAGTAAAAAGGAAGAAAATGGGATAGTAAAAAGTTCTAGAATTACAATTAAAGCATCCAAGAAGAAGGCAGAGAAAGGGGAATTGGTTCAAATAGGGAACAGATGTAGGTTCCAAGAGCACACTATCAGTGTACATAGTTTGAGATCACAGTTATGTCTCATCCAGACACAAGCACAGGTCCCCGCCAAGAGGAACACACTCAATTGTTTACAATCATACATATGTAAAAGGAAAAATAATACAGTACATAACAGAAGATATGATTTACATGGAAAAAAAAATATCATCTCCCAAAAATAACTATACATTTGACTGTTCCCTCCCAGCCAGGACAAAACCAAGTAATCTCATTCCAAGACAAAGACAGAAAGCATGTTGGAAAACAGATATTGGGGGATAGAAGACAGTATGTACCTTCCTGCCCACTATGGGACAAATCATACTGGTCAACGCACAGAGACAGTGCTTGATTGAGTACAAAATGGTATTGTCTGCTCACTCCTAACCAAAGACATGACTCATAACGGATCACTTTCTCGCCTGTCTCTGATCCTTGGGAACAATCCAATTCAATTCAATTCAAATATTTATTTATTGTCGGCATTTTAAAAATGTTTCATAGATAATGTAGTCAGGCTAATAGAAGCCTTTGACCGACATAGGTTATAACACATAGTGCATAAAAATACATAGTAATACATTTTCCTTTAAAACATTCCCTCATCAAGATTCCAATCATGACACACAAAGAAAAGTAACATAATATTATATATATATATATATGTACGGTTAGATTAATTACAAATATTACATTTGCATGGCTGGCCATTCCATGAGAGGATATGATTTTTGAAAACATTAAAATTTGAAATTTTCCTGATGTGCTCGGGAAGTTCATTCCAAAGCACAGCAGCAGAATATCTGAAAGATTTTTTGCCATAAGACGTTGTTCTGACCCTTGGAATATCAAGGAGGTTTGAATATCTAAAATTGTATCTGTTATTTTTCAAAATGACCATATCAGATAGACAAGGAGGAGCAATTTTGTATAAAATTTTAAACGTTTCCAAAGCAATTGTTCTCATTCGTCTTATTTGTAGGGATGGGACTTTGGCCTTTGAAAGTAATTGGTCGTAGGATCTTTTTTCATCTTCATAAATAAAACGTAGTGCTCTTTCTTGTATCTTTTCAAGTTTATCACAATTTGTTTTAGAACAGAAATGCCAAGCTAGTGGACAGAAATTGAAATTTGACAATACAAAAGAGTGAAATATTGTTAACTTGTTAACTCCAGCTGAAGCCATCGAAAGTACAAGATTGTTTGGGTCAATTCATTGAAGAAGACGAGCCATTGTGGTTTGTCTTTGAAGGATGCTCTTGTGTGTGTGTGTGTGTGTGTGTGTGTGTGTATGTGTGTGTATGGTTTGATCTTCAGACAAGGTTCTTAAAATAGCAAATCAAATCAGATCTCTTCAGTGGAGACTACAGTTTAGAAAGAAGAGCTCTAAGCGTGGGAACAAAAGAGAAAAAAAAATATGGAAAAAAAAAGAATGCTAGAAAATTCACCATTTTCTCCAGAAACTCCATGTACTTCTGGTTGGCTTCATCAATATCGTCTTCATCGCTTTCCAGCACACCTGGTGATAGACGAAATCAAAAACATGTCATTTTTTGCCCCTCCCCATTTCATTTTCCTTACCGTACAGTTATACTTTGACCCATTCATACAAGTTTCAAGTTTTTATATTCAATCTATTTGTCATGGCATTTTACGTGTCAGGAGTTGATGATGATGATGATGAAGAAGAAGAAGAAGAAGAAGAAGAAGAAGAAGAAGAAGAAGAAGAAGAAGAAGAAGAAGAAGAAGAAGAAGAAGAAGAAGAAGAAGAAGAAGAAGAAGAAGAAGAAGAAGAAGAAGAAGAAGATTTGTTTGTTTGTTGCTTTAGGTCTCTTCCAACACAATTGAGGTTATATGAGAGACCGCTGAAACAAAAAAACAAGCAATCTAACAAAAATAGTACAAATGTAAATCAAAATCATAACCCAAAGACATCATAAGCTAAATTATGAATAACCAAGAACAAACAGGCAGAAGATTTACAGAAAAAAAAATATCCCTTGTCAAAAATACAATCACAAACCAAAGAAGCAGGATAGGCTAGTAAAGAGAAGAAGAAACGACATCACTATCGGATCGTACACCCATTCGAACATCATAGGTATATGATTCAAGGGTGATGCTCCCATCCAACCACCCGCAAGAAGAAGAAGAAGAAGAAGAAGAAGAAGAAGAAGAAGAAGAAGAAGAAGAAGAAGAAGAAGAAGAAGAAGAAGAAGAAGAAGAAGATTCTATAACCTTGTGATAAGATGTGATGTCGAGGTTTCTAAGCAACTTTTATTCCAACAGAAAACAACGGATAAAAGGAAAGCATGGAGAGACTATCAAAACATAAAAAAACCACCCCTGTTTTCAAGTCTTACCTTCAACATCATCTTCCTCTTCATCTGAATCACTGTCTTCCTCTTGAGCCAGGACTGAAATCAAATCAGATATTGTTAGCTAACATTACACATACATATCTCTCTTTCCATCAACATTCAAATTGTACTACCATTTCATAAAAAAAAAGTATTGAAAATAAGTTGGGTTCTTTATATGTTGAAGAAAATGTAAATTGGACAAATTGTTAAGCATGGTTGCCAATTCAGGAGGCAAATATTTACTGAACTTTTACACAAATCCATAGACCAATCCCTTAATCCCTTTCTGAGTGCTGAACTCTAGTAAAAAGACATTATGTGTTACTTTTTGCCGTTCAGCAGATGATTGGAAAATATACTGAGGGTTTATAACATACTGAATTCAGTAAATATATGGAAAATTGGCAACCTTGTTATATGTCTAAGAAACTGTATATTGGAGAAATTGTTAAGGACAACAATAGAGCTATTATTTGAAAATTATAGGTTGAAAATAACATCCTATCTCAAGTATGGGTAACTAGAAAACAAAATAAAAATGGTGGAAATATTAGATTCCCTACTTCGAACAAACTTATTGTAGCATTTTCATCAAAAGCAGACCTGCCTATTAATACGATATTTTGTTTGTTTGTTTGTTGCTTTAGGTCTCTTCCAACACAATTGAGGTTATATGAGAGACCGCTGAAACAAAAAAACAAGCAATCTAACAAAAATAGTACAAATCTGGGATGCCACCAGGCAAATTAAAAAAAGCCTGAAAACTTGGGCGGACGAGATATTGGTATTATGTAATATATTACTATTACTAGTATAAATCCATTTTTATCATTAAACATAAATTTACTTTTTGTAAACATTTAATGAATTGTCCTTTCCACATGTTAAGGGCCTACAATGTTATTCAAATAAAAGGCCAGAAAGTGTAGTTTTGTTTTGATTGCTACTTTATAAAGCAGGCTACAATATCTTTTATTTTTTACCGAAACCTAGTGGTTATTCAGCTTATAAATACAACCCAGGAATCTCACAAAAGACATAGTCAAAAGGTAAAAAGAAAGAAGAATAAACTAAGCCAACCACCATTGCTTTATTCTAGGCTAATGTATTATCTCTGCATAACCAGATGATTTAATGGATGGTAGAGAGAGAGAGAGAGAGAGAGAGAGAGAGAGAGAGAGAGAGAGAGAGAGAGAGAGAGAGAGAGAGAGAGAGAGAGAGAGAAAGAGAAAGAGAAAGAGAGAGAGAGAGAGAGAGAGAGAGAGAGAGAGAGAGAGGGGGGGGGGGGACTTCTCTACCAGAATAATTTATGAATTGATCTTAGGAATTCTATATCAAAAAAAAAAAGAAAAAAAGAGAAATGGAGAGAAAGGCAAAGGGAAAGAGGAAAAGAGAGAGAGAGGGAGAGATATTTGTCCCTCCCCTTCCCCTTCAACCAAACCATCAACTACTAGCTAATCAAAGAACACCACTGTTCGTCTGTGTCAATTGTGACATCAGGTGCCATTCAGTCTGGCCCGACGTCATAAAAACGGGACCGTCACTAAATTTCATGAGGCTATTGCACAGGTGTCAAAATATGACATAAGACATAATGGTGATTTTGAGGGAAATGTTTGACACGG
>NC_088367.1:47609731-47614731 GCF_034508935.2 Berghia stephanieae
TGAATGGCACCAGATGTCACAATTGACACAGACGACCAGTGGTGTTCTTTGATTAGCAAGTTGATGGTTGAAGGGGAAGGGGAGGACAAATCTCTCTCTCTCTCTCTCTCTCTCTCTCTCTCTCTCTCTCTCTCTCTCTCTCTCTCTCTCTCTCTCTCTTTCTCTCTCTCTCGCAACCATCCATTAAATCTTTACAAGAACTAAATTTATGTTTAATGATAAGAATGGATTTATACTAGTAATAGTAATATATTACATAATACCAATACAAAACTATGTTCCTGTTATTTTTACACTTTGCTTGCATTTGACCGATAGACGGAGACACTTTCCTCCTTTTTGACAAATTGCTATTATTATCACTGAAAAAAAAAACACTCACCAAAACCACTACATCATCTCTACCACCACTACTATTACAACCACCACCACATCATCATCCCTACCAACACTACTACTACAAATAAGACCACATCATCCCTACCAGACCACCAGTACTACTACAACTACCAGCACATCGTCATTCCTACCACAACTACTACAACCACCACCACACAATTATCTCTAAAAGACCACCACTACTACAACCACCACCACATCATCATCCCTACCACCACCACTACTACAACCACCACCACATCATCATCCCTACCACCACTACTACTACAACCACCATCACATCATCATCTCTAAGACCACTACTACTACTACTACTACCGCTACTACTACTACTACTACTACTACTACTACTACTACTACTACTACTACTACTACTACTACTACTACTACTACTACTACTACTACTACTACTACCTTATCACCACCACATAATCATCCCTACCACCACTCCTACTACAACCACCACCACACCATCATCCCTAGCACCACTACTACTACAAATAACACTACATCATCCCTACCACCACTACTACTACAACTACCACTACATCATCATTCCTACCACAGCTACTACAACCACCACCATACAATCATCCATACGACCAGTACAACTATAATCACTACCACATCATCCCTACCACCACTACTACTACAACCACCACCATCATCATCCCTACTACAACCCCCAAATGTAATTACACTTTCAACTTTTGAAATTCTCCGAGTCGTGTCAGAAATTGCTGCGAGACAAATTTTGGATCGAATCTCAGTGAATTTGAGTGAAGTTTAAATGTACAGGTTATAGTTGCATGGGTGGGTCATGATCTTCACAATGAAAAATTTTCTCCTTTTATGTAACCAGTCATTCTCACCCCTGATAGCTATTGATATTAATTTGTCTATATTTTGTTTTTAGCTCCTTATTTTATCAATTTGAAAACTGTTAACTCTCCTTTCTTTTTTGTGGTTATTTGCTCTCAATTGCAATAATAAGTACTGAAACAATATTCCATATTTGATATTTTTCAAATCCCTTCAAAGCCCTTGACGTTGATTTGTATCTCGTCCGCCCAAGTTTTCAGGCTTTTTTAAATTTGCCTGGTGGCATTCCTGATTATTACATTTTGGTCGTAAAATGTGTGTGTGTGTGTGTGTGTGTGTGTGTGTGTGTTATTACGCGTTATATCCAGCTGGCGGATGTTGTGACTATTTTACCTCAACGCATGGCATCAGTCGGTGATTTTTGGAAAATTCGAGACCAAAAGAAGACATCGATGTTAACTTATTTTGAAGAATTGTGGGAAGATTTCGTTGTCATCAGTCCCTGATGAACTAAAGATTGAGTGTCTGCTATTAAGCGTATAGCATTGATTGCTTTTTAAAGTATCGACAAAATACGCTTCAACAGTCGTAACATCACTTCCTTCGTAATGACGCATGGTAACTTAGTAACTGGCTCTAAACTATCGGAACAATGGCGGACGGCCTTATGAAATATTTCTCCGACCAGCATAAAAGCGTATCCAGAGGAAAAAAAACATTATAAATCTGATAATGTTTTGACTTTTACACATTCTGATCAAGCCAGCATGAAGAATAAAAATTACCGATTTTCTTTGTTTAGAACCACTATGGCCGCCGTTGCTGGGCGACGTGACATCAGACTATTGAATCCAATTGTGGAAACTTATTACATTTTGGTCGTTAAATGCATATGTGTGTGTGTGAGTGTGTGTGTGTGTGCGTGAATGTATGTATATATTATGTATGTATGTATGTATGTGTGTATAAGTATATATCTATTTATATGCGTGCGTGCGTGTATATAGTATGCACTTGGCTAATAAGCTCATAACATTGCCATCCGGAAGTATAACGGACCAACACACAAAATTATGTGTATCCATGAACGTTTTTAGTCGGGTTAATACAGTTCAGTGAGCATTACTCATAAACGCGGATGGCAAAAAACAATAACAAAGACCAGAGTGACGTCATCTTCGTTCTATCTATATGATAAGTGTGTATGTATGAGTATATATCTATTTATACTCGTGCGTGTATGTGTGTATATGTGATAAGTGTGTATGTATGAGTATATCTATTTATAACTCCATATATTATATTAAGACAGGCCTAGCGAATGACCAGCTTTTGTTGTCATCTCTCTATTGTCCATCGCCTGAGTCTGGACGTGGCAATCCCGTGTCCCCTTCTCTTAATTGCTAATACTGACGGGATATGATTTAGTCAGGGGTAGTAACGACGATGACGATGACGACGATGATGATGGTAATGATACTCGTAGTGATGATGGTGGTGGTGGTTATGATGATGATGGTAATGATGCTGATGACGATGATGATAGTAATGATACTCGTGGTGATGATGTGGTGGTGGTGGTTATGATGGTAATGATGATGACGACGACGATGATGGTAATGATACGCGTAGTGCGATGTGGTGGTGGTGGTTATGATGGTAATGATGATGACGACGACGATGATGGTAATGATACTTGTAGTGATGATGTGGTGATGGTTTGATGATGATGATGAGGGTGATGACGACGACGATGATGATGATAGTGGCGGCGGTGGTGGTATTGTTAATGGGTTTGATGGGGAAGTGATGGAAAGGAAGAAGTGGGAATTGAATATAACGAGAATGAAAAGCTCATACATATTCGTTGTTCCGTTGATGAAGGCTAATAAAATAAAGGCCCCCCCCCCCCCCACCCCCCAAAAAATATTTAAAAAATAAACACGGATTCCATTGATACTCATGAATATGCATTTTTCTTCTCAAGTGGAAGCAATGAATGAATTGTCTCTGCTAAATCTGGCATCAACACTCCGAGATGCTCGTGTCGAGATATATCCCTCGTAGTTAGTTATTAATGGCGGCTGGTTTCCTTGTCATCGTCTAATGTGCCTTTTATTTACTAGTCTGATAGTACTAGTCCTTCAGAGCCATTAGGTAGGCACATGGAGCCGGAGTTTATCCCGGTTTCTATAGCGTGATACGGACAATAGGTGCTTGATTTAAGGTTGTTGAAATGGACAATAATTTTTAATCATTCAAAAAAAAAAAAATAAATAAAAAGATGTTGTGCATTTCGACAATGATTAAAAAAACAAAAAAGTTGAAAAGGACAATATATTTTGCGTTGGTTTACTTGGGAGGGAGTAGGCTACATATTTACTTAACACCAATACTCTTCAACAGTCGTGTTGTCACTTCCTTCCTAATGACGCATGGTAACTTAGTAACACTGGCTCTAAACTGTCGGAACAATGGCGGACGCCCGTATGAAATATTTCCCCGCTCCGGCGAGCATAAAAGCGTATCCAGAGGGGAAAAAACCATAAATTTGATCATGTTTTGACTTTTACACATTCTGATCACAAGGCATATGAAAAGTTCTAGCCAGCATGAAGAATAAAAAGTAATGATTTTCTTTGTTTAGAACCAAGATGGCCGCCGTTGCCGGGCGGCGTGACATCAGACTACTGAATCCAATTATGAGGCCGATCAAAATCAAATTGTATTGCGTTCCCCGACTTTCAAATAAGTACACATCAGTTTTTGTACAAAATATTTTATGGAGGCCAACTTTGATCGTCTGTGGGTTTGTTTGTTTGTTTTTGTTGTTGTTGTTGTAAATCTGTCTGTATCAGTGCCCCTCGGGTATGGAATAGCATAAGTTTTAAAACTAGATCCAATCCTTCATTTGACATTTTTTAAAAAGAATCTGAAAACAGAACTTTTTCCCCCCGTTCCTCTTAGGCCGTTGTATATTTTAATGTGTGCATTGATTCACTATGGATTGTCACTGAAATCCTATTTATTAATTGATTTATTAATTTTATTAATTTATTTATTTATTCATTTTATTTATTTATTTATGTATCTATTTATTTATTTATTTATGTATCTATTTATTTATTTTTTTTTTATTTATTTATTTATTATGTATTATTTATTTATGATTATTTATTTATTATCTATTTATTTATTTATTTATTTATGTATCTATTTATTTATTTATTTATGTATCTATTTATTTATTTATTTATGTATGTATTTATTTATTTATTTATTTATGTATCTATTTTATTTATTTATTTATGTATCTATTTATTTTTTATTGTATAATTTATTTATGTATCTATTTATTTATTTATTTATGTATCTATTTATTTATTTATGTATATATTTATTTATTTATTTATGTATCTATTTATTTATTTATGTATCTATTTATTTATTTATTTATGTATCTATTTATTTATTTATGTATCTATTTATTTATTTATGTATCTATTTATTTATTTATTTATGTATCTATTTATTTATTTATTTATGTATCTATTTATTTATTTATTTATGTATCTATTTATTTATTTATTTATTTATGTATCTATTTATTTATTTATTTATGTATCTATTTATTTATTTATTTATGTATCTATTTATTTATTTATTTATTTATCTATTTATTTATTTATTTATGTATCTATTTATTTATTTATTTATGTATCTATTTATTTATTTATTTATGTATCTATTTATTTATTTATTTATTTATGTATCTATTT
>NC_088367.1:47619731-47627231 GCF_034508935.2 Berghia stephanieae
TTAATACATTCATGATATTCTGGTTTCAAAAGGGAGAGAGGGATTGAGGGATGACTGATGCGAGGAAAACGCCTAGAATTTATCCTTCTGTTGATCCTAGACCCCTTCCACAAACAAGAATTAACGCATGGATTGTTTTTTCAATCAACATTCATTGGCCTCTTTGTCTGACCAGGGGTCAAGGTTCATTGGCAGGTATTAAAAAAAAAAAAAGAAATGTAGATAATTGTAGACATATCAGGTATTACTGCTGTTACTGTTGTCTTTGGGAGGGAATCAAGAACCCTTCTTGGTCTGCGCACCCTATAGGACTCTGACAAAAGGCAATTTTATTTCATTTTGGCTATAGAGAAATTGAACTCCAAGAGGGTTCATTAGTTTGATGTCACGTCCGCCCAGCAATTAGCAGCTTGGTTTTAAAACAAAGAAAATCGGTACTTTTTATTCTTTATGTTGGCTAGAAGTTTTTTACTTGTCCTGTGATCAGAATGTATAAAAATCAAAACATGATCAGATTTATAATGTTGTTTTCTCCTCTGGATACACTTTTATGCTCGTCGGAGAAGTATTTCATAAGGGCGTCCGCCAGTGTTCCGATAGTCTAGAACCAGTTACTAAATTACTATGCGTCTTTACGAGGGAAGTGACGTCATGACTGTTGAACCCAATTGACGATCGATTGGAACGGTCACCAGCTTGTCAAAAGGCTCAAGTCTGGTCTTTTAGACTCGGGTTTAAAAAGTATCAGTTCTGAAACTTCTTGACGTGCGGCTATGTGGTCTAGTGGTGTGACGCTCGTTTTCGGATTGGAAGGTCCTGGGTTCGAGCCTCGCTCGGTGCACATTCTCTCACCGTACTCAGGTGTACAATGAGCACATGGCCATTGCCAGCGTTGTCCCTGTCGGGAAAAAAATGTCATATTGCCTAACAGGCGTCATGTCTCGTTCTACATGTTAAGTGTAGCTGTTGGTTAGGGACCTTATGTAAAGCGCTTTGAGCACGGTTTGTGGGTATTGCGCTTTATATAGGCTCAATTTAAAAAAACACACATTTTTTGACCACTTCAGTGTCATTTTGATCGATGTAGTCCATATTTTCAACTAAAGTTTTCTGGCCAAAATGAAAAACCCAAAAAACAAACAAGCCAAAATATGTTTTGCAAAAATGTTCGCCACGCCACCTATAGATAGTATGCAGATGACGTCACTCAGGCCTTTGTTATGGTTTTTGCTAGTGCGGGGCGGTCCTTGGCAAGCTTAAGGACCACGGTCCTACGGTCCTTGGGAAATGAAGACCGCAAGGACCGGTCCTAGGACCGGTCCTTTTCGACATTGAACATTCCTGAGAGACTGTTGGAAATTCGAACCGGTTTGACCTTTGAGACCGTGGGATCGTTCATTCTTGAACCGTTAAAGACCGCTACACGATGAAAACCGTGGTCTACAGGAGTAAAACACACGGAGTAGTCACACTCATTTCAAATTGTAACCTAATTAGAGAAGAGGGGTGATGCCTTCTTTATTTGCTCACCGTACTTCATTGTTACTTCGATAATTTAATAAAATTTGAAATTTATCCCCATTAACGGAGATAATGGCATCGCCCAAGGCGTTGATCGAGTTGTTCGTGGCGTTGATACACACACGCAACTCCTACCCCCCCTCCCCCCCCCCACACACACACACATTAGAGGGCAGCGACCATTGAAGATTAAGAGAGAGACGTGAAGTTATAATAAGAGGGGGTGGATGAGGTGATAAGAGGGGTCGATGGTGACTTTTCGCCAGATCTAAAAACTCAGCTACCCATTCATTGCTGAGTAGACAGGGATTCAGAAAAAAATCGACTGCACCCGGGATCGATCTCTGGCCCTTTGCGTATAAAGAGAGTGCTCTATCAACTGAGCTATCGGGGTCCCCAAATATTCTATTGGACTTTTTTAAAATTCAGACGTTATAACTGGGTTTTTTGGAAGGAAGAAACTAATGAAACTCATATTATTTGATTAGTAAAAACACCAAACGAAATTTTAATATTATTGTATTATTTTAAATGACAACACTGCGATAGAAAGGAGTGGTGACAAGAGATGGACAAAAGAAAACAAAAAATCGGATTTGCTACTTGCTAGGTTCGACACACACACACACACACACACACACACACACAAACACACACATCTTTTGTAGTCACATACATTTCAAACAATAACCCATTAGAGAAGAGGGGTCATGCCTTCACCATAGATCATTGTCATTGCGATCATTATGGTGTAGTAAATTTTGAAATTTACCCCGTATAATGGAATCGTCCAAGGCGTGGAGGTTGGTGGTCGTCTGCCTGTATGGTCGTCTGTGTCGTTTAGTGTATGGCAAAGGGGGGTGGGTGCGATTAATTAAGTGGGATGGGTGGTGATTGGTGGAAGATAGGCAACCGAAGCAACGAATCGCTGGGGAAGTAGTAGGCTATGGCGCGAGACCGTAGGACCGTGGTCCTTGCAAGGACCGCCCCGCACTAGTTGAAAGGTGATAAGAAGTGAGGACCGGCGCCGGTCTTCCCCTCTGGGACCGGTCTTCGGTTCACAGCTAAAAGACCGTCGGACCGCGGTCCAGACCGGTCTTCAGCGCGGCATTAGTTTTTGCCATCCGCGTTTGTGAGTTGTTCTCACTAAACTGTATTAACCAGACTATAAAAGTTCATGGTTACACAGAGTTTGTGTGTTGGTCCGTTATACTTCCGGATGGCAATGTTGTGAACTCCTTGGCCAAGCGCATTCTATCTATAGATAGTATGCGCTTGGCTAAGAAGCTCATAACATTGCCATCCGGAAGTATAACGGACCAACACACAAAACTGGGGTGTATCCATGAACGTTTATAGTTATGTTAATACAGTTCAGTGAGCATTACTCATAAACGCGGATGGCAAAAAACAATAACAAAGACCTGAGTGACGTCATCTTTGAACTATCTATACATTTGAAAGACGTTTTGTTAAGGGTGTTATCGTTCCTGCTTGGTTGTCAACACCCCTCAATTGTCGGGATACTCAATGTAAGGCGCCTCGTTTATCATATGTTATGGTATGGACTCATGGACTGTCTGTCTGTCTGTCTATGATTAGGCCTTGTCATTAAAAAAACTGTATGTAGATTGGAGTTGATCTCTATCCAGTCATTTCTTTCATCCGATACAGTTATCACACGATTCTTCTTCTTCTTCTTCTTCTTCTTCTTCTTCTTCTTCTTCTTCTTCTTCTTCTTCTTCTTCTACTACTACTACTACTACTACTACTACTACTACTACTACTACTACTACTACTACTACTACTACTACTACTACTACTACTACTACTACTACTACTACTACTATTACTACTACTATTACTATTACTACTACTGTCATGTTTGATATTGTTGTTGTTGGTGGTGGTCGTGTGTGTGTGTGTGTGTGTGTGTGGTTGTGTGGGAAGGGGGGGGGGGGTGTTTGAGTTGGGGTTTTGTAAGAAAAAAATAATTATGGCCTTCCGACACGACATCATAAGATATCGCCGTCTAGGCATTCCACGAAGGAATATAGATCTCATCAAACAGGATATCTGATGTCAACAGGAATCACCCATGTTGTCCAAGTGATCAAATTGAGGGTTACTAATCTTGCCCAAGGAAAAAAAACGGGGTTCGAACCCGGGACCTTCCGGGTCACTGTGCCTTAACCACTCGCGGCCACTTCGCCCCCCTGGATTTGTGTTTGTATGTGTGAGTTAAATTAACTGTGTGAAGTACCAATCATAGAGAATACAGCTAGTAGTCGGTGGTACCAATGATCGGTTTGGGAACTGTCATGTAGTAAGTTAACAGCAGGAAGTCGTATGTGGTTTGGAACAAGGGAGAAAGGAGGGGGGGGGGGGGGGGACACCTGGCGGCATTTAGCCTCTGGTGATGATGGACAGGTCTGACAGGTAAATTGTAATGGGGCGGGGGAGGGGGGGGGGGGGTTGTTTTACGGTTGATTGAGGAAATTGGTACTTGATGATGATGATAGTTTAAATTGAGCTTTTATATAGCGCAATATCCACTAACTGTGCTCAAAGCGCCTTACAAAGGGTCCCTGGTTAACAGTAACATTTAATATGTAGGACGGGACATGGCGCCTGTTAGGCGATATTACAATTTTTCGGACAAAGACAACGCTGTTAACGGCCAGGTACTCATTTCAGACCTGAGTACGGTGAGAGAATGTGAGTAAAGAGTCTTTTCTCCCTAATGGACAAGGCGGCGAGATGACAGAGTGGATAAGGCATCACATTTATATCCAGAGGTCCTCGCTTACGGCAATCTACTTTATTTTTCTTGAGCAAGAGCAGATGTCGTAGTTCTCTATTGCTCACGTTTTGCTGCTACATCCGTTTATTTTGGGGTTAAAAAAAAATTATAGACAGAAACTTTATGTTCAGAACAACCTCATGCAAACAAGATATAATCTTTATTTATATTTAAAGGGGTGAAGAGAGTAATGGGGAAAATTGAGGAACGGTCGTGTATTGTATTCCATACCAACACCTAATTTTATTCTGACTCGAAACGCATTCTTATTTCGTGTGAGAGCATTTTGGACGCATTTTGTATCTGTAGAAGTTTTAATGCGAATTAGGGCACAACCCTTGAGACGAAATGTGGCTTGTTCTTAAAGACCGTTCGTCTATAGATAGTATGCAGATGACGTCACTAAGGCCTTTGTTATTGTTTTTGCCATCCGCGTTTGTGAGTTGTTCTCACTAAACTGTATTAACCAGACTATAAAAGTTCATGGTTACACAGAGTTTGTGTGTTGGTCCGTTATACTTCCGGATGGCAATGTTGTGAACTCCTTGGCCAAGCGCATTCTATCTATACCAGTGGTTCTTTATTTAAGGGGATGGAACGAGTAATGGGGAAACGGAGGTTGTAATGAGAATTATGGCCCAGCTCTGGAGACTCATTCTTAAGACCGTTCGTGTATACCAGTGGTTCTTTGTTTAAAGGGATGGGACGAGTAATGGGGAAATGGAGATTTTAATGAGAATTATGGCCCAGCTCTGGAGACTCATTCTTAAGACCGTTCGTGTATACCAGTGGTTCTTTGTTTAAAGGGATGGGACGAGTAATGGGGAAATGGAGGTTGTAATGAGAATTATGGCCCAGCTCTGGAGACTCATTCTTAAGACCGTTCGTGTATACCAGTGGTTCTTTATTTAAGGGGATGGGACGAGTAATGGGGAAATGGAGGTTGTAATGAGAATTATGGCCCAGCTCTGGAGACTCATTCTTAAGAGCGTTCGTGTATACCAGTGGTTCTTTATTTAAGGGGAGAGTATATGGAATGAGATTAATGGAAGAGTAGCGTCCCTTGATTGGACGTCACCGGCGGAGAAGTTATTTGTAAACAATCCAACTACAAGCCAAGCGCTCCAAATACAAAAATTATTATTCATATTTCTGTACAAAAATGCATATCATGATCAACGTAGATCTTTTCTTTAGTTTTCTCCATTATGAAATGTTAAAAAAACATGATGTAGACTACAAATTAAAAATTATAAGATGTTGATAAATAATACGATACGATGAGACAACCATTCCTAAACTTACTTAACTTCCCGCTAATGATTGGTACTAATAATGGCGATATGCGTCTGTCGGTTGTCAAGAGGCGACTTCCAACAAAGGGGCGCTACTCTTAAATCTGTTTTGAAATCTCATTCCCTATTGGGGAAAAGGAGGCACAGCCATGTATTCCTTTTTTCCATTAATTCGTTTTAAGCGTGTTCGTTATAAGTTTGCTGTACTGTATAAATATTTTTTTATTTTTAAATGTAAAAGGATTTGGCGGTGAGTTGGTGGTGAAGGCAGATTGAGGGATGGACTAGATAGTAAGGTAGATGGTTAAGGTAGATTAGATGTCGTTTGGATGTAAGATGGTGCCGCCTTATTTCCTACGGTTACCTGATAGTGGATGTTGGTGTTACTTATCTTATCTACCCTCCCGGCCTGCCTGGGTTTGGAAGACGTTCTCCGTTCAATTCCTGACATGATAGAACACGGTGTTTGGAATGAGATTTTTTAAAGGCGTGGAAGAATGGGAGTGCGAGCGAGTGAGTGACACGGGAGATAGATAGATAAATTGATTGATTGATTGTGTAATAGATTAAATAAGTATGTAGATAGATAGACCAGTCAGATAATAGATGGATTTATCGACGAAATAGGTAGATATATAGATAGATAGTTAGATAGATAGATAGATAGATAGATAGATAGACATATAGATTGGTAGGTAGATAGATAGATAGATAATTGAGCTTATGGGACGAGATATATAAATAGATAGACAGTCAGGTAGGCAGGCTGACAGAAAGATGGATTAATAGATAAATGAATGGCTATGTAGACATACACACAATACAAACACATACACACACACACTCAGAGAGAGAGAGAGGGAGAGAGAGAGAGAGAGAGAGAGAGAGAGAGAGAGAGAGAGAGAGAGAGAGAGAGAGAGAGAGAGAGAGACATCTAGATCCACCCTACAGCAACCATACCATATTCATCATTTCTCATATTCCCTACCATAAACCCAATAATCTGTTCCCCTTGAACTCCGACACGATCGGAATCCCACTCATCTTTTACAGCCCATGTCACACGAGTTTAGTTCCAAATACAGCACACATTCCATACCTACAACACATAATTACCCTGTGCGGCTATGTGGTCTTGTGCTATGACACTCGCTTTCGGATCGGAAGGTCCTGGGCTCGAGCCTCGCTCGGCGCGTAGTTCAGTCCTTGGAAAAGGCTCTTTACTCATATTCTCTCACCGTACTCAAGTGTAAGATAAGTACCTGGCCATAACAGCGTTGTCTATATTGAAATAAAATTTGTAATATCGCCTAACAGGAGTCATGTTACGTGTTACTGTTGGTCAGGGACCCCCTGTAAGGGCTTTGAGCACGTTTAGTGGATATTGCCCTTTATAAAAGCTCAAGTTAAAAAAAAAAAAAAGAATTCAACTCGACTGGGGATCAAACCTCAAACCTTCGATCTGATTACCGGTAATCAGAAGGTCTGAGGTTCGAACCCCAGTCGAGATAGACTTATTTTTTTGGGACTTGTTTCTTTCTTGTATTTTTCTTTCTTGCTTTGTCTGGCACCTTTCATAACACACTTTTGTTCAGATCAGTATCATCGAGTGCGCATTTTGTTTTGTATTTTTCTAGAACACGGCGGACGGCGGCAGCCCAAGATCTCCCGAAAATAATTAAAGACTGGTTTTGCAAAACTCCTTAACGTTATTTTCCCATTTTGAGATATTGAGGATT
Source organism: Berghia stephanieae (assembly GCF_034508935.2). NCBI lineage: Eukaryota > Metazoa > Mollusca > Gastropoda > Nudibranchia > Aeolidiidae > Berghia > Berghia stephanieae. Next base: position 47,627,090 of record NC_088367.1, read on the forward strand.
ATTTCCCCCAAAATGTCTCATTCAGTCTATTATTTTATCATTATTTAAACTTCAAATTCACACAAATCTAAGGAAATTCTTGTGGCCATTTCATGCTTAAAATAATAAACTTTACATTTCAATTTATTTATCTCATGGATAG
>NC_088367.1:47637231-47642231 GCF_034508935.2 Berghia stephanieae
CAACATTGATAAGCTGTGAAATTGTCATGGTATGTCGATTCTGATGACCTAAACTTAGCGAACACTGACCACTTCAAATGCCATTCACAATTTTCACTAATTTGTGTGGTACACTATTGACAATGCTATCATGATCTAATATGAGGGGTGATATGAATGTATGATTTCTTATTTCTGCTCTTATAATATCAACTGCTTTTTGTATTGCAAGATCATCATTTGAATCTAAATCGGAAATAGCTGCTTGTGAAATAATATTCCCCTCTTTGAAAGTAAGCAAGACTTCCCGCCCATCCCTGTATTCCATTAAAGAAGGAACTCTCGATAGTAAATTTTCTTTGAATCTAGTTTTATGTACATATACATCCGACAAATTTATGGCATTTAATTTTGACAAAAGTAAATTGTAGAGATCATTCAGCTTAAACACAACATTTGTGTCTGTGCGAGCTTGTTGTTGATCAATAAAATTGACAATATCCTGTGTGCATTCTGCAATGTGTGTTTTGTATTTGTTGTCTGAAGTATTTTTACATCTAAAATCGTCTGCTCTTCTGTGGAACAGTATAAGGCAAGGCTTATGATACTTTGCTTCCACCGCAATAAGATCACCCTCCGCAAATACTCTAAGAATACTTGTATCTGAAAGAAGGACAGCTTCCTAGTAGACGTTTTGTGAAAGAGCAGGAGTCCGGACCTCAGTCAATTCCCCTTCACAACCCTTACAAAACAAGCAGTGTTTGCTTATATGTGATGTGTTTAATGTGCCTCTTGTATCAGGACTTGCAACTGCTTCACTATTACATTGATTTATCTTCTTTGCAAGCCTTTTGAGTTTTGATTTATGAAACCTGTGTCTTCAATTCTTATGGTAAAGTCCATCATTGTCTCTCAAAAAACTAGCAAGACATTTCACAGGTTGGCTAATATTGAATTTCAATGCTATTGGCAATCTACCTGAGTCATGAAAAAGTTTGATATCCTCAGAAATGGCAACATTCGTGTCTTCAATACAATTTAACTTGGTTGCTTTTTAGGGTTTGTGAGAGGAGAATTTTCAATGGTTTCTTGACAAAACAGGCACTTCGACCAGTCAATTTCAGGGGAAGCTTGATCGAGTCTTGGAACTTTGTACAGATTTTTACAGTCGACAATGGATGTCTGCCGCTTCTTTCCTCCTGCCATATTAGCGCATTCTAGGAAGGAAAGAAAAATAAATCAAAACCCCATGACATACACAAGAGACAATATTTCCTACAAAGTGTGAATTACGTAGTTTCTCAAGTTACAGAAAATGTTACCATCTTAAGGCGATATAGGGTATCTTGAGAGATGACAGAATGAACAAGTTTGTGTGCGTGCGAGTGTGTGTGTGTGTATGCGTGTTAGTGTGTATTTGTGTGTGTGTGTTTGCGTGAGAAAGGTTAAACACATATTAGTTGACGGGGCTTGAATAGCTCAGTGGTAAGATTTTCTGCAAAACAAAAATAAAACAACAACAACATCAACACACACACAAGGAACACATACTTCCAAATACCTGTTAGAATGGAACTTTATTCCTTGCAATCTTGACCATTCAACAAATCAAACTAGCATTCCCATTTGACGAGGTCCCCAGGCATGATGCTTTTAAGGAAACAAAGGACTGTGAGGCTGGCAAGTAGAAATATAACAAACAAGTCAATACATTGTTTAAAAAAACCAAACCTGAACATGCAAAAGGTAAAGCAATGTGTGTGAATATTAGCGTGTATTGGTAGAATTGTGTGTGGAGATGTTCTTTTTTTGATCAACTGAGTTAATAATAAATTAGTTATGTTTTTTTTCTTTCTCGGTCAGCAGTAATGATAAACACCGTTATTCTATCATCAATCATCGACAGGCTAATCTATATCTAATCGAATCTAAAAGGGTCTAAATTTAGCACTGACATAGCACATGTAACTTATATTATACTAAGATAGAAAAATATGTTCAGATCCAAGCATGGGCCATAATCTTACTCTACCTTTTGCATCCTGGGGGCTTATGATATGATTGTGACTCAGCTTTGATCTGACCCAATTCTTTTTTCACAACTCAATTCTTTTGTCATACATTGCGCAATACTTATCGCACTAGCATGCGCATAAAGTAAAATAACATCACGATGATATAAGACATTTATAATAGATGAAAAAGATTGTTCCTTACCTTTTCAATGAATATCGATTGCACAAAATAAAATTGTAGTTTGTTGACATCGTTCAAAAGACAAAACGCATTCTCTCAGTTATTTTTTAGACAACACATGATGCCATTGTCGGTAGATGGAGCTGTCGTTATCTCGAAGGGAGAGGCGGTGACAGATGACAAAACCGCATTTCGATTTAGCATTATTGTACTGTACACAATGGTTGAAAGAAACCTCTTTAACTGCTTTAAATATTTTTTTAGTCTCTTGTTGTTGTTTTTTTTTCGTTTACAGGCGCTAAGACATCCTAGTACATACTTAGTAAAGGATAGGTCGACCTAATGACTCATAGTTTTGTTGCACGGGCAAAAAAGGACAATTTTTATTGGGGTTTTTTCTGCGGTCAGAAGACCAAAAAAATGTTTTAAAATAATTAAAAGCTATATTTTTGGTAAATAATAATGGAAAACATTAAAACAAACATATGTCCACGATCAAAAACACATCAAGATGTTCTTAATGGGTGAGAATGTTTTTTTTTTTAATACTTTTGTCATCGAGCGTCAAAACGTCACAAAGTGCGCGTTTTCACTAGACTTTACGACAAATTTTAAGGTCTTTTCAATAAAAATGGTATTTGGAGCCACCTATTTTTCGAATCTTCATAATTTTCTGCACCAATTTGTATACTTAGTTTGCTGGTTACAAAAAGTGCACAAAACGCACGGAACTTGCCGCTAAGAAAACGGACTATAAATAAATGTTGTCAGGGTGTTGCTATGTACATCTGTACCTACAATACAGTATGTAGTACAACTACCTACCTACCTGACACCGCCGCACGTGCGGGGGGTGTCTGTCGCTCTGCTCGGCGTGCGCACCGGAAAGAATTGTTTGTGTTGCACCAGCGACATAACGGACGCGTGCGTGCGTGCGTGTGTATGTGTGTGTGTGTGTGTGTGTGTGTGTGTATGTGTGTGTGTGTGTATGTGTGTGTGTGTATGTGTGTGTGTGTGTGTGTGTGTGTGTGTGTGTGTATGTGTGTGTGTGTGTGAGAGTTGAGTTAGGCGAGAGATAATGAGATTTATTTTTGTGGATGGGTGTGATGTTGTTGTTTGTTCTTTTATTAACGCCCCTCGTGCGTCTCCCACCCCCCCCCCTTTTTTTATTATTTTTAAAATTCACCAACCCCCCCCCCCCCCCCCCCCCCCCCCCCCCCAACGGCTCGCCTGGGTAGATATATCTGTTCTCATCTCTCACCATAACGCAAAAAGCGTCTTTTTATAACCCTATCGGCGGTGATAAGTTCATTTCTATGTCATATAAACTCCATGCTAAATACTCTCGGATTGCATTTTATCACGGGGGGTTTGGTTGTGCTGAATGAACAACTACTTGGAAAGCGTTAGTAGTTAGTCCTGTCTTTTTTTTTTTTTTATACAGGACTTGTCTTGTTATTTCTTGTTCGTTTTGTGGATCTAATAAACTTAACGACTTTTTCTTTCAATTGGTTGGAATCGATGTGCTCTTATTTGAAGGTCTGATGACCCAATTCCTTATGGGTTTATTGTAATGGAAATATTTTTTAAAATGACGCAAAATATTGTTCATTACAACAATGTTAAACTAGGCCCATAAGAGTGTTCGGATGTCGGACCTGTATATATGTATACACGTCGGTTGGAATGGATTTTTACTTTATTTCGGTCGGAATTGAATATATTATATTATAAACAAATAGAGTGTTTGGTGATGTTCGAATATCTTTGGATATAATATTGTGTTAATTCTGTTGGATGTAGTGAATGTAGGCCTATTTGTAACATTATGTTTTTATAATATAGACCTTATATTTATTGTATGAAAAGTTTATTTTATCCTTTTCTTATCATTTACCTATTTTAATTATTTAATTTAGAGAGAAAAGTTGTAGTGTGACGTCATGAGATTAAATCAGTGCATGGGTTATACAAGTTGTATGGTGGTCATTTTCTCACTTAAGGTTTTGTTTATATTGGGGGGGGGGGGGGGGGGGTCTTAGGTCTTAGCAGCCGGCATCCATTTGTTTTTTTTTGTTTGTTTTTTTGTTTTTTTTTTGTATTTTTGTTGTTTTTTTATTGTGTTTGGTTTGTGTTTTTGTATGTTCTTTTTTTTTTTTGATTCGCATTGTTAAATCTAATCTGAAAGCACTCATCGGCTTTAGAGTAACTGTTTCACATTCTCCTCTTCATCCTCATCCTCATAGACTATTCAAGGTTAAATGCTCCCTCCCTCTCTCTCTCTCTCTCTCTCTCTCTCTCTCTCTCTCTCTCTCTCTCTCTCTCTCTCTCTCTCTCTTTTTTTTTTTTTTTTTTTTTTTCTCTATCTATCTGTCCATCTATCTATCTGTCTATCTATCTATCTCCTCGCTCTCTCTCTCTCTCTGTCTCTCTCTCTCTCTCTCTGTCTCTCTCTCTCTCTCTCTGCGGGTGGTTGGATGGGAGCATCACCCTTGAATCATATACCTATACATCATAGTATGATGTTCGCATGGGTGTACGATCCGATAGTGATGTCGTTTCTTCTTCTCTTTACTAGCCTATCCTGCTTCTTTGGTTTGTGATTGTATTTTTGACAGGGGATATTTTTTTTTCTGTAAATCTTCTGCCTGTTTGTTCTTGGTTATTTATAATTTAGCTTATGATATCTTGAGGTTATGATTTGATTTACATTTGTACTATTTTTGTTAGATTGCTTGTTTTTTTTTGTTTCAGCGGTCTCTCATATAACCTCAATTGTGTTGGAAGAGACCTAAAGCAACAAACAAACAAAATCTCTCTCTCTC
>NC_088367.1:47644731-47689731 GCF_034508935.2 Berghia stephanieae
ACTATGTATAGATAGTATGCAGATGACGTCACTCAGGCCTTTGTTATTGTTTTTGCCATCCGCGTTTGTGAGTTGTTCTCACTAAACTGTATTAACAAGACTATAAAAGTTCATGGTTACACTGAGTTTGTGTGTTGGTCAGTTATACTTCCGGATGGCAATGTTGTGAACTCCTTGGCCAAGCGCATTCTATCTATAACCATGAACTTTTCTAGTGTGGTTGATACAGTTTAGTGAGAATCACTCACAAACGCGTATGGCAAAATACAATAACAAAGGCTTGAGTGACGTCATCTTCGTTCTATCTATACTCAATTCAAAAAGTCCGAGTTTGTATCTAAAAAATGGGGGGGGGGGGGGGGGGGGGGGGGGGAGGGGAGAGAGAGAGAGAGAGAGAGAGAGAGAGAGAGAGAGAGAGAGAGTAAAACGCTTAGAGTCTGGCGTCTCGGAATTATAGCGCTATATGTTTTCAGCATTATTGTTATTATTATTATTATTATTATTATTATTATTATTATTATTATTATTATTATTATTATTATTATTATTATTATTATTATTATTATTATTATTATTATTAAAAGTAGAATAGTTGAAGGCCATTAGTAGATATCGTCTTCACCTAGATGAGAATCGGAGTGGCCAGACATACATGTGATTGTCTTTGGAATTGTAGGATTTTCTTCCCCTCTTCCTGCTCGATTAGTCTCCATAAAATCAGGGAATTTGAAATTTGAAATTTTATATGGCTGCCCATATTCAAAATATGGATTGGTTGGAACGGGGGGGGGGGGGGGGGGGAGAGAGAGAGAGAGAGAGAGAGAGAGAGAGAGAGAGAGAGAGAGATGAGAAAATGACCAAAGATATTTGGAAAAAATAGATAAATCTTTTCAAATGATTGAGTTTGTGGAAGTCTGCATATAATTTGGCAATGATATATATTACCTGGCTATGATGAATTGTATGCACCGCGCAGTCAGGTTCGAGTCTCGCTCGTAGCTGACACTCGCTGCAAGTCAGGTTCGAGTCTCGCTCTGAGGCGCATGAGTTGGGGGGGGAGTTCTTGGGGAGGTGAGAGTAGTGGAAGAGTTCTTTACACATGTTCTCTAACCGTACTCGTGTGTAAAATGAGTATCTGGCCGTTAACAGCGTTGACATTGTCCGGAAGAAAATAAACAAACAACGCTGTTCACGACCAGTTGACTGGTACACCCCCCCCCCCCCTCTCTCTCTCTCTCTCTCTCTCTCTCTCTCTCTCTCTCTCTCTTTCTCTCTCTGTGTGTGTGTGTGTCTCCCCCCATCACTGCCACTCACTCCTTCCCATCCCTTGAAATTCTGATATTATTGTTGTCAATGAAAATACAGATTTCATGTCGATGGCTTGTGGTAGGTTTGTATGTTGTACGCCTTTCTCACCTGTCGCTCCGGGTAGTCAAGTGACGCCGTGCGTGTAGTTTAGAAGAAAAAAGATTAATTAAAAAAAAAAATAATAACTAAAAAAACAAACTCACAACATTCGTCAGTCGGTTGTGACGTACCAACACACAAAACTATGTGTAACTTGAAACGTTTATAGATAGAATGCGCTTGGCCAAGGAGTTCACAACATTGCCACCCGGAAGTATAACGAACCAGCACACAAACTCTGTGTAACCATGAACTTTTATAGTCTGGTTAATACAGTTTAGTGAGAACAACTCACAAACGCGGATGGCAAAAACAATAACAAAGGCCTGAGTGACGTCATCTGCATACTATCTATAGTCTGATTGCTGCAAATTAGTAAGAACTACACATATCAATTGCCGAGTGAAAACAATTACAAAGAGCCGAGTGACTTCAAAATCATTCCTTCTATAAATAGTTCGAAGATGACGTCACTCAGGTCTTTGTTATTGTCTTTTTTTGCCATCCGCGTTTATGAGTAATGCTCACGGAACTGTATTAACCCGACTATAAACGTTCATGGATACACACAGTTTTGTGTGTTGGTCCGTTATACTTCCGGATGGCAATGTTATGAGCTTCTTAACCAAGCGTACACTATCTATAGATAGCATGCGCTTGACTAAGAAGTTCACAAAATTGCCACCAGGAAGTATAATGGACCAACACGCAAACCTATGTGTAACCATGAAATTTTACAGTTTGGTTTTATACAGTTTTGTGAGAAGTACTCATAAACGTGGATGGATGGCAGAAACAAAAACAAAGACCTGAGTGACGTGGCCTGACTTTCCAGATAGTTTGTTTATGATATAGAATTGGATTCAATAGTCGATGTCACGTCGCCCAGCAACGGCGGCCATCGTGGTTCTAAACAAAGAAAATCGGTACTTGTTATTCTTCATGCTGGCTAGAACTTTTCATATATCTTGTGATCAGAATGTGTAAAAGTCAAAACATGCTCAGATTTATAATGGGTTTGTTTTTTGTTTTTCTCCTCTGGATACGCTTTTATGCTCGTCGGAGAAATATTTCATAAGGGTGTCCGCCATTGTTCCGCTAGTTTAGAGCCAGTTACTAAGAAGTTACCATGCGTCATTACGAGGGAAGTGACGTTACGACTGTTGAAGCGTATTGTGGCTCCATCACCTGCCCTGCTAAACCGTCCAGGTAAAGCCTGTCTCGGTGATACAACCGGGGATATGATGAGGCCTGCCCGTTTCTGTTCAGTGATTTAGATTAGATATAGATATTTCTATCGTAGTATATTATATACATCGTTGGCAATCATATAGTTTGTGTGTGTGGGGGGGGGGGGGGGGCCATGGCTGGTACACTTTCTTCCACTAACCACCCGGGATATGACGATTCATACCCGTAGATGATGAGCCCTGACCGTCTCTGTTCAGTGATTTAGATATTTCTATCGTATATTATATATACATCGTTGGCAATATCTTGGTTTTGTGTGTGTGTGTGTGTGTGTGTGTGTGTGTGTGGTGAGGGGAAGGGGTGCCATGGCTGGTACACTTCCTTCCACTAACCATCCGGGATATGACGATTCATACCCGTAGATGATGAGCCCTGACCGTCTCTGTTCAGTGATTTAGATATTTCTATCGTAGTATAGATAGAATGCGCTTGGCCAAGGAGTTCACAACATTGCCATCCGGAAGTATAACGAACCAACACACAAACTCTGTGTAACCATGAACTTTTATAGTCTGGTTAATACAGTTTAGTGAGAACAACTCACAAACGCGGATGGCAAAAACAATAACAAAGGCCTGAGTGACGTCATCTGCATACTATCTATATTATATACATCGTTGGCAATGTTAAAGTGTGTGTGTGTGTGTGTGTGTGTGTGTGTGTGGGAGGGGTGGGGGGGGGGGTGCCAAATCTGGTACTTTCTCCATCTGTCTATCCATCTACATCTCTTTACACTATCGTTACTCTCATAGTTTGTGTGTTTTTGGCCAGGCCTGGTTCTTTCTTCGTGTATCCACCTGTCTAACTCTCTTTTTACAATTTACTCTATCTCTATCTCTCTTATCTATCTATATATATATATATATATATATATATATCTATCTATCTCTTTCTCTCTAATATCCCCCCTCTATTATCTCTTTCTGTCTACTCGCACCTTTCCACACTTCCCCCCCCCCCCTTACTCTTCTCTCTCTCTCTCTCTCTCTCTCTCTCTCTCTCTCTCTCTCTCTCTCTCTCTCTCTCTGAAACTTCCCAAATCAATATTGAGAATATCAACTGGATTATATTATTTTCTAAGACAGTGGTAAGATGTATTGCGACACCTTCGTGATCGAGATATCGGATTATTGGGAATGTTGATAAGGAAGTCATGAATTTTACATGAATTTATCTCAATTTGCGGACACCTGGGATTCTGGAATTATTGAAAACAATCATCTCGAGAAACGCAAGACAAACAATCAGACAAGCAAAAATCCAATAAATAATAACTCAATGGAAGCATTATATATATATAATGCTCCAAATTCTCAGAGGCAACGTTTCCCCTTGAGACAAACTTACCCCAGTTGACGGTAGGGCGACAATGTTTGCTTTGCTTCATTATCGATTTGGATTTGTTGATTGGAAATGTTATGTTCATGTATGAGTTATATAGACAATTGCCTAAACATAAACCTTTGAATGTAATTTGTCCGATGTCACTTATAGATCTGATACTACAACGCTTGGGAATTTGTATGGTTTATGATTTTCAAATATATTTGTATCCAAGTAAGTTGTCATTGGCCATCTCGTGTGACATAATATAAATCAATAGTCTGTTGTTTGCGACGAATCTTCAAGATATCCTGGCCAAACACAATCTCAAATTAGGACCTGAGAGCCTGAGATGAAGTGGAGTCGCTAGAGAGTCTCAATCAAAGGAGAAGATGGCAATGGTTGGGGCGTGTCTGTCGCAGACCTGATGAAACAGTGACAAAGAAGGCTCTGCGATGGACACCCCCAAGGAAAACGGAAGCTTGGAAACGTACCGTAGAAAGGGACTTAAAGCAGACAGGTCTGTCCCTCAAGATGGCCTTAAAATAGCTGCTGACAGGACCAGGTGGGGATCGCCTCAAGTGCCAGCAGGCCCGGAGAGGATTGAGTGAGTAAATAAGTGAGTTTTTGGCGCCTGTTTAAGCAGGACATTCCTTCAGATGTTGTGGTGCCAACATTTCGTACATTTTTAATTCGACTCCCAATTTGATTGCAGTGGATTATATTATGTTATCATGGGGGAACCAGGTGGGTTTCTGTCAGTTTCGGAACATTCTTGGTTTTATCAGGGAGATAAGCGTGTGGTATTTGTTTTTGTGGGTGAGTGATTGTGATTGCATGTGCGTGTTTGTGTGTGTGTATGTATGTATGTATGTATGTAAGTATGTATGTATGTATGTATTTATGTATGTAGCGTCCTATGTGTTAAGTGTTACTGTTGGCTAGGCAGGATAGGGACCTCTTGTTAAGCGCTTCGATTACGTTAGTGGATAATGCTCTATATAAATGCTCACGTTGGGGGGGGGGGGGGGGTTCTCTCATAACGAACGATGCTGCCGATTGTCATTCCCCCCCCCCCCCCCACTCTCTAACCCTCTACGCTTGGGAGGCTCTATGTATTGTATTTTTCTTCGACCGACAGGTCCTCGTCATGTTGCAACTGAGTAAGGTGTGAAAGTGTAAGTAAAGTTTCCTGTCCAAAGACTAAACTTTTTGCGTCGCCCCGGGACACGAACAAAGCACTTTCGGGTCACATGATGTACGTGTTATACCATTAGACTACTAAACCATACAAATTTATAGAAGGAATGAAATTGACGTCACTCAGCTCTTTTTTTTTTTATTGTTCTCGCTTAGTTCTCACTAAATTGCAATAATCAGACTATAACCGTTTAAGGTTACACAAAGTTTTGTGTGTTGGTACGTTATATCCGGCTTGCGGATGTTGTGAGTTTTTAAACTAAAGGCAAAGCATCAATACTGAGAGGGAGGGAGGTAGAGAGAGAGAGAGAGAGAGAGAGAGAGGGGGGGGGTAGTTACCTGCTGTATTTCCTACGAGAAGATATCCTGGCAGACGGGTTGTTTATATATTTATTTGTCTATTTCTAATCTCACGGAATCTGTTGACTAAAGTGTAGATGGATGGATGGTTGTGTGTGAGTGATGGATGGGTGGTTGGATGAATTGGTAGGTGGATGGATGGATGGATGGTTGTGTGTGAGTGATGGATGGATGGTTGGATGAATTGGTAGGTGAATTGATTGATGGATGGATGGTTGTGTGTGATTGATGGATGGATGGTTGGATGAATTGGTAGGTGAATTGATGGATGGATGGATGGTTGTGTGTGATTGATGGATGGATGGTTGGATGAATTGGTAGGTGAATTGATGGATGGATGGATGGTTGTGTGTGATTGATGGATGGATGGTTGGATGAATTGGTAGATGAATTGATAGATGGATGAATGGTTGGATGGTTGTGTGTGAGTGATGGATGGTTGGATGAATTGGTAGGTGGATGGATGGATGGGTGGTTGGATGAATGGTTGGATGGATGAATGGTTGGATGGTTGTGAGTGATGGATGGATGGTTGGATGAATTGGTAGGTGGATGGATGGATGGGTGGTTAGATGGGTTTATTTGGTTCTAGAAGTTTAACGATGCCTACCACACGTCATTTCATCATCAATAGATAGTGATGGATGGATGGTTGGATAGATGGATGGATGGATGGATGATTGTGAGTGATGGATGGTTGGATAGATGGTTTGATGGGTGATTGGTTGGATGAATGGATGGATGGTTAGATGGGTTTATTTGGTTCTAGAAGTTTAACGATGCCTACCACACGTCATTTCATCATCAATAGATAGTGATGGATGGATGGTTGGATAGATGGATGGATGATTGTGAGTGATGGATGGTTGGATAGATGGATTGATGGGTGATTGGTTGGATGAATGGATGGATGGTTAGATGGGTTTATTTGGTTCTAGAAGTTTAACGATGCCTACCACACGTCATTTCATCATCAATAGATAGTGATGGGTGTTGGGTGGAGACTCGAGTCTCGCCCTCTTGATTTGATTGTTTTATATTATTTTTAAATTGTTTTGTTTTTGTTTGTTGTTTGTTTGCTGTAGTGTTTGTCCGCGCTTGTAGGTTTGTGTTTTGCGATTTTTCCTCTATTTTTTTATTCTCCCCTTTTCGCGTTAGACTACTTGACTGCTCTTGTTATATTTATTTATTTTATTGGTTTGTTGTTGTTGTTGTTATCGTCAATTATGTTTTTGTTGTTGTGACCGGGGTTCGATTTAAATCCTATGGATTACACCCAATCATTTCTTTGTCGAAACTATGTGTTTTATTTATTTATTTATATATTTATTGGTGACCTCGGAGTAAGAATAATTTGCCTCCATATCCATATTATTCCAAACGGACGTAAAGTAGGTAGCGACTTTTTAAATATAACATAGGCGGTGGTGAATGGGTGATAAGGGGTCTTTAGCCCCCGTACTGTTTTCAGTATCTGATTTTTCAGTGAGCAAGACACTGAACTGAATCCCATTTGCTGATACCTCGGTTATTTCAGTCACTTTTTTTTTCTTCTAAATTGATAGATCTGCTTTTTGTTGTTGGCTGAAGAAGGGTTTTGAGCCCGAAACGTTCCGTGTTTTGTGTTTTGTTCTTTTTTAAAAGTTGTAATATTCATTATTATTATTATTATTATTATTATTATTATTATTATTATTATTATTATTATTATTATTATTATTATTATTATTATTATTATTATTATTTTGGTGTTTCTATCAAATAAGTGCTGGTGTCGTGACATCACTTGGTGAATAATGTATATATTATATTATAGTAGTATGGAGAAAGTCTGACTTGTGTGTTCTGGTTGCTGGAATATTCTCAATGGCCTTATAGTTTGGTCGGTCATATTATGGAGTTTATGGATACCGATGACGTCATTGTAATTATCCCGGGTCATCAGTCCTTGACCTGGCTGGAACGGGAATAACATCATAATCTTATCATCGTCATCATCGTTATCATCATCATCATCATGTCTCGTTACTACTCGGGCAGCAGGAGTGACAGTGGCCGTCCCGCCAGCACGGGCATCTACATGTCCATGTGGGAAAACAAGCTACACGAGGTTGTGGTAAGTCTTAATCGTTAATAGACAGTTTGCGATTCAACCTTTTGCACGACGGTGACGATAGCCGTCGATTTTTTTTGTTAGTCGTCGACTGTATGACGGTAATGATTATTGCCGTCTTGATGTGGGTTTTGATGATGATGATGATAATAATAACAATAATAATAAAATAAATAAATAAATGACACTAAATTGACAACCCATTGTAATTTGTCAATTAACGAGACAAATTACGAAAAATTTGTAGAAATACGAATTTTTGACTCCAGCTACAGAACTGCCTTCTCCTCTTTGACTCAATAAATCTTGTCGAAAAGGAAAGTTTAGTTCCTCAGAACCTGTATTAAAGACTTGGGAGCATTTTTTATTTTTTATTATTATTATTATTATTATTTTTGGTATCGTGCTGAGGACAAATTATTTATTTCTAAAGCTATTTAAAGTGGATTTTTCCCCTTGGAAACTAGACATTTTAAAAATTTCAAGTCGGCAGCTCTGAATATATTATAAGGGTCTTGTTTTTTAAACGTCTTACGACATTGTAATTGTTTTATTTAGGGAAAAAAGCAAAAGAAACTAAAACATTCCATTGTGTGGCCTCCAATCAAATGTCTCTGTATCTGCTCGGCAGTCACAAGGGAGGAAAACAAACTATTTGATTTGTTTTATTAGAAAAACAAAACAAACCAAACCAAACCAAACTATTCCAGCGTGTCTTCCACTACTCTCTGTACCCCCCCCCCCCCCCCCCCTTACACTCACAAGGGAGGAAAAGAAAGAAACCGTGTGTTTTATTACAATAAATTGACTAACCTTTGTAATTTGTCAACTTACGAGACAATATTATATATTATAAGAGTCTTGTTTGTCTTTTTATATTTTTTTAGTCTTACGTCATTTTATTTGTTTTATTAGAAAGAAAAAAAGCAAAAGGAACTCAAACATTCCAGTGTGTGCCTTCCAAATGTCTCTGTATCTGCCCTACACTCTCAAGGGAGGAAAAGAAAGAAACCGTGTGTTTTATTTATTACACTAAATTGACTAACCAGTGTAATTTGTCAAACTAGCGAGACAAATATTATAAGGCTTGTGTTTTAAAAGTCTTACCCCATTGTGTTTGTTTTATTAGGGGGGGAAATGCAAGAGGTACTAACACATTCCAGTGTGTGCCTTCCAAATGTCTCTGTATCTGCTCCGCATGCAATCACATGGGAATGAAACAAACTACGCTTTTATATTACAGATTATAAACAAAACCTGCATGGACTTTAAAAGGAATTCGTGTTTTTATGATGTAGGTAAAACCATGAATGTTATTGTATAGAGCGCTTGGAACCATCAATTTATTTATATATATTTTATCATGCTTATATATGGTTTTATCGTAGTGCGTGAGATTAGACTGGCACGGGGCACTTGAGATAACGCGATAACGTTAACGATGGAAAACGTGAAAACACGAGACGACGATTGTCCGACACAACACCATCGTTTCATTGAATACTTTTCTTGTTTTCTCTCCTAATCACGCACATATTATAATATGATATAATAATTGCAGACTTAATACTTACTTAGGTACATTCGAGGTGTAAAAAGATGTTTTCTTTTCGACCTAGGTGCACATAGTTGTAGGTCTGATAACCAAGCGCAATTATGGGCTTGTTTTAATAATGTGCGTTGGTTTGAAGGTATTTCCTTTACAACGACGTGCACTTATTTTCAGGTCTGATGTGGGCTCATTGTTGTAATGGAAATCTCCACACACAAAAGAAAATGACACAAAATATTGTCCATTACAACAATGTTAAACTAGGCCCATAAGCGGGTTCGGATGTCACACCTGTATATATGTGCACGTCGCTTTACAACCACGTGTTCATAACAAATTGGGTTATCAGACCTGTAAATAAGTACATCTTGTCACGCACATATAATATACTATAACATATGATAATTACAGACTTATTACTTACATAGATATAATAATAGATGTAAATAGATATTTTATTTTCGACCCATATGTTAACTCACTCAATCCTAGAGATTTTTGTTACTTTTCAAAATTGGAAAAAAAAACTGTATCAAAAATGAGCATGCAGGCCTACATAGATAGTTTTATTCAACTATCATTAACATGTAAAAACTAAATACATTAGCTTTGATACTTCACCTATAATTTGTCTCATAAAAATGTAATAAATAGACATGGGGTAAAAGTAACCCCGGTAAACCACGGATATAGTCGGTGTTAGGGTTGAGTGAGTTAAGGAAGATTTATGGACCCATCACGTTGATATGACTTTAAAGGTACACCCAATTTAATGCACTGACCCCGTTGGACAGTGGATGAAGATTTTATTCTATTCATTTGAGAGTCGCTGACAAGGGTTCACTCAATTTGCCAATTCTACCACCATCATCATCATCATCATCATCATCATCATCATCATCATCATCATCATCATCATCATCATCATCATCATCATCATCATCATGATAATATTATCACAACAGCTAACTCAATCAGATCATCATCACTTCTAACACCGTCGCCGCCGCCACCACCACTACCATCATCATCATCATCATTATGATATTATATTATTACCACAAAAGCCAACTCAATCATCATCACTTCTAACACCGTCCACGAAACTGGTGCCGGTGTTCTTGTTCTTGTTCTTGTGTGCCCTGTCACGTGGAAACGATACTATCACCACCACCACCACTCAAAACCCCATTATCTGTGTGGACCCGACCTGGCTACTTGACACATGTAGGGTATCGGTATCGCCTGTAGGGTATCGGTATCGCCCATATTTGTTTGGCGTAGGCGGGGATTTGGAGTGTCTGCGATATTTGGAAATGGATGAACTCTTTGGCTAGGTGTTGTCTGGGTGTTGAATTTTGTGAGATCAAAAGGCGCCCGACCACTATCTCAAACCTTTGATGTTTACCTGTCTGCAGAATGAGAGTTGTTTAAAGGAGTGAGGTATGATGAGGTTGTAAAATCTCATCAGATGACCTCTGCATTCTAATAGTAATAAAAATAAAAATGATCAGTTGTATTTTAGTGTTTATGGACACTTGACTCCACTCACTACGGACTGAAGACAAACGACACATTCACACTTTGTTATGAAACCGACCCCCTCTCCCCAATAATTAAAAAATAAAATAATAATAAATAGATGAATAATAATTTTTTTAAATAATAATAAAAACAAAAAACAAAAAAATAATAAATGAATAAATAAATAAATAAATAAAAATGAAATGAGAAATTGAAATTAAGTAGAATACAGTTATACATCTAGTTAGTTATCTTAGTCTGTTTTTACGTGACTTTGTCCTGTGGAAAACCTCGAGTCAGTTGCACTGAATAGCATTCTGGAATTATCTTTACAAAAATGTGATTATTTGTTGTTATTTCATTATTATTATGTCTTACCGTACCGTGTAATCAGGTGTTATTAATACATCCAACCAATAATGAGTTTGTTTTCATTCCCTGCCATGTAAATATAATCATAATAATAGTAATAAGGAGAAAAACGTACGTATTTGGCCTGCGTCCCAACAGGGTGTTATTATACTTTGATTCTAGCTTCACACAATGAAACGAATGGTATCTATCTCCTAGTTGTATTTTAGTACTAATAGACACTTGACTCCGCTCGCTACTGACTGAAGGCCAACGACGCATTCACACTTGCGGTATGGAACCGCCCCCCCCCCCCCCCCACCCCACCCCATAATAAATCAATAAATAAAATGTTATCGATTAATGAATATATATATATTTATATATATATATATATATATTATATATATATATATATATATATATATATATATATATATATATATATAATAATAATGATATATATATTGAAATTAAATGGAAGAAAGTTATAGACCTAGATAGCTATCTATCACTATCACCTAGATAGCTTTGGCCCGTGGAACACCACCAATAAGATGGGCTGTAGGTCGTGTCTCCTCTCTCTCTCCTCTCTCTCTCTCTCTTCTCTCTCTCTTATCTCTTTTCTCTATCTCTTCTCTCTCTATCTACTGCTCTCTCCTTCTCTCTCCTCCTCTTCCCCCTCTCTCTCCCTTCTCTCTCTCTCTTTCTCTCTCTCTCTCTCTCCTTCTCTCTCCTCTCTCTCCCCCTCTCTCTCTCTCTCTCTCTCTCTCTCTTTCTCTCTCTTCTCCCACCTCTTCTCTCTCTCTCTTCTCTTTCCTCCCCTTCTCTCTCCCCTCTGTCTCTCTCTCTCTCTGTCTCTCTCTCTCTGTCTCTCTCTCTCTCTCTCTCTCTCTCTCTCTCTCTCTCTCTCTCTCTCTCTCTCTCTCTCTAACACAAGAAGGTGTAAATAAGGAAAGAAATACCCCAGTGCAATAAAATTGCGTTTTAATAGAAAATTAAAAATGTCTCATCTACATCCCTCTATTGTTGGATATAAATTGTAGACGGTCTGACTAGAATAGACAAATTGAATTACGTAGAGATTTTAATCTCTGGGAGTGTTTATGTAATGTTTACTGTTTACCATCGCCGTAGCCGTCGCCGTCATAACTGGATTTATGGCGTTAGCATCACGTTTAAGGCTGTAAGTTTGTTTTGTTTGTGGTTTTTTTAAGTTAAGGAAGATAAGATAAATTTAATTAATCCGTTTAATGGATTACAAGAAAATAATGTATTTCCACCGTTTCTCGGTTTCTCCAACGTTGCTTGATGTCTATTCTTGTGTGTGTGTGTGTGTGTGTGTGTGTGTGTGTGTGTGTGTGTGTGTGTGTGTGTGTTTGTATTGCAATCCTGTTTGTCAAGCAAGCGATTTGTTATAGTCTATCCATCCTTGTTTCTATGTCTATAAATCTATGTATCTATCTCTCTAGCTGTCTGTCTGTCTATCTATCTATCTATCTATCTATCTATCTATCTATCTATCTATCTATCTATCTATCTATCTATCTATCTATCTATTTATCTATCTATCTGTCTGTCTATCAATCTATCTATCTGTCTGTCTGTCTATCTGTCTGTCTGTCTGTCTATCTGTGTGTCTATCTGTGTGTCTGTCTATGTCTATCTATTTATCTGTCTATTTACATCCACATCTTTCTATTTACATATCTACCTACCTACCTATATACCTATATAACTATCCACCTCTCAGTCTCTCCCCAACTGTCTGCCATGGACAGAGCATTCTTTTCACAAGAAAGTTAACTTGTGTGTTGGTCTTGTGTGCAGTCAAGACTGTCTCTGGCCCCTCTATGTAGGCCTACCTAGCATTAAATGGCCTACCTAGCATTAAATCTTGTTAGATCTGGCAGAACAAAATTAGCATTAGATAGCATCATATCCAAGGTGTAGCAGGCAATTGCTACTGAAACATGGATAAACTCAAGATTCCACAAACCTTACAGTATGGTAGAATTGCATTAGGCAATGCATCCACACCCCCTCCCCCCAAAAAATGTCTTTCTACTCTATATTAATTGCAACGAAACGCCACTCTCAACCCAAATATTAGAAACAGGTGGAGACTATTCGGACATGACACATACTTAGATGAAATATCACTATTCCAGCAAACAAAGCCATGGAAGCACACTTCAAAAGACAAGACAAATATTGAGGCAGACCACCAACAAACATTTACACAATATTAAACAGACTTGACGTGCCTCGAGAACCTTCAAGAGTTGAGGTCCGAATAAAAACTTGCAGACCTACAATCCCTCAAAAAAGATAGTTAGAGAAGGTGCAGCTATGTGGTCTAGTGGTATGACACTCGCTTTCGGATCGGAAGGTCCTGGGTTCGAGCCTCACACTCGGCGCATAGTTGAGTCCTTGGAAAAGGCTCTTTACTCACATTCTCTCACCGTACTCAGGTGTAAAATGAGTACCTGGCCGTTAACAGCGTTGTCTTTGTCCGAAAAAATTGTAATATCGCCTAACAGGCATCATGTCCCGTCCTACATGTTAAATGTTGCTGTTGACCAGGGACCCCTTGTAAAGCGCTTTGAGCACATTTAGTGGATTTTGCGCTATATAAAGCTCATTTTAAAAAAATAATCATTTTAAGCTGCCGAGGCATCCCACTCCGTTGATTAGAAGACGTATGGCAATGAGTCAAATCAAGTTCCTTCTCCTCCTTCTTACAACAACTTTGATGATGTTTCTTTCTCTTTTTGTTTGTCCATTCCAGGAGCTGTTGAGTCGTTCCCACCTAGAGAGCCACAAGCTGGAGCTCATGTCTGAGGTGTCGGGACTCAAACTCCGACTGGCCTCGGCCGAGAAGGACCGCAGGGAACTGGACGACAGATGCCGGGCAGCTCAGGTAAGTTGAGGGATCTGTACTGTGGCTATGTGGTCTAGCGGTTCGACATTTGCCTCCGGACAGGAGAGTTCAAAGTTTCGAATCACGCTCTAAGCAGCGCATAGTCAAGTCCTTGGAAAATGCTCTTTTTTTACATTTTCTCACTGTACTTAGGTGTAAAAAGAATACCTTGTCATTAAAAGTGTTGTCTCTATTGCAAAAAAAATATTGTAATATATTCCAACAGGCGTCATGTCTCGTCTCACAGGTTAAGCGTTGCTGTTGGCTAATGACCCCTTGTAAAGCGCTTTGAGCATGTTTAGTGGATATTGCACTGTATAAAAGCTCAAGTTTGTTTTTCTTTTTGTTTTTGTTTTTATTTGATACATTATTGCCATTAAAGAGACAAAATACCTTTTACCTTATTTCAAATTAGTCTCAATTGTACAAATACAACTCTTTGATAAGTCGGGGAGGGGAAGAGGGGGCCACTAGACGACATAACCCCACATAGGATGTCTTCTTAATCGATGTCCCCTTATTGACTGTATTTTCCTTCTTAGCCCTGCGGCTATGGTTTGACACTCGTTTTCAGATTGGAAGATTCTAGGTTCGAGCCTCGCTCGCCGCATAGTTGAGTCCTTTGGAAAAGATATTTTACTCACATTCTCTCACCGTATTCAGGTGTAAAATTACCTGGCTGTTAACAGCATTATCTCAGTCGGGGGGGAAAAAAAATGTAATATCGCCTGCCTAACGGCATACAGTGTCGTTCTATATGCTAAATGTTGCTGTTGGTCAAGGACCCTTGTAAAGCGCTTTGAACACATTTAGTGGATAGTGTGCTATATAAAAGCTCACTTGGTTTTTTTTTAATTTTTTGTCATTCCTGTGTAATTGTTTTGTTTTGTTTTGTTTTTCCCAGAGACAAGCAGCAGAACTGGAGGCCAAATTGGTCATGAAAGATGCTGAAAACTCGGAGCTCAGGATGAGGCTGAGCAGGAATGGAACAGTCCCCTTGGACTCAGACAGTACGTCCTGTTTGTACTCAAACAACATTCACAAAAAAGATTTCGTATTTTTTGCATTTAACCGCTTAACCATTGTACTCTGGAAAAAAAAAAGAAAACTAATTTTAAAATTTGGCCAGAAAACTCGTCCTTCAATTTATCGATCAATTTAAATAACCCACATCTTGGCAATAAATTCAAACTTGGGACTTTGCGAAAGTTCCCAGGTTTGAGAGTGTTTTGCCAAGATGAGGGTCATTTAAATTGATCGATATTTGAAGGACGAGTTTTCTGGCCAAATTTTTTAATGTGTCTTTTCCAGAGTAGGGCATTCAACTGGTTATATAACAAATTCTTTGAACAGAAGTTATTCACTAACTTTACTTCTTTTCAGAACTTTTTTTCCTGTCCCTTTTAGTCCGTTGTATATTTTATTTTGTGATTGTTTAACTATTGATTATCACTGAAATCCTATTTATTTATTTATTTATTTATTTATTTATTTATTTATTTATTTATTTTATATATTTATATATTTATTTATTAAATTTACTTTTTTTATTTAAAAAAAAAATTTCTTTCTTTTTTTTTTTTTTTCTTAGCACCCTGAGCACCTTTGAGTGGAAGTGTGTGCTTTATAAATGCTTCATTATATTATTATTATTATTATTATTATTATTATTATTATTATTATTATTATTATTATTATTATTATTATTATTATTATTATTTTACTTGATTTATGATTGAAACCGACGATTACTTACAAACCAGTCAAATTGATACGAAGCTGCTTATGCATTTGTTTTTATTGGGTTTTTTTTTTTGTTGGCTGAAGAAGGGTTTTGAGCTCGAAACGTTCCGTGTTTGGTATTTTTGTTCTTTTTTTAAAGCTTTTATATTCTTTTTTTCATTAAACTCTCGTCCCATGGGACTTATGGCCTAAACAGCTACGTAAATGTTGAGAATGACGGTAATTGTAGCGGCAACAGCAGAGCGCTAACGCTTGTTTCCTCTTTGTCTTACTTTTATTTTTCTCATGTGTTTTCAATTGTAAATCTATAACTTCTTTGACTATCCCATAATCTTCCTTTTTACTGGCATTGAAATGACCTAAATGCGTCACAAGCACCATAAAACCCTTAAAATCAAAACTTAATACAGTAAAGTGTGTAGCATATCCTATTTATGCATGCCACGTCTGTAAACGAATTCCCATGTTTTTGATGAATAAAGTATAGATAGAATGCGCTTGGCCAAGGAGTTCACAACATTGCCATCCGGAAGTATAACGGACCAACACACAAACTCTGTGTAACCATGAACTTTTATAATCTGGTTAATACAGTTTAGTGAGAACAACTCACAAACGCGGATGGCAAAAACAATAACAAAGGCCTGAGTGACGTCATCTGCATACTATCTATCTATTATTATTATTATTATTATTATTATTATATTATTATTATTATTATTATTATTATTATTATTATTATTATTATTATTATTATTATTATTATTATTGTTATTATTATTATTATTATTATTATTATTATTATTATTATTATTATTATATTATTATTATTATTATTAATATTATTATTATTATTATTATATTATTATTATTATTATTATTATTATTATTATTATTATTATTGTTATAAAAAATGTTGCAAATGATTTTTAAAGTAAAGACGTTTTGTTTTGTTTTGTTCTTTAATCTCTCAGACACAGAAATAGAGAAGCTGAAGAGAGCTGTTGACACATTGATGTTGGCCAATGAGGAGAAGGAGAGGAAGATGGAAGATCTCAGACGTCTGCTTCGTCGTTACAGACGCGTAGAGGAAATCTTGGTGCAGGCTCAAGGAAGGAAAGGTGGGTGGAGTGGAGGCTCACTGGGCTCTTTGTATTTTGCATACACAGAGTCAAGGATTGTGCCAATGATGATATGATGACGATGATGTTAATGAGTTAATGGGGATGGCGGTATGCAATATCTAAGGAATTTATATTGAGGTCCTTAAAGCTCTATGGTATAGCATTCAGCTTACAAGCAAGGGGACAAAGAAAATGTAATATCGCCTAACAGGTTGTTTGTCTTGTCCTACTGTTGCAGATGGCTTGGGACCCCTTGGAAAGCGCTTTGATGTCGTTTAGTGGATATTGCACTTTTTAAATGCTCAAGTTTACGACATCGATGATATGTGCTGCTTTTTTATTAGAAGGTCCCAGGTTCAAGTCCTGTTTTGAACAGTGCATAATTGAATTCTTTGAAAAGTCTCTTTACCCACATTCTTTCACCGTACTCTGGTGTAAAATGAGTACCTGGCTGTTAAAAGCGTTATCTCTGTTTGAAGAAAAAAAATGTAATATCGCTGCACAGACTGTATGTCTTGTCCAACTGTTGCTGTTGGCTTGGGACCCCTTGGAAAGCACTTTCAGACTTGACTAATACTACAAAAGTTTCATAGAAATACGAAGTTTTGGCTCCAATTACAGGACTGCATTCGTCTCTTTTGACTCAATAAATCTTGTTGAAAAGGAAAGTTTAACTCCTTAGAACGTATAATATTCAAGACTTTGGGGCATGTTTGGATCATGCTGAGGACAAATTATTTATTTCTAAAGCTGTCTAACGTGACTTTTTTCCTTTTTCCCCTTAGAAACTACGAATTTTTTTGAAATATCAAGTTGGCAGCTCTGCACTTTGAGGTCGTTTAGTGGATATTGCACTATTTAAATGCTAAAGTTTACGACAGCGATGATGCGTTTTCAGTGCATGACATAATCAGTCGGAAGTTGAAAATTTTGGATTTGCATTTTCTGAAAGAATATGCTCCCCAGAGTATTTTAATCTTTATTTGAAGTAAACCGGGTGATTTTTCATGAAATTATGGTCAGATGTATGGGAAAGGTATCCAGCAACTTTTCTCAAATTTCATACTTTTTCAACTTGACAAGCTGTAAAAAATATTTAAAAGTGAATTTAAGCTTTGATATTTCCCGAAGATGTACAAAAAGGGGTTGATTTTATCATTTATGACAAAAACTCATTTTTAAATAAAATTTGACCTAGCTAAACTTGGCAATATCTCAGTTCAAACCTTTACACCATCCGACTGATTACGTCATTCACTGTATCATATGTGCTGCTTTTTGTCATGATTATTATCTACTCAAATACAGAGGCCGGTTTAAAATCCTGGGTGGGGATCCTGACCTCCCATAGCGGGCAGGGAGGTACATACTGTGTCTTCTATCCCCTTATATCTGTTTTCCAACATGCTTTCTGTCTTTGTCTTGGAATGGGATTACTTGGTTTTTTCCTGGCCCTGGTCGGAGTCCTGGCTGGGAGGGAAACAGTCGAATGCATAGTTATTGTTTTGGGAGATGATATTTTTTTCCTTGTAAATCATCTCTCTGTTATGCACTGTATTATGCTTTCTTTATATTATATATGATTTGTAAAACATTCGAGTGTGTTCCTCTTAGCAGGGACCTGTGCTTGTGTCTGGATGAGACTTTTAGTGATCTCAAACTAAGTACTTTGATAGAGTGCTTTTGGAATCTACACCTGTTTCTTATTTGAACCAATTCCCTTTGTCTTCCCTTTTCTTGGGTGCTTTTATTGTAATTCTAGAACTTTTTACTTTCCCATTTTCTTCCTTTTTACTGGCGCTGATATAACCTAAATGTGTTGCAAGCGCCGTAAAACCCTTAAAAACAAACATACTCAAATACATACTCTTTTATCTTCTTTTTTCCTGATTTTTGTCATGATATGATTATTATCATCTACTCAAAGACGTACTCTTTTATCTTCTTTTTTCCTGATTTTTGTCATGATATGATTATTATCATCTACTCAAAGACGTACTCTTTTATCTTCTTTTTTCCTGATTTTTGTCATGATATGATTATTATCATCTACTCAAAGACGTACTCTTTTATCTTCTTTTTTCCTGATTTTTGTCATGATATGATTATTATCTACTCAAATACATACTCTTTTATCTTCTTTTTTTTCCCCCTTCAGCGGTGGAAGAGCTCCTAGCCAACATAGAGGATGGAGACACAAGCTCTAACAGTTCGTCCACCACCCCATCTGTAGGTGACAACCCAAATCTCAGACCTGACCAATCAAATGTGAGGCAGGGGGATGGGGGGAGAAGGTTGTTGATGGAAATAACAATAACACCAATAACAACTATTTCAATCTATATATATATATTTATATATATATACACGAGACAAATAACATCCATCTATATAATTGTCAGTCCGTCCGCTATGCCTAAGGTTATTATGGCTGGCGATATGATTGACATATTTAGCCACATATTAATAACAATAACAAACATGTATAAACTTATCTTGATCAATTTAATTAATCTAATGTTACTCAGCTTCTGATGACCAGCAGTGCTTCTTTTGTGTGTTGGGAGGGGGAGGGGAGGGGGGGGGGGGGGTCCTAAGATCATTAAATAAAGTGATGTAAAGATAATTTATTAGGGGGACAAAACTAGGTCAGCACCTTATTTACATTTATGAATTGGGGAGTATATGATAGAAATCTTAAAAAGGTGTGTATGAATGAGTGGAAAACGAGGCAGACAGAAAAAATGAATAAAAGTCAGCCTGCCTGGA
The DNA here is from genome assembly GCF_034508935.2 of Berghia stephanieae. Lineage (NCBI taxonomy): Eukaryota > Metazoa > Mollusca > Gastropoda > Nudibranchia > Aeolidiidae > Berghia > Berghia stephanieae. Next base: position 47,664,372 of record NC_088367.1, read on the forward strand.
CAGGAGCATCCATCCATATAGAAAATAACCAGATTAAGATAATAATTGCATGATATCTACATACAAGATAATATATAAGTTAATATCATTTCTTGTCAGCTCTTGTAAATTGCTATAGCGTAGCAATGACTATGAAAAAAAATCTTTTTCCTCTTTTTGAGGAAAATTTTTGTCTGAAATCAAAGCCCTATCTCCACTGAGTAAAAATGTTTTTGAATTTTAAAAATCCATTCATAAATAAACAAGTTACGCAGTTTCAAAGGTGTCATTTATTTGGATGACCCGCAAAGAGGAAAAAAACGCGAAAATATGGGACGCTTTTTCGTCATTTTTTTTCGACCTTTGGTTGTATCTTGCGTAATAAGTGGATTAAAAGATTGAAATTTGGCAATTTTAGGGAAAATTTGATAGAAAATATGCTGAAAACAGTAGAAGAGTTCTAACTTATATAATTTTAGAGCTGGATGGTATATAACACTCACACACACACAGAGAGAGAGAGAGAGAATTTAGTGTAACACACACACACAGAGAAATATATTAAGAAATGAGTATATAACACAGAGAGACAGAGAGAGAGAGAGAGATTGCGTACATAAACGAAAGAAATATAGAAGGAAAAGATAAATTGGACAAGGGGACAAAGGTTACTGATGGAACGTGACTTGGAACACAATAATTAAACCCATGCTGAGATTGTAGATCATATTGCAATCGAAAACTTTTAACATTATAATTTCTTAAATTCTTTTAAATTAAACAGTCAAATTATCAGCTGTTTATTGAACCCAAACGCAATGGCAGATGATAAACACCCCTCTGCCAGTGAGACCGCGCAGACATGTTGACTAGTCCTGAACTTTAAAACGAGGTCAACCAATCAGAAAGCGCTTTGCCACGACGCGCTCAGCCGTCAGTTTGGTGCCAAATCATTTTGAACTTGTGATTCGGGCTGTAGGGGGGCAAAATGGCTTTGTCTTTTACGAATGAAAAGCAAATTAGGATAGTGTTTTGAAAAATACGGGAAAAGTACTCGTCATATTCATATGAAATTTTAAAACCAAAAAGAAGAAATGTTCATGTATTACCTTGTCAGCGACAAAACCTACACGCCCGGTAGTTTTAGAAATATTTTACTCCAAAGAGTAAAAATATATTTTTAACGGTCTTCTGGTAATCGCACGAGTTTTGTCGCTTGACATAATCTAAAATGACCTTTTTTTCTAACTGTGTGCCAACTTTCAGTCGTCGTAATTAATTTTTAAAAATAGCATATACGAAACGGCTTCGTCCCATCTTTTGTCGCGAATTCAGGCACTTCGTGAGCGAAAAAGAGGCCCAAATATTTGTGCGGGATAGTCATTGCTATATAGCGTAATGGGTAAAGCTTCGGTTCTAACACTACCATTACTAATAATACAATATTTAATCGCCTAACCTTTAATCGATCGCGATATAATATAAGAGTATATTATTATCTCTTTACTCATGGGTGGTTGGATGGGAGCATCACCCTTGAATCATATACCTATGATGTTCGCATGGGTGTACGATCCGATAGTGATGTCGTTTCTTCTTCTCTTTACTAGCCTATCCTGCTTCTTTGGTTTGTGATTGTATTTTTGACAGGGGATATTTTTTTTTCTGTAAATCTTCTGCCTGTTTGTTCTTGGTTATTTATAATTTAGCTTATGATATCTTTAGGTTATGATTTTGATTTACATTTGTACTATTTTTGTTAGATTGCTTGTTTTTTTGTTTCAGCGGTCTCTCATATAACCTCAATTGTGTTGGAAGAGACCTAAAGCAACAAACAAACAAACAAAATATCTCTTTACTTCAGCAATCACTTCATAAACTCACTCACACGTGTACTCATGCATAGGCGCAATCATATACACAAATCCACTCACACACACACACATGCATTTCACATATTTTCTAACTGCCATTACTAATACAATGTTTAATCGATATAATAAAAGAGTATATTATCTCTTTACTTCAGCAATCATTTCACACATTCACTCACACGTGTACTCATGCATAGGCGTGATCATTTATACAAATGCACTCATACACACACACTCACACTCACACACACACACACACACACACACACACATATATATATATATTATTTCCTCCTCTCCCCTTCCCTTGTACTCTTGACTCTGACAGTCCAGACAGTTTAACAGTTATGAAAATAATTACTTGTTGTTAACCTGTTAACTCCTGTAAGCTGGAAAAACATGTATCTAAAAATTTGGCCAGAAAACTTGTCCTTCAAATATCAATCAATTTAAATGATCTTCATCTTGGCAAAAACTCTCAAACCTGGAACTTCATGAAGTCTTCGTTAAAGTCCCAGGTTTGAGAGTTTATTCGATTTGGTGGGAAGTATTTTACGACAGAATAGCATCTTATCCAAAGAGTAGCAAGCAATTGCTTCTATCAATTTAACACTGCAGAATCTGGGATAAGTCCTGCTTTTGTACTCAAGGGACTATTATTTTTTTTTAAACGAGAAACATTTTAAAAAAATAAAATATGATAACCTATATTTTCTATCCTTCCATAACCTGTACTTGCCATTGCATCTTTGTCCAGGCCACCAGCACCAACCATTTGTCAGTAGAAGACAGAGGGGATGGCAGACATTACATCTCATCACCCAGTGCCACCAGCACACCTGGTCAGGTTGCGTCATATTAACGTATAATATGCGTTAAGTTCATGCGTATCATTTTTATATTGGAATGTTATTATTATATGATTATTTTATTATAGTTGTATGTTATTATTATATTATTATTATTATTATTATTATTATTATTATTATTATTAAAACAAATATAAAACAAAGATAGAAATCAAATAAACATTAAATAAATGTGGGAATAGATGAATAAATCATTTTAAGTAACACCTCCCCCCCCCCAACACCTCTTTGCCATAACACCATCATTTACTATAATCAGTTCATTGCATTTTTTTTTTCCCTTCATTTTAAAAACTTTCGAAACTTTTTAAAACTTTAAACAGCAACATTTTGTCACATAAACTGTTAAACTCGTCAAAAACAAACAATTTACGACAACTTTTCCCACTATCCCTCCAGTCCATGGGTCCAGTGAGACCAGCCGTCTCAACGCCAGCTTTCACGGTACAACCAGTAACGGCTCCACGCCGCCTGTAATGGCCATGGGAGCTAACTCTAGACAGGCCATGGGACTTACCAGATCGAACAGCTGTGAAAACCTCATACCTGGCAAGGTGAGTAGTCCCCCTTTGTCTGAAAAAGAGCCATAAACAGACATGCCCGACTCTCCCGAATTTCTTTTTTTTTCCTGGGAAAATCCTGTAATTCGTGACCCCTCGTCTCAAAACGGTATTATGTCGGGATGAATCCGACTTCGAAAAGTTGATTTAGAAATAAAATGACGAGAAATACGAAATTCAAGTCTTTTCTAATGCAAGAAATGTTAGTTATTTTCCACCATTACAAGTAGAAAGTAACCCCTAGTTTCATATTTGTTGCTGTCAATCCACTTTCCATCACCCGATTTATCCCGACATAATACCATTTGAGATTGTGGGTCACATTTGTTTTCGTTTTTGAAAATCCTTTTTACTTGCTTATTTAATCCTCTTCTCTCCTTGTGGAGCATAAGGGCCTCTACGAGCATCCACATCCACATCCACTTCTGTTCATTTATTTATGTGGGGAAATAAATTATATGTTAAAATGGCCATTATGACACATATTCATCTGTTAAATTTTTTTATTTTTTTTTAAATTATCTCTTTTTCTTTTATTTGCTTGTGTGGTTAACTGCTAATGTATGTTTGTTTGTAGGTGAGTATGTGTATGTTTTTTTTTTAGGTCAGGGCAGGAAAGTTTTGGGAATGAAGGGGGAAGGGGGGGGGGGGGTGGCTTTGCATTCAGGCTTTACTATTCACTAAAGGTGTTGTCACATTGCCTGTTTGTGCTTTGTATCAAATTTGTATCTGGCTTGGGTTTTTTTTATTATCATAATCGTTTTGGGTTACGTAGGTCAAAAGACTTTTAAATACCGTGTTGTTTTTGCAAATATTAAGGGGAAAAAAAGTAGAGCATTAATTTGGTGCAATATCCACTAAACGTGCTCAAAGGGCTTTACAAATGGTCCCTGACACGTAACATATTGAACGAAACATGCTGCCTGTTGGGCGATGTTACCTTTTTTTTCCGACTGAGACAACGCTGTTAACGGCCAGGTACTCATTTTACACCTGAGTACGGTGAGAGAATGTGAGTAAAGAGGAGTCTTTTCCAAGGGCCCAACCATGCGCCGAGCGAGGCTCAAACCCAGGACCTTCTGATTCAAAAGCATGCGTCCTACCACTAGACCATATAGTCGCATATAAACATATAATTGTTAAAACAAATAAAATATCCAAGCGATGCATGGACATTATACATTTTTTTCTTTTTCTTTTTTTTTTGTTTTTGTTTTGTTTGGATAGACTCATTATTGATTGAATCTTTTCTTGCCCCCCCCCCCCCCCCCTTCCCCAACTCTTCGCATGTCCAGGCCCCACCAGGGAAAGGAGATTTACACCACAATACCCTGGGAAGTCGGGGAGGAGGGGGAGGTAGTTTGATCTCCCCGGGTTATGGTACGTTACCCAAACACACCCACCAACACCACCTCCACCACCACAATCAACAACAACCACAACCACAACCACCACTACATCCACACCTACCACCACTACCACATCAACACCACCACCTTCTACCTCCCAGCAGCAACAACAGTCACCAGTACCTACAGCAACAGCAGCGTCTCCACCTCCATCGTAGTCACGAGGACGACATCATGAGAGAGAGAGAACCGGGACCCTCCTCCTCCTCCATCAAAAGGGGCCACTCGTCCCGGGGACATTTTCTCGGCCTGGGCCGCACGTTGATGCGGGTTCGATCCGGCAAGAGGAGTTGCTCCGCACCAAATCTAGGTGACCCCACAATTCCACTTCCTGCATCGTCCTCCATCTTGAATTGGTGAATGATATCCGGACGTATTCCTTCTTTCCATTACCATCACTAGCAATTTCTTACCCACAGGGATGCAATATTTTTTGTACTTTGTATTATTACTAGTATTGAGCATAACTCCTCACTTGCCTGAATTGACCTTTGACCCTTTGACCCCAACACAACACATTGCATGGTCACATTATATGGTTGTTTTTTTGTTTTTTTTTGTTTTTTTAATCATTAAGAATTTTTGTTTTTGTTTTACTTTCAATTTGAAAAGGAATCTTTGTGGATTTGTAGTTAATTTTTTTTTAAAACTTTTTTGTTTTAAAACTAATTTTTATAATTTGAGTTTTTGTTTAATTTGATTTCATTTTTATTTTGACTCGGTAAGTAAGAAATTCTTCTGATTATTTTGTTGTCTTTATTTTTGTTTGTTTGTTTTTTTTTTTGGGGGGTTTTGTTGGTTTGTTTTTGTTTTTGTTTTTCGGTATTTCCCGTTATGGATACGGTTCAAGCAGAAATCATTTCTCTCCAGACTGGTCATATTTTTGTAAGGGAAAAAGATAACAATGTGAAATTAAATGAAAGCTTCAATTTAATATACGACAACAGATAAACTGGACGTTTCGGGTTTCCTCTTTATCAACAAAACAGGATGAATGAAACACTACAGATGAATGAGATAATTTCTTTAGAAAGTTTTGAACCCAAAACATTCAGTGTTTGATTTATTTTAAAATATTTTTTGAAGTATATTATATAGGACACTGACAAAATGGACTACGGTGGGATGTGAATCATGTCAATGTTACAACTAGGGCATTGGAGAGACAATCTCTCTGTGATGTGGACATTGTATTGTGTATCATCAAATATCATCCTGTATGGTACCTGGTCATTATTCTATCCATAGCAGCCAACTGTGGTCCTGATAATATCGGGACTGTCCCAATTTGACAATCTGGAGAAAAAGAAAAATAGATTTAAAAAAGAAAAACAATATGACTGTTTATATGTAAGGAAATGATCCTGCCTCAGGAATTTTGACTACTCTCACTCACTCACTCACTCACTCAATCCCATGACCAGCTGTTCATCGGGGGAACATACGGGATGCAGACTTCGCAACCTTACACCATCCATCACGGTCTCCGACCTTTTCCAGTAGGCTATTAAAATCCAGTCCTGTCCACTCTTTGATGTTGACTTGCCATAGTTCTTTTCTGTCTTCCTCTTCTCCTCCTCTGTCCCTCTCCAGTGACATGGCAGTCTTGCACAGGTTATCATGGCGAATAGTGTGTCCGAACCAATGACAATTTCCTTCTTTTGACCATTGACAACAGTGGTTCCCATCCTCCTGCTCGATCCTCTATCTCTTCTAAAATAATGTTATTATTCCTGTGCTCCAAATAAGGAACTCTCAGGATTTTCTCATAGCTCTTCTCTCAAAAGCAAATCAAAATAAGGAGAGATAGACAAATAGAGAGTATATCTCTCTAAATCTAGATAATATTTTATAACAGTCCAAAACAAACCTCCATTTTGGGTCATGACGGTAGTGCATGTGAGAGTGTACCCGTTTTAGCTTTCTGTCAAGTTCCAAGTTTTAGTTCAAGTCCATAAGATGCAAAAGGCACACAGTGCCTGCCCATCACCGCAAAGTTGGCCGCTATCATCTATTCATATCAAATAAATGTACATTCCAACTATCAGTGTAATCTGTATAGCATTTATTTATAAAGGGAGGGGAAATGTAAATATACAACATGAGATAAAAATGTATAATTATTACCAACCAGCCACCTTAAAATTACCACTCTACTCAGATATCCAAACTTTTCCCACTGTAATTAAATCACTGCTGATGGTTTTCCTCGGATCCGCGGAAATCCGCAATTTTGGAGCCCAGAGGAGGAATTTCCTCCTTTTTAAAATTACATTTTCTCAAAACAATGTGCTAGCAATGAGAGAGTTGATGTGTGGTTGAACACACAGGTGCAGTTTCCCACTCTCCAGAAGTTAGCTAGAGTATCAATGATAGTCTATCATCTCAATTGCTCTAAAAGGGGGGTTTAGTGCAGTAAAAATGGGGCTTAAAGGCAATCGTTCAACATTTTCCTACTTTTTCACTTTTTGTCACCATCAGCACTGTTAAATCTCTGGTATTTACAACCAAGGTTGCCAATTTTCCATACATTTATGGAATTCAGTCTGTTATAAACCCTCAGTATATTTTCCAGTGACCTCTGCTAGACAGAAAAAAAAGTTTGTACATAATGTCTTTTTACAAGAGTTCAGCACTCAGAAAGGGGTCGGTCTATGTGTGTTTGTGTAAAAGTTCAGTAAAGTTTTGCTTCCTGACTTGGCATCCCTGTACAAGTTTAAACTGCACAAAATGATCATTAGCAGATCTGCCAACCCTCCTGATTTGATCTGGGAAATTCCTCACCTGATTGCCCCTGTTCCCTACCTCCCAATTACAGGTAGATTTTCCCCCATAAAAGAGCTTCACATTTTTACTATTTTAAAAAGGGAATGTTAATAAACATGATAAATGACAACAATAGAGAAATATGATTTAATCACAATGGTTATGTTTGATTTTATAATATGGTATAAATGCGGATCTGCCTTGTACTACGAAAAATTAGTAATAATTACGAAGTTTTGGCTACAGCTAAAGAACTGCATTCGGCTCTTTGACTCAATAAATCTTGTTGAAAAGGAAAATTTAGTTCCATAGATCCTATATTCAGGTCCTTGGTCTGATTTTTAATCAAGTTTTTAGGGAGAACAGGAACAAAAATAATGCATGAAAACGGCATTCTACATAATATTATACAAATATCAAAGCGATATTTAGATGTAACTAAATCACAAAGTGTGAAAGGTCTAAAAAAAAAGCTCATTGATGACCGAGCCATTTCATCCCCTAGTTAAAAGTTAAAAGCCTTAGTCACACAATTTATTTTTTTTTTTCCTCCCATTTTACTTTGTGCAATCAGCATTTCAATTAGAGGGATGAGATATTCATAAGTTAAAAACAGTCAATAAGAAATTTGTTTGCATGGATGAGGTGAATAATGTCAGACGTTTATAAAGCAGATGTTTTTAAGATAAGATAAAATATACTTTAGAAGCAATGTTGAGTGTATCATATCAGCTGACTATACTAAGATAATCGAAACGAAATTTGATTTAAAAGCTGATTTTCGTGTTGTGATCAAACCAAAGTAAATTACAGAAATTGTAATTAATTTGATACGATAAATTGACTGAAATTAGCCTAAAGATTGAAATTTGAAATGAGATGTCAATCAGTTTAGATCGGCCCGTGACCAAAAACGGGAAGGAGTTGCCAGATTCTTTTATTTCATTTTTACTCTCAAGCATTATAAGTTATCATCTCTGGTTCATCGGCTTGTATACTTTTTATAGTTGTGAAAATTTGTTCCTGGACTTTTGACATAAGAAATAATACTTTAGAAGTTTAACATAAATTAAGAATTCTTCTCATATGTCAGGTTTTGAATTTGGATTTTTTAAAGATATTTTAGTAAATTCTTGGTTTCATAACTTCCCAATATTAAGTAATATAAAAATAGGTAAAATTGATAGAAAGCCCTGCATCAGAATCGAACTGAAAATCAATGATTTGAAATAGTTATAGATTTATATGCCTATTTACTATTGTACATCATCATACCAATCATCAAAAAGTTATTTGTTTATCAATATTGAAAATATAAATTATTAAATAATGAAATAATTACTTTTTAAAAAATTAAAGTAAAAACAATTGTAAATCATATTTAAAAATCATTTTGGAGTAATACACTGACCTTATTTTCTACAAATACCTACCATCTATGATGATTAAGATGTAACTACAGATTCAAAAAAATGAAATGTTAATAGGGAGACGATTTATCTGGTTTGATTCTCTGTGGAACAGTCCTTTAGGTGGGGAGAAAGGGGGGGGGGGAAACCTGCTTTAGGAGAATGGGAAGGGCGGGCAGGGCGGGGGGGGGGGGGGGGGGGGAGAGGTAGAATGGATGGACTATATTTGACAAGAGACAAAAGTTTTGTTATATATTTTGTTTTGTTGTTTGTTTTTTTGTGTTGTTTTTATTTAATGAGACGAGTCTGTGCTGTCAATATTCTTGTGTAAAATTATTTTGTGATGACATTTGGATTTGGGGCTGCCGCTTTGGATTGTCGTTATCTGGTGTGTTTCTAGTCTGTGTTAAATGAAAATGTTCTTATTTTGACTGTGACCTGCTTTGGATGTTACTAACCATTCGCTCATCTCTGTCTGTCCATAGCTATATCTGTTTATCTGTTTTCTTATTCTTCTTTGTCAAATGTTATATTTCTTCATCTGTTTTCTTATTCTTCTTTGTCAAATGTTATATTTCTTCATCTGTTTTCTTATTCTTCTCTGTCAAATGTTATATTTCTTCATCTGTTCTCTTATTCTTCTTTGTCAAATGTTATATTTCTTCATCTGTTTTCTTATTCTTCTTTGTCAAATGTTATATTTCTTCATCTGTTTTCTTATTCTTCTTTGTCAAATGTTATATTTCTTCATCTGTTTTCTTATTCTTCTTTGTCAAATGTTATATTTCTTCATCTGTTCTCTTATTCTTCTTTGTCAAATGTTATATTTCTTCATCTGTTTTCTTATTCTTCTTTGTCAAATGTTATATTTGTTCATCTGTTTTCTTATTCTTCTTTGTCAAATGTTATCTTTCTTCATCTTTTTTCTTATTCTTCTTTGTCAAATGTTATATTTGTTCATCTGTTTTCTTATTCTTCTTTGTCAAATGTTATATTTCTTCATCTGTTTTCTTATTCTTCTTTGTCAAATGTTATCTTTCTTCATCTTTTTTCTTATTCTTCTTTGTCAAATGTTTATTTTGTTCATCTGTTTTCTATTCTTCTTTGTCAAATGTTATATTTCTTCATCTGTTTTCTTATTCTTCTTTGTCAAATGTTATCTTTCTTCATCTGTTTTCTTATTCTTCTTTGTCAAATGTTATATTTCTTCATCTGTTTTCTTATTCTTCTTTGTCAAATGTTATATTTCTTCATCTGTTTTCTTATTCTTCTTTGTCAAATGTTATATTTCTTCATCTGTTTTCTTATTCTTCTTTGTCAAATGTTATATTTCTTCATCTGTTTTCTTATTCTTCTTTGTCAAATGTTATATTTCTTCATCTGTTTTCTTATTCTTCTTTGTCAAATGTTATATTTCTTCATCTGTTTTCTTATTCTTCTTTGTCAAATGAACCGACTGACTCTGTCAAACTGAGTATTACTGTAGATGTGCATATTTAAAAGAAAAAGAAAATTTATGGTTATTCTGGATAATCTATATAATGTTTTGTCTGTTCTTTTCTTGCTTGTATATTCGTCTTAATATTCAATTCTGCACTGTTACTTTTTTTGTCTCTGAGTGTAGTTTTGAGGAGTTCCAAGGCCTTTTGCGAGACTTGAGGTCAATGCCTGTTTTTATGACCAGTGGTGTTATGGCCTAAAAGTGGTGAAGCACCTACAGCATAGAAAAAAAATAATCTTTTTTTCTGTTTTATCTGTATCTGCGAAGTACTGTGTAAACCTCCTAGTTGATTATATCGCACGCAGGGGGTGGTGGACACAAGTGCCAGCATACGGCTAGTCTTTCCTAGTTTTTCAGTTTTGTTAGTCGGCCTGTCATTTAGTCTGTATTGTGTGTTTCAATTTCCGTCTACTTCTCTGCCTTTCTATTTATTAGTATTTTTTCTCTCTTTGTACTTCTCTTCAGACAGCCCTGTCACATTTTCAGACTGGGTACGACTAAAATCCTGTGCCATTGCCTGTATGTGTGTATGTCATTGTTTAATCCAGAGTGTGTTAAAAGTTACTACTAAACCATGTGTTTTCCTGAATGCCTTTTTAATGATATTATTATGTCTGTTGGAATGTATAGAGTTGTTCTAGTTGTAGCGATCTGAGCTGGAATGTGAATGTGATTAGTAGATGTCATGATGTCATATTGTCATTGTCTTTGGATGTGTGCATGTGTCTTCATGTGTATCTGAACAGGAACTATAGTGTATGTATGAGATAGATCGATAGAGAGAGAGAGAGAGAGTTATTATTATGTTTGTTTTGTTGTTTTGTTATCATTTTGGCCTCTCAAGAGCCAACTATGTCCAACTTATTTCTTTTTGCTGATTTGATAGCTTTCTTATTATAATTTTAAAAAAAAAAAAAAAAAGACCACAAGATTGTCGATTCTCTACTCCATAAGAGTCATTCCAACTGACCCGGCAAATCTTATGAATTAGAACATATTGTGAGAGTTTTCCCCCCTTAAATTAGGACTCGGTCGCCAGTGGTGACATTTATATTTCTATTTTAGTTCTAGTCTGTGATCATTTGTGGAAATGGGTTCTAACCGATGCGTACTTATTTGTAGGTCTGATAACCCCAAATTGTTACGGGCTCATTGTGTAATGGAAATGCGTTCAAACCAATGCAAAATATTGTCCATTACAACAATGTTAAATCAAGCCCATAATTGAGTTCGGTTATCAGACTTGCAAATGTGTACACCTTGGTTCTAACAATATTGCAGAAGGGGAAAGAAGAAAAGAAAATAATTTATCCAAAGCAGAGTTTGAATGTTGGTCACCTTGGATAAATAAAAAGATAAATATAATAATAAATACTTGTGAACATTTGTATCTCGCATTTTTATGACCATTTTCAATGCGCATCATCATGTTTCATTTACAGTCAAATCGTGTGTTCATTTGAATTTTCTGGAATTAAATGGAATTTTTATAGTGTTTTTATTCAATTTAATGTTGATTTGAGTTCTGATGTGAATTTTATTCATTACACCTTTTCTTATATATTTTTTTAAAAGTTAAGGTCAATTATTTTTATGAAGTTCAACACCAAAAAAGATAAATTCATTACTTATTCATTCAACCGTCCATCCATCCATCCATTTATTCATCTGTCATATCTATCTATCCATCCATCCTTCTCCTATTCCGTAAATTATAACCTTTCCAATTTGTCCATTCTTAAAACCCCCATTCCAGCTCACTCTGAGGTAGTGACAGATGATGAAGACGGCCTTCAACACTACGGCCCTGGCCAAGGTGAGGGCAAGAAGAGGCGAGGTCTGAGGCGACTGTTTGGCCGTTTAAAACGCAGCAGCTCCCAGGATTTGGAGGGCTCTCGAGACCGAAGGGAGAACAACCTCTCCCCGCCTGGTGATTTTAGAAGAGGAGGTGTCAGAGCGACGGCTACTGCTAGATTGGCTTGGAACAGAGACGTCAAGGGAAGAATGTGAGTACCTTTGGTCTTAATGACACTTAACTTACTAACATAGCCACATAGTGCGGCTACTGGGTGGGGATCCTGGCCTCCCATAGTGGGCAGGGTGGCACTTACTGTGTCTTCTATCCCCCTATATCTGTTTTCCAATTTGCTTTCTGTCTTTGTCTCGGAATGAGATTACTTGGTTTTTCCTAGCCCTGGCCTGAGTCCTAGCTGGGAGGGAAACAGTCAAATGCATAGTTATTGTTTTGGGAGAGGATATTTTTTTTCTTTGTAAATCATCTCTCTTTATGTATTATTATATTTGTTATTTTGAATTTATAATGTAAGCATTTGAGTGTACTCCTCTTTGTTGGATTTTGTGCTTGTGTCCGGATGAGACTTATAGGTGATCTCAAACTAAGTACATTGATGGTTTGCTCTTGGAATCTGCATCTGATCCCTATTTGTTCCCAGTTCCCCTTTGTCTTCCTTTCTCTTGGGTGCTTTAATTGTAATTCTAGAACTTTTCACTATCCCATTTTCTTCCTTTTTACTGGCGCTGATATAACCTAAATGTGTTGCAAGCGCAGTAAAACCCTTAAAAACAAACAAACAAAACATAGTGCGGCTATGGGGTCTTGTGGTATGACACTTGCTTTCGGATAGGAAGGACCTGGTTTTGAGCCTCGCTCATGTCGGATGAAAATTGTAAGATCGCTAACAGGCGTCGTGTTTCGTTCAACATGTTATGAGTTGCTGTTGGTCAGGGTCGCCTTGTAAAGCACTTTGAGCACATTTAGTGGATATTACTCATTTTACACCTGAGTATGGTGAGAAAATGTGAGTAAAGAGTCTTTTCAGGACTCACTATGGCAGAGCGAGGTCGAACCGGACCTTTATCTGAAAGCGAGGGTCATCCACTAGACCACATAGCGTACAGTTATTTGTACAGGGTTGGTATTTGTCAATTAAATGATATGGTGTTTCACATTCGTATTATCATAAATGACGACTGAGATTTGATTTGTTTTTCCCTCCGTCAGTTCGAACACAGATATCCCGTTCTCCCGCTGGGACACAGATCGTATCACGGCCTGGCTCAACGACATCGGCCTTAACATGTACCTGGGGGATTGCAAGAGGTGGGTCCGGAACGGGGAGCAGTTACTTCGGTGCTCTCAGCACGACCTGGAAAAGGTAAGGAATGATCTGTATGGGTGGAATGCAGAGCTGCCAATCTACCGCAAAAAATGCGGAATTGTACTCATTTTCAGTGATTGTACGCTTGTACACATTTCCCCCAAGATTGTACCCATTTTCAGATTATTACTAGCCTATTGAGAAACCTTGGTGACCAAGTGGATATTCATATATTTTTTGACCAATTATGATCTTCATGCTGGGAGGTAGAATTCTGAAAGGATTGGATTATAGTCTTGAGAACATCATTTTGCTGCATTGAGCTTGTGCGGTGTGACTTCATGTAAGGATACCGTCCTCTTACTTTCACAATGTTTAGTTTCCATTGATTTCAGGATTGTCCATTTTTATGAAATCTCCCCCATTTTGAGTTCCCATTGTACACATTCTCATCAGATGGGATTGGCAGCTCTGGTAATGGTATGGCAGAGATGCTGTTGTTGTTTTTTTTTTTAATGAAAAACTATGCAAAAAAAAACTAAATGTTTCTATCATTTCTAGTTTTTAAGCTATTTCAATTTTATATTTTAAAAAATAAAAAATTATACCCTTCCGCCATGACATAATAAGATGCCGTCACCAGGCATTCCATGAAGGAATTTAGATAATTCATCAAACAAGATGTCTGATGTCAACAGGAATCACCAACGTTGTCCAAGTGAGCAAATTGGGGGTTAATAATCTTGCTCAAGGAAAAAAAATGAAAGTGCCTGAAGCAGGGCTCGAACATGAGACCTTATGGGTCACAGTGCAGTGACTTAACCACTCTGCCACTTCGCCCCCAATTTTATATTGGGTAGTTTAAAAAAAAAACAGCCCTGTATAATAGTCCATGTATACAGCTGTTTTGGGTTATGATAGAATTTGGCATATAGGTGTCCCGATTTAGCTCTGTGACAAGTTGGTTCTTCTGTGCTAAGGGGCATTACTCATAAAGTTCAATTTTGTGATGTGTGCCCTTTTTGACCCTGTAGTCTTCCCTAGTTTTAACCTTTTAATCCACCCCCCTTTTGTAACATGTATTGTATTGTATTGGAGTAGTTTGACTATGTGTGAATGTAGTTTTGTTCGGCTGTGTGTGATTATGTTAGAATTCTTTATAGAGATACGCATTTTATGCTGTGCATGTTTTGTACGTGAGTGTGAATGTTGACTGTGCGAACGTTTAAGCACTCTTTGTTTCTTAGGAACATGGGAAGACGATTGTTTTGTTTTAGTTAGTTACTGAAAGAATTCCATCTGAGCTGGTCCTATTGTATATTTATATTAAAATTTATCATATCATATAACTTGTATAACGAGATCTGAGCTGAGTCGTTTCACCATCCATCATCCATCTTTAATTCCCCCCTCCCTCCCTACCAGGAGTTGGGTATGAAAAACAACCTTCACCGTAAAAAGTTGACCTTGGCCATGCAAGCCATCTCCGCCTCACGGCCTGACCTCATGGAGGAGTTGGACCATAATTTTGTGGCACGTAAGTTACAGTCCCATTTTAATCATTATATTATATTCCATTTACAAAATATTTGGATGTTTAGGATTCGCATTATTAAAAGATGAAAAAAGCATTAAGCAGGGTGTCCAGGGAAGTCGGAAAGTTGGAAATTGGTCAGAAATTTCATACTTGGTCGGAAATGTTGGAAATAATGAGATTGAGGGTGAAATTTCCTGTAAAATGAGAAAAACGAGGAATTTCTTGCTTAAAATGAGATGTCAAAAATATATGAAGGACAACTGCTGTGCACACAATTTTATTATTTTACTACTACAACTGCCACCACATCATCATCCCCATCACCACCACTACCACATCCCATACCATCACTACAACTACCACGTCATCATACCCACCACCACAACTACTCCAACCACCACCACATCACCATGCCTACCACCAATGTCACCACTGCTATAACAACCACCACATCACTATCCCTAACACTACCACTATTAGTACAACCACTATACCATCATCATACCTACCACCACCACCACTTCACTACTACAACTACCATCACATCATCATCCCTTCCACCACGATTGCAACCACTGCCACATCATCATCCCTACCACCACGATTGCAACCACTGCCACATCATCATCATCCCTACCACCATCACAATCACCACTACTACAACCATTACAACCAATACAACACTTATCATCTCTACCACTAGTGCCATAACTTACTACCACATCATACCTACCAACAATTCATAAGAGTATTTTTAAAAAGTGAAAATGGGGGTTGGTGATGGCTTTTGACATTGTATAATCACATGATACCATTCTCTAAGTAGATTAGTTTTTTATGTTGCTGTCAGTTTTTAAACTTTTGAAATTTTTCCGAATGTTGTCAAAAAATTTATAGATTATAGTCTCATGGATGGGTCATGATCTGTGCGCTGAGAAATTTCCTCCTTTTTGTGACCAGTCATTTTCACCTCGCCTCTGCTCTTACTTTGAAATATGGATTGTATTGAGGTGGTAAAACCTATTTTAAGTAGGATTGTCTTTTGAAGCATATAGAACACTGTGGGTATGGCAAGAATTGATAAAACACTTGGTAGGAAATTTCACTTTTAGGTAGGAAATTTTAAGGTTGGATTTCCCTGGACACCCTGTTAAATGATTACAAGCATTTTTATTTTTTGTTTATTTTTATTTTTTTTATGTTCTTTTAAATTTGAAAAAAAAAATGCATGAGCATTCATATAGGGCAATATCCTCCAATGCATTTTAATTGCTATTATTATTATTATTATTATTATTATTATTATTATTATTATTATTATTATTATTATTATTATCATTATTATTATTATTAGTATTATTATCATCATCATCATCATCATCATCATCATCATCATTATTATTATTATTATTATTATTATTATTATTATTATTATTATTATTATTATTATAAAATAATTATTATAATTATCATTCATCATCATTATCATCGTCATTACATCATTATCATCGTCGTTACATCATTATCATCGTCATCGTTACATCATTACCATTGTTGTCCCACACAGGGTGGCTGGATGACATAGGTCTACCACAGTACAAAGACTCTTTCTACGACGCACGGGTTGATGCCAGGATGCTTAACAGTCTGACGGTGGTACGTAATTCCTGTGGTCCTCGTTATGCAGTGCTGATGGTTTTCCTCGGATCCGCGGAAATCCGCGATTTTTGTGTCAGAGGAGGAATTTCCTCCTTTTAAAAAATGACATTTTCCTTAATCAAAAGTTCTGGCTTTGAGAGATTTGATGTGTGGTGGAACAAACTGGTGCAGCTTCCCCACTATCCAGAAGACAGCTAGAGTAGTTTATCATCTCAATGGCTCTAAAAGTGGGGGGTTAGTGAAGTAAACATGTGGCGTAAATAAAACCGTACATAATTTTCCTACTTTTTCCCTTTTTTGTCACCATCAGCATTGGTTATGGTTGTTTGTTAATGGTTGTTCAATCCCCCTTTATCTTACCTTTTCTTGGGTGCTCTAATTGTAATTCTAGAAATTTTTACTATCACATTTTCTTCCTTTTTACTGGCGCTGATATGACCTTAATGTGTTGCAAGCGCCATAAAACCCCTGAAAACAAAAACAACAGTTCCCCCAGCACATCCAAAATCAGAAAGTGACTGCCCTGCTTTTCCCCTGTGCTCACTCATCATATGTATAAGTAAGTGTGGGAATCTTGAGATTTTAATTTTGATTCAATTTTTTCTGTCCATATCATGAAATTGCGGCTATGTGGTCTAGTGGGATGGCACTCGCTTTCGGATCGGAAGGTCCTGGGTTCGAGCCTCGCGCTCGGTGCATAGCTAAGTCCTTGGAAAAGGCTCTTTACTCACATTCTCTCACCGTACTCAGGTGTAAAATGAGTGCCTGGCCGTTAACAGCATTGTCTTTGTCCAAAAAAAATTGTAATATCGCCTAACAGGCGGCATGTCCCGTCCTACATGTTAAATGTTGCTGTTGACCAGGGACCCCTTGTAAAGCACTTTGAGCACATTTAGTGGATATTGCGCTATATAAATCTCAAATTTAGGATTGTCTCAACAAATTTTTGTTCATTTTCTGTGGCAGATCTGTATTTCTTATGCAAATCTCAAGCACATCTTCACTCTCGAAACAAATCCCAAAGTGTTAACATAAACTTATTCTCTGTGTTGATATTATTCCAGGAGGATCTGTTCCATTTAAAGGTTTCTAACTTATTCTCTGTGTTGATATTATTCCAGGAGGATCTGTTCCATTTAAAGGTTTCTAACTTATTCTCTGTGTTGATATTATTCCAGGAGGATCTGTTCCATTTAAAGGTTTCTAACTTATTCTCTGTGTTGATATTATTCCAGGAGGATCTGTTCCATTTAAAGGTTTCTAACTTATTCTCTGTGTTGATATTATTCCAGGAGGATCTGTTCCATTTAAAGGTTTCTAACTTATTCTCTGTGTTGATATTATTCCAGGAGGATCTGTTCCATTTAAAGGTTTCTAACTTATTCTCTGTGTTGATATTATTCCAGGCGGATCTGTTCCATTTAAAGGCTTCTAACTTATTCTCTGTGTCGATATTATTCCAGGAGGATCTGTTCCATTTAAAGGCTTCTAACTTATTCTCTGTGTTGATATTATTCCAGGAGGATCTGTTCCATTTAAAGGTTTCTAACTTATTCTCTGGGTTGATATTATTCCAGGAGGATCTGTTCCATTTAAAGGTTTCTAACTTATTCTCTGGGTTGATATTATTCCAGGTGGATCTGTTCCATTTAAAGGTTTCTAACTTATTCTCTGTGTTGATATTATTCCAGGTGGATCTGTTCCATTTAAAGGTTTCTAACTTATTCTCTGTGTTGATATTATTCCAGGTGGATCTGTTCCATTTAAAGGTTTCTAACTTATTCTCTGTGTTGATATTATTCCAGGTGGATCTGTTCCATTTAAAGGTTTCTAACTTATTCTCTGTGTTGATATTATTCCAGGAGGATCTGTTCCATTTAAAGGTTTCTAACTTATTCTCTGTGTTGATATTATTCCAGGAGGATCTGTTCCATTTAAAGGTTTCTAACTTATTCTCTGTGTTGATATTATTCCAGGAGGATCTGTTCCATTTAAAGGTTTCTAACTTATTCTCTGTGTTGATATTATTCCAGGAGGATCTGTTCCATTTAAAGGTTTCTAACTTATTCTCTGTGTTGATATTATTCCAGGAGGATCTGTTCCATTTAAAGGTTTCTAACTTATTCTCTGTGTTGATATTATTCCAGGAGGATCTGTTCCATTTAAAGGTTTCTAATGAGGTCCACCACGTGTCAATACGCCGGGGCATTCAGGCACTCAGACTCAACAACTTTGACCCCAATGCACTCAGGAGAAGGCCAGTACCAGAAGAGGTGAGTCATCTTGTGCGACTATGCGGTCTAGTGGTGTGACACTCGCTTTTGGATCGAAAGGTCGTGGGTTCGAGCCTCGCTCAGCGCATAATTGAGTCCTTGGAAAAGGCTCTTTACTCACATTCTTTCACCGTATTCAGGTGTAAACTGAGTACCTGGCCGTTGACAGCGTTGACTCGGTGTCACCAAAAAAAATGTAATATCGCCTAGCAGGCGTCATGTTTCGTTCTACATGTTACGTGTTGGTGTTGGCCAGGGACCCCTTGTAAAGCGCTTTGAGCACATTTAGTGTATATTGCGCTATATAAAAGCTCAATTTTTTTCATTTAAAAAAAAATCTTCGAAGGGTTTTTCTTATTTAATTGTACAGTCATAGTGTCACAGTTATTTCCAATGACACCACCCGTTTGGCTATCCAACGCATTCGTACAAAGTCATGAACAAGGTCCTTTTTTCATTTTGGTCCGTCTATATGGAACACCATTCCACAGAACGTCCGAGAATCCAAATCATTGTCTGTGTTCAAGAAATCCTTGAAAACATTTATTTTTTGATGTCATGTACCTTCTATATTGTTTTGTGTTGATGTAAAGCACCAAGAGCCTCATGGTTGAGGATACCATGTGCTCTATAAGAGTCTATTATTATTATTATTATTATTATTATTATTATATTATTATTATCATCATTATTTATTATTATTATTATTATTATTATTATTATTATTATTATTATTATTATTATTATCATTATTATTATTACTAAAAAAATATCTCTGTCGTCTATCTGGAATTTAGTAATGTATTTATGTCTTTATTGTTTTTTGTTGTTGAAGAAGGGTTTTGAGCCCGAAACATTCCATCTTTGGTATTTTGTTCTTTTTTGAAGCTGTTATATCCATTTTTGTTTATTATGTTTTACAGTCCATAGCTTCTAGCAGCCTAGTTAGTATCACTTTATAAATTGTCAAGTTCAATTATTTTAACCTGAAATGTTTTGAATGAAGTTGTAAGCAGTTAGACAGTAATCTTTACCCTTGTGGGGGTTTTTTTCCAACCCTCCAGCAACACAAACAAATGGAGTCAATTCCAGGGGAGGTCGTGCTGTGGACGAATCACCGAGTCATGGAGTGGTTGCGAACTATAGACCTGTCAGAGTATGCACCAAACCTACGGGGAAGTGGGGTGCACGGAGCTCTTATGGTAAGTTGGGAAGTTGTTTTTTGGGGGTTTTTTTGTTTGTTTTTTTTTTTTACGATAACTACTATGTTACTAGTGTGCATCTTGTGTGAGTGTGTCTATGTCAATATTGTATTGTTATAAATGTGTAACAAAATGACAAATTGCCACTTTTTTGGGGACAATAAAGATATATTATTATTATTACTATTTGTGCAGCTATGTGGTCTTGTTGTATATGACACTCGCTTTTGGATTTGAAGGTTCTGGGTTCGAGCCTTGCTCGGCGCATAGTTGAGTCCTTGGAAAAAGCTCTTTTCTCACATTCTCTCACCGTACTCAGGTGTAAAATGAATACCTGGCCGTTCAACAGCATAGTCTCTGTCCGGAAAGAAATGTAATATCGCCTAACAGGCATCATGTCTCATTCTACATGTTTAGTCTGGGTCCTCTTGTAAAGCGCTTTGAGCACATTAAGTGGATATTGTGCTATGTAAAAGCTCAGGTTATTTTGTAATAACAAGAAATAAAGTAAATATACAAAAGTGCCAGAAGACAATAGAGAATAACACCTCTGCGGCGATGGGGATTCAAACCCATGACCTGATTGTTATGGCAACTCTGCCTGATCAGGAGAGAGATGGTCTGCGATGATCGATGCCATCCACCACTCCTAAATATGTGCGGCTATGTGGTCTTGTGGTATGATACTCGCTTTCGGATCAGAAGGTCCTGGGTTCGAGCCTCGCTCGGCGCATAGTTGAGTCCTTGGAAAAGGCTCTTGACTCACATTCTCTCACTGTACTCAGGTGTAAAATGAGTACCTGGCCGTTAACAGCGTTGTCTTGTCCAAAACATTGTAATATCGCCTAACAGGCGTTATGTCCTGTCCTACATGTTAAATGTTGCTGTTGGCCAGGGACCCCTTGTAAAGCACTTTGAGCACATTTAGTGGATATTGCGCTATATAAAAGCTCAATTATTTTTTTTTTTTTTTTTTTTGTACACTGTATCTCAGATAAAGTAGGGAGCAGGCACTGGTGTAAGATAAAGGTCTGATCAAGTGTGTAAAAAGCTCATTTTTTGGGGGGATGGTTTTTTTTCTTGTATTGTCTGGCACTGATTCTTACCCGAGATTTTTCTGTCAATATGACAGTGTTGTTAAGAACCTGTCAGTAAAGGCATTGTGGTGAATACTCTCCTGTATCAAATAGAGGTCTTTTTTTTTTTTAATTAGAATTTTTTGCACAGCGTTTTCTGTGTTGGAAAAATTGTATTGTCGCCTAACATGTCTTTGTGTTATGTGTTTATGTTGTAAAGCACTTTGAGCATGTTTAGTGGATAATGCACTATATAAAAGCTGTATTTTTTTTTTTTTAATTTTAAAGAAATTGATCAACAATGAATTGAATTCACTAAGATGATTAAATACAAATTGGATTTATTAAGATTTTAAAAATATCATGTCTTGTAAAAGGTATTGAAAGGAAATGTTATCGTTGGAAGCCTTTTAGAAGATTAAGATATTAAACTTGCTGCCCTATTTATATCCCAACAGGTACTCGAGCCTAGATTCAATTCCGAGCTGTTTGCTGTTCTCCTGTCCATACCTGCTAGTAAGACTCTGCTGCGTCGTCACCTCAACTCCCACTTCATCGGACTCATCGGGGCAGAAACTCAGCAGAGGAAGAGAGAGCTGGAGGCAACGCCCGGATTTGTCCCCTTGCTCCACAATAACAAAATCAAGGTTGGTTTGTGGGCTAGGTGGAACCAGGTCTATGTTAGAGTGGATTGGGATGTGTGATGATTCGGGCCGTTCCCGGAGAGTCGGAAGAGCTATCCTGACATCCACGAATAAGAAACACCACTATAATAAAATGTGTCAGTGCATGTCATCATATCGTGTCGCGCCAGTGGTGGATCCATTGGATGGCTTCAGGGGTGCAGCCTCTCAGGTCCATATCACTGATATGTGGTCCAAGTTCACACTAGTGAAGGATGTGGTCCATGTTTTGAGCCATGTGTCCACATTGACATCGGCAGTCTGAAGAAAGTCCCCATTTTTGTAAGGTTGTTTTGGTCTTCCCCACTTTAGATGGTGAAAAGGTTTGAACTGAGATATTGGCAACTTTAGTTAGAACGTCAATTTTTATCAAAAATGAGTTCTTGTCATAAATGATTAAATCAACCCTTTTTGTACATCTTCGGGAAATATCAAACCTTAATTTCACTTCCAAATAGTTTTAACAGTTAGTCAAGTTGAAAAAGTCTGAAATTTGAGAAAAGTTGCTGGATATCTTCCCCGTACATCTGACCATAACTTCATTATTTTCCCTGATGATGAATAAATGGAATTTTATTTCATTTTATTTTTTAAATTTTTGATTTTCAATTGACGAGTTTTACACTGGGTCACTATAAGAGCAGCTCATTTGTGAGTTAGAGTAAGCGCAAGGCCCCAACTGTAGTGGATGGAACTTGTACTTGGTACTTTATGGTGTTGAGGTTAAGGCATAACTTCTCATGCATGCTGAATTGTTTTCATTCTTTGTTGATAAATGCCTGAAATGAAGTTATGATTAGCATTTTCTAGCTTGTGTTATTTTGAGATCTTCATATTTTGTGTCTTATTGGGGGAATTTTGTTTCCTTTCCTTTTTGGGTTCTTTTTTGTTTTGTTTTTAAATATTCTCAAAAATCATTGCTTATCATTTTATGACCCCACTTCTTTGGTATTTTCCAGAAGGGTAAATTTGGCCTGTTCAACCACAAGAGGAGTCGATCGGAGCCTGAGATGGACAGTTTGATCTGCCCACCTGACCTCAACGGATACCAGCACAATGGCAAAGTAGTAAGTACATCTCTTTTTTTTTTTTATCAGATGCAAATCCTACCTTTGCTGTCCTCGCCATTTTGATTGTTGTTTCGTGCTCCTTGCTTGCAGATCCAACTTTTATATAACAGCTCCTTTTTTTTTTTTCAAAATTAAAAGTAAGTTTTTGGCCTTATGATTAATATATAACACTATTTAATTTTTGAAAACAAACTTAAGATAGTGGAAACAATATCGAAATTTTTAGGACCGGAAGGACCTGGGTTTGAGCCCCGCTCTGAGTGGTGCATAGTTGAGTCATTGGAAAAGACTCTTTACTCACATTCTCTCAATGTACTTAGGTGAAAATGAGTTCTTGGCCATTAACAGCATTGTCTTTGTCAGAAAAAAAAATTGTAATATCGCCTTACGAGGTGTCACGTCTCCTACATATTATGTATTGCTGTTGGCCAGGGGCCCTTTGTAAAGCGCTTTGAGCACATTTAGTGGATATTGCGCCATATTATAAAAGCTCAAGTTTGATTTTGGTTTTATTTTTTTAAGTTGTGAAAATGAGCAATTGAAAACCATTTTCCTGATTAGAAAGATAGCCAGTCATTGCTCCTGTCTGTATTTCTCTTGTCATTGGGAGTGGTCCACGTATTCAGTACTTTTCCTTTTCGGTTCGGATTGACTGTCAGACTTCCTCCCTCCCCCAACCCTTTTTTTTTTGGTTCTGAACGAGAACACAGGTCTTTTCATGTAGGATCATTTCTATAAGTCTTCTCAAAAACTAGAGATGCCTAAATGAACCAATGAAATGGAGAGAAAAATAAAGTGAGTAAATCTGACTCACATATATAAGTGTAAATGTTGCTGCTCGAAGCTCGAAGAAATAAATAATAACGTGAAATTGAATGTAAGCTTCAATTTAATTACAAAAACAGATCAAATGAACGTTTCGGGTTTCCCCTTTATCAACAAAACAGGATGATTGAAACACCACAGATGAATTCAACTTCACGTTATTATTTATCTCATATATATATAAGGAAACAACACAAAACAAACAACATTTTGCCTTACATATTTGTGTTATGTTGTTTGTCTCCCGACGAAGGCCAAGGGCTGAAACGTTTATTTTGTGTTGTTCCCTTATATATGAGTCACATTTACTCACTTTATCTTCCTTTCTATTTAAGTCTTCTACACCTTCTTTTACATCTGGACGCAGTAACCCCTATATGAATGGTGGACATAGCAGCTAACTGACTGTCCTGATTTGGCAATATAGAGAAAAAAAAGGGGGGGGGGGAGATATTTTTTATAATGTTATGGTAGCATGTCTGACCGGTAATCAGAAGGTCTGAGGTTCGATCCTCAGTCGAGGTCGACTGATTTTTAAAAAAATAAATTTGACTTTTTATATGTAAGGAAGTGACCCTGGCATATATAATTAATTTATTTGTCTAGCAAATTAAAACAAGGATTGGACAAATCGAGAGAAAAGCTCTGAATCTAGATTATAATATTTGATAATAGTCCAAACATCCTGCCAATTTTTGGGGTCATGACGGTAGTGGGTGTTAGAGTGTCCTGTTTTATAAAGCTTTTTGTAAAGTTGGCTGCCATTTGGATGTATAATTCTATAGATGATTTGTCGACATTTGACTCCATTAATACACAAATCAAAACAAAACGCAGTTGGAATTTAACACTAAATGGTATACAAGGTGTCCCGAAAAATGTATACACATTAGAAATAATTGTAAACGTGTCATTTAATAAAATTTAATTATTTATCATGTATAAAAAATGTTTTTATTTTTTTATTAAGTAGTCGTTCAGAGCAATTCGGCCCATAGACCAGAGTTTATCCCGGTTTCTATAGCGTGAAATGGACAATAGCAATTGTTTGCTATCCTTTGGTTAGGACACTAGTCTATCGCAAAGTACTTTCCACCAAATCTAACAGACTCAGCTACCCATTCACTGCTTGGTGGACAAGGGAGTCGGGAAAAATATCTGTACTGCACCCGGGATTGATCTGGGTCCCCTTGCGTTTGAAGCGAGTGCTCTACCGACTGAGCCAAGTATCGGGACCCCCAAAATATTGATCTGTACTATTTTATTGTTCTTCAACTGCATTTTAACCCATTTTTAATAATAGTTATCTTTCATTAAATCTCACGTTTATAATTATTTTGACTGTGTATAGGTTTTTGGGACGCCCTGTATTTTCAAGAAGACAGAAAGATGGTCTTCCTGAATGTCAATGGAGTTTGATTCTATTAAAACAAAATTTTCTGTTATTCCCCATTCCTCTCTATGCCCTCTTTTGTTTACGCTTTTCCATAAATTTATGCATTGTTGTAATGATGATATTAGCTTAGCGGTGACAAATTAAGTCTTTTTT
>NC_088367.1:47694731-47774731 GCF_034508935.2 Berghia stephanieae
TAGTTCCATATCTGAAGCAGACGTCGGAGGTCATCTTCCGCCAAGCTGATCTATCTCTTGCCAATTCTATTAAAG
Source organism: Berghia stephanieae (assembly GCF_034508935.2). Classification (NCBI taxonomy): domain Eukaryota; kingdom Metazoa; phylum Mollusca; class Gastropoda; order Nudibranchia; family Aeolidiidae; genus Berghia; species Berghia stephanieae. The sequence continues at coordinate 47,694,807 of NC_088367.1, forward strand.
CAGCGCCACCTTTCTCAGCTTCATCTGTCCAAGTTCTTATCCCTTTCAAATACGTTATTCTTTGTCTTCCTCTTATTCTTTTTCCATTCATCTTTCCAGTCAAGGCGAGTATTTCCAAACCAGGGTGGCGGATAATGTGTCCTAAAAATTCCATTTGGCGTTTGATGATTTTTGTTATCAGTGATCTTTTTCTGTTTGCCATTTCTAAAATTTCTTCATTTCTTTTCCTTTCCATCCATGACACCCTCATCATTCTTCTGTAAAACCACATTTCCACTGCCTCCAGTCTTTTAACCATGGTCTTGTTTATGGTCCAGCTCTCACAACCATATAGCAGCACAGACAGTACATAGCAATCCAGGACTTTGATTTTTGTTTTCATGCTAATATTCCTGTTTTTCATAATTGTATGCAGCTGGTTGAATGCATTCTTCGCCATACCTATTCTTTTCTTTATTTCACAATCTGATTTTCCATTGGATGTTACATTGAAGCCTAAATATTTGAAACATTCAACTTGTATTGTTTGTCCTCTGCTTGTTATTACACAGGCTGGTGGGTTATTATTTTTAGATACCGTCATACATTCTGTTTTAGATATATTCAGTTCCAGTCCCATATTTTCACTACTCCTGACTACAACATCCAGTAATTCTTGTAGTTCATGTTCAGATTCTGCCAGTAGAACCGTATCATCTGCATACCTCAGATTTGTTACATTCTTTCCTCCAATACACACCCCCTTCTTATGTTCGATATCTCTTAATATCATTTCACTATAGAGGTTGAATAAATCTGGAGACAAAACACACCCCTGCCTAACTCCTCTTCTAATAGGTGTAAAACTGCTTAGTTCGTTGTCAACACGCATTGCTGCTTCTTGTTCCCAGTACAAATTCCGTAATATTCTTAAATCTTTACCATCAATGTCCAAGGATGATAGAATTTTGAATACTACTACTGCTACTATTACTACTACTACTACCACTACAATAACAACTACAACTACTACTACTACTACTACTACTACTACTACTACTACTACTACTACTACTACTACTACACTACTAACTACTACTACTACCGCTACTACTACTACTACTACTACTACTACTACTACTACTACTACTACTACTACTACTACTACTACTACTACTACTACTACTACTACTACTACTACAATAACAACTACTACAATTACTACCAATACTACTTCTATCTCTGTTGCTTATAATCACGTATAAAACGAACACCAATCCCCCCCCCCCCCCCCTCTATATTAATATTAATCCCTCTAGCAACATCTCTCATTTCATCTTAACAATGGATACCATACCCAAATTATATACACTATAACATTTATGCATGTCAACAATTATGATGATAGTAATAATGAAAATTATGATGATGACGATGATTATAATACTAATGAAATGACAACAATAATAACAATAATGATAATGATTACTGTTGTTATTTTTATCATTATTGTCCAATTTAAGACATTGTTTTAAGTCGATGTGCACTTCTTTACAGGTCTGATAACCCAAATTGTTATGGGCTTATTGGTGTAATGGAAATACTCTCAAACCAACTACAAATATCGTCTATTTCAACAATGTTAAAACAGGCCCATTATTGCATTCGGTTATCAGACCTGCTAATACGTGTACACGTGACAGTGATTAAATTAGTGAATAAAAATTTAATGAAGTCACTTAAAAAAATATTGTTGATTAAGATTTTGGAATATGACTCTATATGAAATATGCCTCTTAACAGAGTAAATGGGTTAAAATGTGAGACCCCCAGAATCATTCATGTTTATGTTAGATAAAGAGAGAGAGAGAGACTTCCAAGGAGTTTGGAACTGGAAGAATAGGGGGTGTGACGTCACCATTCTCTGCCCTGTTCTTAAGAAGCTTAAAACTGAAATGTCATATCATCTGTGAACCATTTTAATTTTAAATTGGCCTTTTCATCATCTGGGTCATCCTGACATATTACCAGGGTGAGGCGGGGGGGTGTGTGTGGGGGGGGGGGGGGGGGTCTCAAATGATTTAAGGCACATTTGCATCGGGTGTCTGATAGCTCAGTTGGTAGAGCACTCATTTCACACTCTTTGGGAATCAATCACGGATGAAGTCAATGGTATTTTTTGTTTTGTTTTCCTAGCATCCTGTCCAAAAGTGTTTGGGTAGCTGGGGATCTGTCTGTAAGATCTGGTGGTGTCCTATCCAGAGTATATCAGGCAATTACTAGTGTCCATTTAACACTGAAGAATCCAGGATAAACTCCATCCATGGGCCTTCTTATCTGATGGCTGTGAAGGACTCCCATTTTCATTGAGTTGCCTGACGTGCCCCCCAGAGACCAGAGATTGTTATTTATAGCACAATGTCAGTTGTCTGAACAAGTGTGTATGAAACGGTGCCAGGCAAAACAAGAATGAAAAAAACATCCCAAAAAATCAGTCTTCCTCGAAGATGCAGGGGGTTTTTAATTTTTAATTTTTATTTTTTAATAATTTTTTTTTTTTAATGTTTTTTTTTCTGTTTCTTTCTTGCTTTGTCTGGCATCGTTTCATACTCACTTGTTCAGATCTTTCTCTTACACTGGTGCCTGTTCCCTAATTTCTCAATGTCTATTGTCCACAATGTCAAATCTGTAACTGTACCTGTCGTCAATCGCCATTTCAATGATGTCACATCCTTACTTTTCTTTCTTTCCTTCCCCAGCCAAACGAAAAGGCAGCAAAAGAGATTGGGGCCTACTCTCAAGAAATTAATTCTTTGACGGTGAGTTTGAAAGTTATTAAAAGTAATTAAGAAAAATGAATAAAACTTAACTTAAACTTATTGTGCCCTGGTACCACCATGTGCGGTTATGTGGTCTAGTGGTATGACACTCGCTTTCGGATCGGAAGGTCCTGGGTTCGAGCCTCACGCTCGGCGCATAGTTGAGTCCTTGGAAAAGGCTCTTTACTCACATTCTCTCACCGTACTCAGGTGTAAAACGAGTACCTGGTCGTTAACAGCGTCCAAACAAAAAGTTGTAATATCGCCTAACAGGCATCATGTCCCGTTCTAAATGTTACGTGTTGCTGTTGGCCAGGGACCCCTTGTAAAGCGCTTTGATTAGTGGATATTGCGCTATATAAAAGCTCAAGTTTTTTTATCCTTCTGTGTACTGTTAATTAACACACTAACCCAAATTCCCGAGGGTGTGTGATTAAGCAAAGTCGACTGTATTTGCTGTCCATTGATTTATCTCCCCTTTTTCTTATCTCCACAGAACATGTTGTCGCACGAACGTTTTATGGACTCGGCCAAGACTTCCAATGTTTGACGTCTCTTTTACGACTTCCTCTCACACACACACACACACACACACACACCCACACACACACACACTCTTAAACAAACAAACAAACAAACACATACACATGAATTGACTTCCTACGTGTGATATGTGATAACCAAAACAACAAAAGATGGATGTGACAGTGTGACGATATCTCCTGCTTGTATACGTTCACACACATAATATTCAGATGATCCATGGACAGTCTTCTTTAACTTCAAACTTATTGGATTATTTCACAGCATTGGAGTCATATGGATTATACGAGTTTCTATATTTTATGTGCCCTAGTACCACCGCTAATCTCACCTTGATTCTCATCCATGCATAAATACACACACTTTCATACACACACACACAAGCAGACTGACACTTATTCTCACCACTGTGTGCTTTTAAAGCAAAAAAAAAAAATTTTAATCAGCCCTTTACAATGCAACTTAAAATGTTGTCCTCTTGTTTTTTTTTGGAAAAGGAATATAGAGAGCTTTTTTCACATGAAGCTAACTTAACCTAGGGGTCAAGTCAATATATAATTTCAATTTGAAACAGATGACAAGATTTTCTATTAAAGTAAAAACATTAATATTAACTTCAAAAAATAACAAAATACCAAACGTGAAGCTTTTCGGACTCAAAACCCTTCTTCAGCCAATCAAAAAAAAAAAAAACAATGAAAATAATACATTACTAAAAATTTAAAACAGATTGTCGACATGTGCAGAATATTTCTTTTCGGTCAATCTGCTTTTATAATAATATTTTTATTGTTTTTTTTGTTGTTGTTGGCTGAAGAAATGTTTTTATCCTGAAACGTTCCGTGTTTGGTATTTTGTTATATTTTTTTTAAAGCTTTTATATTCACTTGTGTTTATTACTTTTTATAATTGACACCTTCTAGCAGTTTAGTATCACTTAGAATTTTTAATTTCGACTTGATTTGATTGAAAAAGAGAAGAAAAAAAAATGCGACTTCTTTCAACAATGGAAACTGATGCAAACGTGAGCTGAGAATGTTGTTTTTCTACTGCTTTGAAAGAACGCTCTTTTTATTTTAAAGGTAAATAAATCTCTATAGACAATCCAACCAATCAACATGTAAAGCCATTAGGAGCCATTCTCAACGTCTTAGCGAAAAGAGAATTATTAGTGATTTTCGCAAAATCAATTTGGATAAATTCTGATCTATTTTCTATGATTAAAAGGAGTGAAAAATATTTGAAAATGTGTGTATAAAACAGTGCCAGACAAAGCAAGAAAGAAAAATACATGAACAAAAAAAAAAAAATCCATCCCAGAATATCAGCCGGCCTCAACTTGGGATTATATACGAGTAAAGGAAGTAAATTTTAACAAAATCTTCAATCCAGGTTACGGACCAAGTGAGGGCAGACACACAAGGTGGTTGAAAGATTTTACACGCAAAAGGATACTCGGATTTGATTTGTTTTCGTCATTTTTAAAAAAATTATATTTCTTTCTATGAAAGACAACATACATGCTGAGTGGGGTCGTCTGACCTCCCATAGTGGGCAGGAGGTCACTTGCTGTGTCCTTTGTCCCCCTTTAGATGTTTTCCGAGATGCTTTTTTTTTGTCTTTGTCTTGGAATGGGATTGCTTTGTTTTGTCCTGGCCCTGGCCAAGGTCCTTGTCTGGGAAGGAAACAGTCAAATGTATATTTATAGTGCAGGGAGATGATATTTTTTTCACTTCAAATCATCTTTTTGTTATGTACTGTTACATTTTTTAATTTTAGATATATAATGGTTTCTAAACATTTGAGAGTATTCCTCTTAGCCTGGACCTGTGCTTGTGTTTGGGCGAGACTTTTAGGTGATCTCAAACTAAGCACAATTGGAATCAACGTCTGTTCCCAATTTGAACCAATTCTCCTTTGTATTTTTCTTGTGTGCTTTCAATCGTATATCTATGATTTTTTTTTTTACTATCCCATTTTCTTACTTTCTTACTGGTGCTGAAGTGACCTAAATGTGTAGCAAGCGCCTTAAAACTCTTAAAAACAAACAAAATCAAAGACTACACGATTGTTTGTTTTTTGTTTTGTTTTTAATTTTTATATTACAATTATACAAGCTTGTAAATGGTAAATGTAAGGTGAGATAAGGACATCATTATCTTCCTATTTTTTTTTTTTTTTTTTTTTTGCTACTTATGAAATCACTTTGGTGCGGTTAAATAACCACTATTAATTTTATTTATAGAAGACAAAATAAAGATTAAACAACGCAAACACAACCAGAAGCTGGGAGGGAAGGGAGTGGAATTGGAATGGCAAAGTGTTAAAAGTAATCGGCTGTTTTACTAAGAATTAAACCGAGATAATTTAAACTGTTTGAGAGAGGAATATCTATATTACTATTATATTTATTATTATTATTATTATTATTATTATTATTATTATTATTATTATTATTATTATTATTGTTAAAATATGACATTGTTGCTGATGATCAGGATTTTATACAACAAACTGATTTGTATTTGTATATACACATATATATTATATAGATGATTTACTAAATGATATTGTATTAAATTAACATGATATATTATGTACATGAAACATTATTGTATTCAAGGTGTCAATATTATTGTATGCCAGTTTTAAAATGGCCTGTCGTTCGTTGTGGCAGATGAGTTTGATGTGAGTTACGTGAGGGAGATGGAGGAAAGTGGGGTGTGGGACAGGGGTGGGAATGGCATGGGGCAAACGATACTTTTAAGAAGGATTTAGTGTTAGTGGGAAGGTTGGAAAGTGAAAATTGGAGATTTATGAATATGCAGAGGTGACGGTTCTTCGGTTTTGGTTTTGTGATTTTGGTAACTCGAAAATATCCATTTTCAAAATTGATGATTTTGAAAAAGAAGAAAAAGAGCAAGATGAGAAATGCAAGAAAATATTTTATTGTTTTGAATTTGATGTATTGATTCGTTTTGGATTCAAAGTTTTGACGGTATATTTTATTTGATAAATAAATGAATAAAATTAAATTCCCTTTATTCATCCCCTAGGGGAAATTTGTCTCTAGAGTCTATTCCAAGGGAAGTCTAGAATAACCAGGCGTCAGCCTGAGTGCAGCGCCGCAAATAGAGCAAGGCGTAGGTGACTTGCTCAAGGCCACACAATGCAATGGTGGGTAATGGAAATTGGTACCTTTCAGGTACGAAGCAAATACTCTACCACCGAGCCACATTGTCCTTTAGGAAAGTCAGGAATGTCTCTCAGGCAAGCTTTGGAAATTCATGCCTTGAACCCGCTTGTGATTTGAGAATTTGAGGAATAACTGGATTCCAAACAGTTGACGTGATAAAATGAATAAAGCTGTTTTGATTGGATGACAGATTCTTAAGGAGAGAATCTGATAAAATGAGTGCTAGATTTGTAAAGACGAGTACTCGTCTGTTCCAGGGTAGTCTGATGACATCGTCTTCTGATTGTCGAAGCGTTTGTTGTTTCACGTTTGTGTCTTTGTTAAATCTTGTCAGCACCAGAGGCCTTGCAAGGAGACGGCATGCATTCTTCTATCTGCTCTATATTATTATATTAGATTTATTGTTCATTATTATTATCGTTAATGTCTTTTTCACCGGCATTATCATCACTTTCGTCATCACCATCAACACCATCATCATCATCATCATCGTCGTCATTGTCGTCATCTTCATTATGTATAGTTGTTATCACAGATCCCAAAGATTAATAATGCTATCATCCATTTTACATTTTGTTGTTTCTATGCCACCATGGTAACCACCACTTCCATCAATATTGTACTCTTTACTCTCTTACTGCTGCTACGAATATAATTTGCCCATCTTACTCGGGCTGACCTCCCATAGTGGGCAGGTTGGCACTTACTGTGTTCTTCTATCCCCCTATATTTGTTTTCCAACTTGTGTCCTCTCCTTGTCTTGGAATAAGATTTCTTGGTTTTGTCCTGGCCCTGGCTGGAAGGAAAACAGTCAAATGTATAGTTAGAGTTTTGGGAAATTATCTTTTTTGTCTTGTAAATCATCTCTCTGTTATGCACTGTAAATTAATTGTTGTTTTACATATTATATATGATTTGATAAACATTTGGGTATGTCCTTCTTGCCGGGGATCTGTGCTTGTGTCTGGATGAGACATTTAGGCGATCTCAAACTTAAGTACACTGGTGGAGAGGGCTTGGAATCTACATCTGTTTCCTATTTGAACCAATTCCCCTTTGTCTTACTTTTTCTCGAGTGCTTTAATTATAATTCTAGAACTTTTTACTATCCCAATTTCTTCCTTTTTACTGGCGCTGATAAGACTTGAATGTGTTGCAAGCACCGTAAAACCTTTAAACAGAAACAAACATACATTCTTACTTTGGCTGCATTAATTCTATAACTTAATCAAACTAAATTAAACTATACCATTTGTTTTAGATTTAGTCTGTCATATAAACTAAGAGATTTGGGCAAAAGTTCTTATTTTGCAACTGGGAATTTTTATAGCTGTCTCAGTAAGAAAAGGATTTATTGCTATCCTTTATACTCCATCTGAACAAAGCTTTTTTCTTATAATGATAATAATTCTATGACAAATGCAGTTTTCAAACTGCTAAAAAAAAAAACAAAAAAACACCACCACATTTCTACTGATTTTTTTTTCCTTCTTTTTTTCTTTTTTTTAGAAACATGATTTATTTTATTTCGTTCCATTTATTTTTGTTTATATTTTGTAAAGAATGGAACAAAAGACCTGACCTTTTGACCTTTTGTGGTTGTGACAGGCAATATTATGGTTTCTAACAATAGGAGAAGGGGATTCCCCATAGGGTTGATTGTTGATATTTGTACATGCTATACATAGTATGCGCTTGGCTAAGAAGCTCATAACATTGCCATCCGGAAGTATAACGGACCAACACACACAACTGTGTGTATCCATGAACGTTTATTGTCGGGTTCATAAACGCGGATGGCAAAAAACAATAACAAAGACCTGAGTTAAGTCATCTTCAAACTATCTATAGATTGACGCCCCCATCTCGCTTTGTGTTCGATTCCATTTGATTTGTTTCCCCCTATCCTTTCCTCAAGTGACCAATCCTCTCAATGTGGTGTTATGTTGGAATGAACCAGCTGCTTAAAACTCAATTTTGAGCTAAATTTGTAAACTCTCAGTTAATATAAAATAAACTCCCTTTATTCATCCCTTACAGAAATTTTTTCTTTAAGATCTATTCCAAGGAAAGACTGGAATAACCTGGGCATCAGCCACAGTGCAGCGCCGCAAACTGAACTAGGGCTAAGTGACTTGTTCAAGGCCACACAGTGCTGCGGCTAATCGAACTCAGTACCTTTTGGATACTAAACAAAACTAAAAACCGTACTGCTGAGCCACGCTTTCCTCATTCATGACACTGTCTCGTTTTATAAATTTTTGGGGGTTATTTTTGTTAAAATTAACCTTCTAATTCACAATATTGTGACTCAAGACTATAATATTTTCCTTAACTTGGTCACTCCGACATAATACCAGATTGATGCTGGGGGTCACATTTTGCCTTTAAAATAAACAAAAACCAAAAAATAAAAAAAAAAGCAAAACAAAACAAAAGGTGTCATGCAGCAAGTAAATGAAAACAACTGATTAATTTTCTTTTCTTTTTTTCTTCTTATTTTTATTTTTTTTGTTGAATCAAAACTATTGTTTATATTTTGAAGAATGAATTGAATGGATTGACGTGTAATTACTCTCAGGTCTGATAACCCAAATTGTTAAGGGCCCATTATTGTAATGGAAATACTCTCAAACCAACGCAAAATATCCTCCATTACATCAATTTAAAAATTAAAATGGGCCCATAATTGGCTCCGGTTAACGTACCTGAAAATAGATATATTCACGTTGGAATGGATGAAAGTGGAAGAACGGATAGATGTCGGATGCTTGGATGTGTTTATGGTGTATAGTTAGTCATGGCTTGCCAAATAAATGGGTAATGTTGATGGTTGTGGTTTTTTTATTTTTGAATTTTTAAAAAATTTTTTGGAATGATAAATCACTAAATAAACATTTTATATTTCATTATCACAGCTGCCTAGTTGTTATGTCAAAAATTCGTAGTTTTCAAGGGAAAATTGAAAAGAATACAAAAACTTGCATTACAAATCTTCTTCTTTCTTCTTCTTCGTTCCTGTCACGTCACATGGTCAGTCCGGTCTGGTGAATGAAGCCCACAGTGGTCCTGAGGTCGTCCTCACTGCCGTACAGCTTCTTTGAGTATGGGGTTGGATCAGGCCAGAAGTTCCTTCTCAACTGGTTGTACCTTGGACATTCCATTAGGACATGATGTCCATTTTCATTTTCCTGGGTGGGGATCCTGACCTCCCATAGTGGGCAGGGAGGTACATGCTGTGTCTTCTATCCCCCCATACCCGTTTCCCAATTGTTTCCTGTCATTGTCTTGGAATGAGATTACTTAGTTGTGTCCTGATCCTTGCCGGAGCTCCTTGTCTGGGAGGGAAACAGTCGAATGTATAGTTATAGTTTTGGGAGATGATATTTTTTTCCTTGTAAATCATCTCTCTGTTATGCATTGCATTATGTTGAGTTTACATGTTATATTATATTATTGGTAAACATTTGAGTGTATTCCTCATAGTTGGGACCTGTGCTTGTCTGGATGAGACTTTTAGGTGATCTCAAACTAAGTACATCGGTGGTATGCTCTTGGAATCTACATCTGATCTCTATTTGTTCCCAGTTCCCCTATGTCTTACTTTTTCTTGGGTGCTTTAATTGTAATTCTATAACTTTTTACTATCCCATTTTCTTCCTTTTTACTGGCGCTGATATAACCTAAATGTGTTGCAAGCGCCGTAAAACCCTTAAAAACATAAACAAAAAACATAAACATTTTCATTTTCGCATTACAAATCAATTATTTGCCCTTAGTATAAATCAAAATATGCTTCAAAGTCCTAAATACAGTTTCCAAGCAACCAAATTCGCCTTTTTAACAAGATTTCAAAGAATCAAAAACGCCTGTGCAGTTCTCTAGCTGGAGCCAAAAATTTGGTAATTCTACGAATTTTACATAACACTAGGCAGGTCTGCATGTATTCATTCATTATGTTGTAAAACAAACTCCTCTCCTGTCTTCCATGAAAGAATTTTAATTATAATTATTATATCTAATGATATATGACCTATAGGGAATGAGATTAGTGAAAGAGTAGCGTCCCTTGATTGGACGTCACCCATAGTGAGTGACGTCACCGGCGGAAAAGTTATTGGAGAGAGAACGTCATGTTGGTTGTGCGCATGCGTCTCTCGTCCTCGCTTCCGCGCACAACCAACATGACGTTCTCTCTCTAATAACTTTTCCACCGGTGATGTCACAGACTATGGGTGACGTCCAATCAAGGGACGCTAATCTCATTCCCTATGTTGATATATAATGTATGTATGACTCAGTATAACCCAAACTTCAATGATAAGAGATTTATTTGTATTTGTTGTAACCTCGTGTGTGTGTTTTTTTTGTTTGTCCCTCCTTTGTTGTCTGCGTGTATCTAGGCAGAAAAAATAATTTGTCAGGTCAAATGAGGTCAAATTTTAAAAGGACGTCTGTACCTCAGTTCCAGGAGGTCGCTTGCTGTGTCTTCTTCTATCCCCTTATTTCTGATTTCCGAGTTTGCTCTCTGTCTTCATCTTGGAATGGGATTTTTTAGTTTTGTCGTGGCCCTGACTGTAGTCTTTGATGGTGAGGGAAACGGTTAAATGCATAGTTATAGTTTTGGGAGATGATATTATGTTTCTTTGTATATTAATATTATCTTTCTGTTATGTATTGTTACATTTTTTTTGTTTTTAATGTATAATGGTTTTTGAACATTTGAGTGTATTCCTCTTTTTGGAATCCTGTGCTTGTGGCAGGATGAGACTTTTATGCGAACAGTTCTGGAAGCTACCTAGATGGGCTTTTATTGAACAATTTACGGATTTTTATTCATCTATTTATATATTACTGAACACTAATAACTGAACACTATACTGATAGTATGCTCTTGTAATCTACATCTATTCCCTATTTAAACCAATCCCCTTTGTCTCACTTTTTCCCCCGTGTGCTTTTAATCGAAAATCTAGAAAAAAAATTTAAGATTCCATTTTCTTATTTTTTTACTGGCACTGAAATGACCTAACTGTTCTGCAAGTGCAAGCGCCATAAAACCTTTAAAAACAAAAGAAACAAAAAAACTCGATGGCAAAAGTGAATATTATTATCAAGCTGTTAAAATCTGTGGAAAAAGTGTGTATGAAAAGTGCCAGACAAAGCAAGAAAGAAAAATACAAGAAAAAAAACATCCCATAAAAAACAGTCGACCTCGACTGGTATTTCGGGATGTTTTTTTTTCTTGTATTTTTCTTTCTTGCTTGTATGGCACCTTTCATACACACTTGTTAAGATCTTTAAATTGCAACAGTGCCTGCTCTTTAATTTCTTAATTTAAAATCTGTGGACTGTTAAAAATAAAGGTCTATCGAAGAAAACAGAATATAATCACTAACAATTTAAAAAAATTTTAAATACCACAGAATGTTTCGGGCTAAAATTAAAACACTTTTTCAGCCAACATCGAATATGATTAAAACGGTGGAAAGCCGAAGAAGGATTTTGAGAGCAAAATCTAACAGAAGAAGCATTTTGAATGCAGAATCTCATGTGTTTGAGTATTTTGTACTATTTTGACGCATTTTATTGATGTTTTTAGGGGTTTTTTGCGGCTCTTTTGATAGCAAGAAGTTTTCCTGACACTGACACTTGAGTGGGATGTTGAATTTGATATGCTTGGATTGGCTGCACTGTTGGTTGCCACATTGGAGTATCATCATGTCTAAATGATATCTCTATGGATGTCATCATTATTACTATTATTGTTATTATTATTATTATTATTATTATTATTATTATTATTATTATTATTATTATTATTATTATTGTCATTATTATTATTATTATTATTATTGTTGTTATTATTATTATTATTATTATTATTATTATTATTATTATTATATTATTATTATTGTTATTATTATTATTATTATTATTATTATTATTATTATTGTTATTATATTATTATTATTGTTATTATTATTATTATTATTATTATTATTATTATTATTATTATTTTATTATCTGGGTGGGGATCCTGACCTCCCATAGCGGGCAGGGAGGTACATACTGTGTCTTCTATACCCTTATATCTGTTTTCCAACATGCTTTCTGCCTTTGTCTTGGAATGAGATTACTTGGTTTTTTCCTGGCCCTGGTCGAGTCCTGGCTGGGAGGGAAGCAGTCAAATGCATAGTTATTGTTTTGGGAGATGATAATTTTTTCCTTGTAAATCATCTCTCTGTTATGTATTATTATTTTATTTTGAATGTATAATGTAAGCATTTGAGTGTGTTCCTCTTTGTTGGATTTTGTGCTTGTGTCTGGATGACTTGTAGGTGATTTCAAACTAAGTACATTGGTGGTATGCTCTTGGAATCTACATCTGATCCCTATTTGTTCCCACTTCCCTTTGTCTTACTTTTTCTTGGGTGCTTTAATTGTAATTCTAGAACTTTTTACTATCCCATTTTCTTCCTTTTTACTGGCGCTGATATAACCTAAATGTGTTGCAAGCGCCGTAAAACCCTTAAAAACAAAAACAAAAACAATATTGTTATTATTATTATTATTATTATTATTATTATTATTATCATTATTATTATTATTGTTATTATTATTATTATTATTATATTATTATTATTGTTATTATTATTATTATTATTATTATTATTATTATTATTATTATTATCATCATCATCATTATTATTGCTAGTATTGCCTTAATGAATGTACTTACCAAGTGCGAGAAACTCAATCAAGTCTCCTCTGTGACTACAACATAATAATTGTAAATAATATAAACAGGACAGCTGATTTATCGGGTAGGAAGAGGGAAGGGGGGGGGGGGTACGGTGGGCTGACTTCCCGTCAGTGCAAGGGTGTTATAATGTCTGCTGTGTTGATTATCCTCTTGTATCATTTATCGTTTCTTCCAAGTGGCGACTTCTGTAACTTCTTCTCCTGCAATGATTACGAGAGTCGAATTTTATTCTTTTCCTGTGGCCTGCCTGGGTATTTAGGTCAGGGATGATGTTCTGATGTTCCTCTCATTTGTTACATTGCCTATAGATCTGTGATTTTTTAAATATTTTTTTTAAATATCCCTTCATCTTCCTTTTTTACCGGCACTGCTATAATTCCTAAATGCTGTTAAGTTAAAAATTATGTCTTCCTTATTTCCGTGGTAGGATATATTGTCAATGCTAATATTATTGTAAATATGAATTTATTAGAGATTACCGCATAGTGAAAGAGATTATTAATGTATCTCCTGTATTCTGACGTTTTATTAAAGAATACAGTTTGTGCTATTTGGTTAACATTGCATATACTGTGTCTTTAAAAACAACGGCAGACTTGATGTGGGTGTTAAAGGGGTAGAGTTGTGGTCCACCGGCATACTCGAGTATTGTTTGAGCTATGGTTTTTAAACTCTTATTTCACTTTCACACTTTATTTTAATAAGGACGCATTTTAGATCTATTCTAATTAGGAACTGAAGAAATGGGACATAGCGGGTGGTTGGATGGGAGCATCACCCTTGAATCATATACCTATGATGTTCGCATGGGTGTACGATCCGATAGTGATGTCGTTTCTTCTTCTCTTTACTAGCCTATCCTGCTTCTTTGGTTTGTGATTGTATTTTTGACAGGGGATTTTTTTTTCTGTAAATCTTCTGCCTGTTTGTTCTTGGTTACTTATAATTTAGCTTATGATATCTTAAGGTTATGATTTTGATTTACATTTGTACTATTTTTGTTAGATTGCTTGTTTTTTTTTTTGTTTCAGCGGTCTCTCATATAACCCCAATTGTGTTGGAAGAGACCTAAAGCAACAAACAAACAAAAATGGGACATTTTTTAGTACCAAAATAACATTCACAAATAAACATCCTTCTCTATTCCAACATAACCAGTCCGTATAAATGTCATCAAATTTCCGTAACAATGACGGATGACCTAGATCCATATAAGTTGGCAGGTCTGTAAAATTATCTTGACAACCGTCTTTGATTTGATTTAAACAGTCTTATGTATTATTTGCATGTGTGTTGGATTTGTTTGTGTCGTTAATCTCATTGCATCTATATAAATACACAAGAGTAACCAACCTTGTATTTATGTACTTGTTTCCATATTATGTTTGTCGATGACTGTGTTGTTAACCAACCGTGTATGTATATTTGTCTACATATTATGTAATGACTGTGTTGTTAATTGATGTCCATGTTCCACGAGGGTTTGAATAATGTTATCAGATAATTTATGTCAAGTCAATTGGAAATGTCTTATGATAATAAAATATTTTCTGAAAATGAAATGAATTATCTGTCCGTTTTGATCCGTTTTTTTTTTGTTTGTTTGTTTTTAAAAATTTTAAATAAAGGTATTTTAATTAATTGATTTAAGTTAAAATTAAGACACAGTTGAGCAGCGAAAGCCTGTGTGGTACGAGTTTGAATCCTGTCCTCACTAAAAATGTCAGTGCAAATGCTCAAACTGCATGACCTTGTCAAGATATCTGGGTAAGTGATGAACCCTGGGACAAACGCTGTGGTCACATTGTCACCTATCCGGCCATTCACCAACATGGTATCACGGCCAAGTTGGCCATATATATCATATTCATCAAGGAATTTAACCTGCATTGTAATATCGTCTAACAGGCGTTAGTCATGTCTCAACTTACATGTTAAGTGTTGCTGTTGGCTTGGGACCCCTTGTAAAGCGCTTTGTGTACATTTAGTGATTAGTGCACTATATATAAATGCTCTAGTTTCAATGGATATTGAGCTATATAAAAGCTCCCAGTGTGTGTGTGTGTGTAGCTACTATTAGCGGAAGGGTCAATTGCTAAACTGTCACTGTCACAAGAGACAGAAGCATCAATTCATGGGAGATAACCACTTCCAAATAGCTGAAAAAGGGGCACGTAACCTATGAGCGAGATTTTAATCAAAGTGGAGTAATCGAGTAAATGTAACATCCATTTGTTATACAGAGTTTCGCCCCTTTAAAACGGATTTTTGCAAATGTTCCACTACTAGAGGGGTGTAACTCGGTATAACAAATGGATGCTTTTTATTTACCCGGTTATTCCCCTTTGATTAAAATCATGCTCATAGGTTACATGCCCCTTTTTCGGCGATTTGGAAGTGATTATCTCCCATGAATTGGATTGTTGCGGTCAATGAATTGACCCTTCCGTCTCTTGTGATGGTGTTGCAATTAACCAGTAGATTTTTGACCAATCAAAACATGGAATTTGTGACACACCTTCAAACAAATTCGGACAAACATAGTTGGCTGTTTATAAGCAATAACTTGGAACTTGAATGAAATCGACTTATCTCTGATCATTGTTATTGTATTTATCCCGCCAAATAGATGACTAGTTATCACGGATATTCTAAATTACATTATTAACGTTTAAGATTACACATATTTCCCTGTGTTGGTTCTATTGAACAAGCGGTAGAACAGTGGGTATTTTAATTAAACACATACCATCGATAGTAAAACCTCATATAGTTTGCTATGTTTACCAATCACTGCATTATTTACATTATGACGACTGTCCGAGATGCGTGGTTATGTTCCCTCCCACTAGGCATCAATTGACCCTTCCCTTAATGGTCGCGACATGCACTGGGAGCTTTTATATAGCTCAATATCCATTGAATGTGTTCAAAGCTCTATGGATTCCAAACGTGAACAATTTAACAAGCTATAGCATTTTTATAGCGCCCTATCGACTAAACATACTCAAAACACTTTACAAGGGGTCCCTAGCCAACAGCAACACTTAGACGATATTACAATATTCACACAGTTGTTATATTGAGCTTTTATGTAGCGCAATATCCACTAAACATGCTCAAAGCGCTTTACAAAGGGTCCCTGACGAATAGCAACATAATATAACATAGAAAAAGACATGCATGGTGCAAGCAACTGGACCTCAAAAAGCCTGCAAGTCTACTTATGACCAGACATAATCAGAAAAAGCCTGCAAGATTCACGGACTTACCTCGTCATTTGAATTTGAAGTCTAGTTCTCAGCATCTAGTCTTCATAATAGTAGTCCACAATTGTTGTATGTTTAATCCAAAGGTTGTAATGCAGTAATTTGTTGTTTCTTGTCACAAGTTACACAATTTTAAAATATACAAAAATAAACTAAAACATTTTTTAAAGTGTCCAAAAAGCCCGCAACGTTTTTTTCGGTAATCCAATAGGCCGGCAGTAGCCGGCACTCTTGCACCCATGTAAGACATGGAACCTGTTAGGCGATATTACAATTTTTTTCCGACAAAGCTTTTAACGGCCAGGTTCTCATTTTACACCCCGAGTACGGTGAGAGAATGTGGTGAGTAGAGAGCCTTTTCCAAGGACTCAACTATGTGCCGAGTGAGGCCTTCCGATCCGAAAGCGAGTGTCATACCATAAGACATATTCATAACTGTGGACTATCTTGATCCAGCATTGGTCATATAAATAAAAAAAAGAAAGAAAAGGGTTTGAGACAGACAGTGCTGTTAATGGTCAGGTACACATTTTACACCTGAGAACAGTGAGAGAATGTGAGTAAAGAGCCTTTTCCACGAACTCAACTGTACACTGTTCATAGCAGGACTCGAACCCATTACCTTCCAATCCAAAGGCGAGTGTCGTGCAACAAGACCACATTGCTGCACAATTATGTATTGGTTTAAAATGCATTAGAACGTATGACAGATTGGTATGAAAATGTGCTGAAAGTTTCACAACAGTCAAAAAAGAAAAATCAGGGATTGTGAATTGTATGACTTGCCAATAATATGTGGCTGGATGAGGTACCCGGAAAGATGCACAAATTTCATAAAATGAGTTGTGTACTAGTGGTGTAGACCACATCTTTCTGATCATTTACCATTTTAAATTTTCTTTCTGTCTATTAGAACACAATATGAATTTTTTTCTGGATAAAATTTGCTGCTATGGAAAACACTTTATCTTCAATTTTGGCTCATATCTCAAATCGAAACTTGCCCCATCTTCCCGAGTTTTCTCAGCCAGCATCACATATTGAATAACGTGTGCCAGTTAATAAATGAAAAAGTCTGGAGCAGGGATGATAAATATATTATGTTTTATTTGGATAATTTCAGCTCTTCTAACAAAATTTCTGAAGATACAAGATTGTAATCAAAGATAAAAATCTATTTCGGAAAGTAAAACCAGTCGTAAAAGTTTTTTTTTTCCCTCTGATGAATTACATACAAAGGTCTTTCTGTAATTCTATGCAGTAAAGCAAGTCTTGTATAGAGAGCAAGAAAAAGTCATTGCTCTGTATAAAAAAAAAAAAAAGAATACTCCCAATGAGACTGATCTGAGTGTAAGGATGATCAATAACCTCACAACACCACACCAGGTTGTCAGAAAAGGGCATGCAAAAGACATTGCCCCATCCTTCTCTCTTGAACCCCAACTGGATCCAACATCCAGTCATGATTCACCCCCCTCCCCTCCCCAACTGGATCCAACATCCAGTCATGATTCACCTCCCTCCCCTCCCCAACTGGATCCAACATCCAGTCATGATTCACCCCCCTCCCCTCCCCAACTGGATCCAACATCCAGTCATTATGATATTACTCCCCCTCCCCCAACTGGACCCAACATCCAGTCATTATATAGCAATGACTATCCCGCACAAATCTTTGGGCCTCTTTTCGCGTCAAAATATGGGACGAAGCCGTTTCGTATATGCTATTTTAAAAAATTAATTACGACCCTGTGCTGTTTATCGATGAATATGACTGAAAGTTGGCACACAGAAAAAAGGTCATTTTAGATTGTCAGCGACAAAACTCGTGCGATTACCAGAAGACGTTAAAAATAGATTTTACTCTTTGGAGTAAAATATTTCTAAAACTACCGGGCGTGGAGGTTTTGTCGCTGACAAGGTAATACATGAACATTTCTTCTTTTTGGTTGTAAAATTTCATATGAATATGATGAGTACTTTTCCGTATTTTACAAAGCACCATCCTAATTTGCTCTTCAAGTTTCAATCTTTTAATCCACTTATTACGCAAGATACAACCAAAGTCGAAAAAAAATGCCGAAAAAGCGTCCATATTTTCGCGTTTTTTTCCTCTTTGCGGTCATCCAAATAAATGCCACCTTTGAAATTGCATAACTTGTTTATTTATGAATGGATTTTCAAAATTCAAAAACATTTTTACTCAGTGGAGATAGGGCTTTGATTTTAGACAAAATTTTCCCTCAAAAATAGAAAAAAACATTTTTCATAGTCATTGCTACATTATATTACCCCCCCCCCCCCCCAACTGGACCCAACATCCAGTCATTATGATATTACTCCCCCCCCCCCCCCCCCCCCCTCCTCCCCCACACCCCAACTGGATCCAACATCCAGTCATGACTATGTTACCCTCCCAAAAAACACACACACACACACACACACACACACACTAACACACCAGATACAGACGTCAACCCTTGTGCAATACAATTTATCACACATGGGCAAGTCTTAAGGCGTTATTCTGGTGCAAACATCTGAATCTTTCCCCTCTCTCTCCAAAAAAAAAAAAAAAAAAAAAAAAAAAAGTTTTTAAAACAGCACTTTTAAAAAGTCAAAGCGCTTATTTCATTATGTCATAATAATTTCAATCGGGGCGACACACGGAAGGGAAAGAAAAAGTCATTCCCCTTCCTCATTCATTGTCTATCAAAATAAATAAGTCAACATCAACAAAATAGTGGCCAGGCAAATCAAGCCTGTTTACACATCTCACATTTTTTTCTCCTTTGAGTCTGCAGTTCGAATCCTCCTCTTCATGTCGAGTAGGATGACCTAGCTCTTTTAATGAAAGACAAATCGGTACCATTAAAATAAAAGAGAGAAAAATAAAAACCCAATGGAAAATGTAAAGCAGTGACAATCCCGTCAGGCATGTTGGAAAAACTCACAGAGTTAATCTTAATCAGTATTTCTGTAAAATGGAATTTTTTCCATCTTCTCGTCGAAAGAAAAGATAGAATTTTCCCATTGATCACAAGAAGACGAGCATCACCAAGGATGTTTTGGGAAGAAAAAAAAAGTGGCGATAGCAGATCTTGTTTACCTAGACTTGAAAAAATTTGTAAGTAAAAATTAACCAATTTGTCATTAATAGGTTAAAATATTGCTTTTAACTCCCTTATAGACTAGCTACGGCAACCAAACTTGGTTTCAAGAAGTTTTATTGAATCAAAGATTTGATAGAATTGTTGGTTTGGAGCCAAAAATCCGTAGCTCTACAACATTTTCCAGTGGTAGACAAGTCTGCAATAGCCATTCAAACAGATTTGTCAACCTGTATTGTCAAAGAATACTATTCAATCTACAATAACTTCTCCATCGTCGATTACTTCAATCCTTGTTGATTGAAAACAACATATCCCCCCCCCCCCCCCCAAAGACATTTGGGCAAGATAACTCTTGGTGCCAAAGGCCCTAATCACAGATAACATTGTACATGTCCACAAATATCTGTGCTTTGTCTATAGTCGTATAGATGACTAGGTATGGTACGATATACGGTAGTGTTACAATAGCAGGTGGTGGTGGCAGGGCGGACTCTTGATGGTGTACTTGTTTATGTGTGCAAGTACGCATGCACCATGAAACACACAACACATCACATTAAACCATCAAACATCACAACCACAACCACCACATGACAATGTGGGTTCTTCCCCCTTGTATTCAATCCCCATTGGAAATTATTCAATGGGATTATCGTTTTAAAAAAAAACAACAAAACACAAATAATGACCGGATGTCCCATATCCAATGAGTTGATGGACTGGGACACCTCGAGTCAATTGACCAAATCCACGGATGTCCCATATCCAATGAGTTGATGGACTGGGACACCAATTCAAACAACAACTAATGGCTGATGTCTGACTGGTCACATACATTCATCACAACATGCTCAATCCAGCTTGAATTAGAACAGAATCCAAGCAAAACCGACAGCACAACAAAACATGACTATCTGTATACATTATATTTTTTCGAAGAAAGTATAACAAACAGTAATGAAAGTATAGTGTATAGTGCAGTCTGTATAAAATCAACATTTCTAGATTGTTCCAAACAAACAAAAATTGTGACTTAGAGCTGTGTTAATTTTTTCAAGCTAGAGATGATAGTCTTTGTTTACAAAAAAAGTTAAGTGAACAATGACCAATGCTCAAATATTATGCAAGAGAGCTCTCGTGTCTGATCCCAACCTGTTTTCTCTCAGGTGAAAAATAAAGTGTTGACTGACTGAAATTCCACAGAGACTGTTGATATCATTAGAAATAATAAAATGAGAGAGAAAAATTCATGGATTACTGCTGGTATTTAGATTTAAGCAAGTTGACCTTACAGACTGCACTGTAATAATAATAAAGGAAGCAGCAGCAGCAGCAGTATAGTAGTAGTAGTAGTAGTAGTAGTAGTAGTAGTAGTAGTAGTAGTGTAGTAGTAGTAGTAGTAGTCGTAGTAGTAGTAGTGGTGGTGATAGAATAAGAGGCAGTAGCAACTGTAGCAGCAGCAGATTGGTAAAAATAAAATAGAGGTAGTTACACAAGAATTACCAACCAACATCTGTCGTAATGGTATTAGAGAGGAATTTATTGTGAGACAAGCCCATCATCGTAGCCACCCGGGCAACAACTAAAGGTTGCTGCCATTGGCTAATGGACAATGGACATATCCATACACATCCACATCGTATGACATTAGGGACCACAGGGGGACCAATCAACACATGATTGTAAACCATGTGATAGGCCATTACATATCCTGTGTCTCTTGTCAGAACCAGTTGAAGATGGTTATATATTTACAATTCAACATTTTTTATGTCATTATCATCTACAAGCGGACTGTAAAAGAACATATATACGTAGGTGGGGAAGAAAAATCACAACATTCAATAATCAATCAAAGGGTATGCGTTAGTTATCGGGTTAGCACGAATATTTAGCAGAATTATGAATATTCGATGGCGTGAAATTTTCTATGGACAGATTAGATGAATTACTCCTAATTTTATCAACTGCAGAAATATATTGATTTTACAGGATACCCCCACCTATGTACATACAAAAAAAAAATTTTAAAAGAAAGAAAAATCATTATAGTTGAGTATATAGTATGCATACGCATACAGAAAAAGAATTATGCACCCACATTTTTATCCGCACACGAAAAGGCAGAATTGTAATGACTGCCCTTTCCTGCATCAGCGATATAATAATATATGATATAAAGACATGTGTAGATATATCAAAGAGTCAAAACTCAATAAAGAGTGGGTATGATTCACTGTCAAACTCAATAGAGTGAGTATTCAACAAACCAATATAACACAACCACTTGACGACTTCATCATTTCTCCCTCAAGATTATCCTGTTTAGATACCAAAGTTGAATGTGCTCGGCACTTGTCTCTCGGTGAAATTGTAGCCACCGCCCTCTTCAATCTTCTTGGAGTCTGAAAACAAACAAAAAAAAGCAAAATTTCACTCCCTTGAAGCAAAAAAAGGAAAAATATAAATAAATAAATATATATATATACATATACGAAGAGTGGTTTCAAACTCCCTAACTCAGTTTTTCCCATTTTGAGATATTGAGGATTATTTCCCCCAAAATGTCTCATTCAGTCTGTTATTTTATCATATTTAGACTTCAAATTCACACAAATCTAGGGAAATTCTTGTGCCATTTGATGCTTAAAAATAAAGTTTACGTTTCAATTTGTCTCATGGATGGAAAATCCCAAAAAGTAGAAAAATTGACCTAAGTTTTGGGAAACGAGCTGACATATATATCAAGTGGTCACACAAAAAATGCACGCTCTTTGTCAGCATGTATCTCTGAGACTTTTTATTGGATTTCTTATAAATTCAAAACACAAATAAAACAATTATAATAATAATAATTTCTATAGCGCCCCTTTCTACCAAAAGTACTCTGAAGCGCTTATACATCTATACACATACGATCATATATATCATTCAACAAAATCACTCACAGAAAACAAAGGAAATACTCTTCAAAGAGGCTTTAAAGGAAGACAGAGAATTGCTGTGTCTGCTGAAAGAGCATTCCACACTTGAGCTATTATATAGAGCAATATCCACTAAACATGCTCAAAGCGCTTTACAAGGTCTCTAGACAACAGAAACACTTACCATGTAGGACAAGACATGCCAGTTAGGCGATATTACAATCATTTTATTCAGATAGAGACAACGATGTTAACAACCAAGTACTCATTATTTTACAACCGAGTACGGTGAGAGAATGTGAGTAAAGAGCCTTTTCCAAGAACTCCACTATGCACCACTCGGGACTCGAACCCAGGATCTTCCGATCCGAGGGTGAATGGATTTTTATTTCAGTAGTTACCATTGACAGCCTGTCTCTGGTCGGCCAGTTTGAAGACTTCCTCCAGCTCTGTCATCTGGGCTGGTGTGAGGTTGGAGATGAGGAGCTGGTACCAGGCACCGTCCTGGTTGGGGAGGTCTGAGGAGGAACAAATCATTCCAGGTTAAAATATCCGTGTGGATATGGACATACATTGACCTACTCTAGGAAAGAGTTGCTCCCCTTTGTTATTATTTTGTTGACTTCAGTTACAGATTAATTAGTCATCATTCGTTAAGTAATAATAATAATAATAATAATGAAATTTATTTATAATGCGCCCAATCCTCTATACAATAAAGCTCTAGGTGCATAACAATAACTTCAATCCGCTCTCTCTATCTCTCACTCACTCTCTATCTATCTATCTCACTCTCAGTCCATTGTTAAAAATATTATTTATGCTTTACAATGCCCCAAGAGAAGTATGCACCCTTTGTTCACTACTTTACTTATTTGAGCTATATTATTTTGTCCTTCTACTTACAATGTTATAGCGATATATTTGTATATAACTTAAGATACAAAACAGAAAAGATCTTGCATTTAAAAAAAACTATTATTAAAAAAAGGGAGGGGGGGGGGGAAGAGGATAGGGATAAGAACATATAACATATATAATGCATAGAGCATAATACAACACAACATAATATCAGGTAGCAAGTTGAAAGATTATAATTTCCTCTGTTGTCAAATTTTCTATCACAAGAGGACTTTGTAAGACTATCAGTGTGTAGCTGACTTACTGGAAAGAATAGTTTTGAAGCTAAAATATTCATCAACAGTGCAGTCCTCTTCGTCAAGAAGAGTAGTGTACATCTCTAGGTCATTCTCTTCCTCATCGTCACTGTCGTCGTCGTCATCATCGTCATCATCATCCCCAGCCTCTCCATTGGCGGACTTGGTGGCTTTGGCTTTCTGGTGACAATCAAATACGCATTCAATAAAAGATAACACAATGGCCTTCTTGAGCTTTTATATAGCGCAATATCCACTAAACGTGCTCAAAGCGCATTACAAGGGGTCCCTGATCAACAGCAACACAACATGTAGGACCAGAAAAGACAGGCGATATTACAAATTTTTCCAACAGAGACAACGCTGTTAACTGCCAGGTACTCATTTAACACCTAAGTACTGAGAAAATGTGAGTAAAGGACTCAACTATGCGCTGAGCAAGGCTCAAACCCAGGACCTTCCAATCGGAAAGCGAGTGTCATACCACAAGACCACATAGCCTCACTGGTGACAATCAAACACACATTCAATAAAAGCTAACTTTTTCCTAACATTGCACATAAGACTCCAAACTAATCTTAAAAACTAAATAAACAGTCAGCAAACCATATTGTTTTGTTTTGTTTTTAAGGGTTTTACAGCGTTTGCAACACATTTAGGTCATATCAGCGCCAGTAAAAAGGAAGATAATGGGATAGTCAGAAGTTCTAGAATTACAATTAAGGCACCCAAGAATAAGGCATAGAAAGGGGAATTGGTTCAAATAGGGAACAGATGTAGGTTCCAAGAGCACGCTATCAGTGTACTTAGTTTGAGACCACAGTAATGTCTCATCCAGACACAAGCACAGGTCCCCGCCAAGAGGAACACACTCAATTGTTTACAATCATACAAATGTAAAAGGAAAAATAATACAGTACATAACAGAGAGATGATCTACATGGAAAAAAAAAATCATCTCCCAAAACTAACTATACATTTGACTGTTTCCCTCCAAGCCAGGGTATCCGGACAGGGCCAGGATAAAACTAAGTAATCTCATTCCAAGACAAAGACAGAAAGCATGTTGGAAAACGGACAACGGGGGATAGAAGACACAGTGTGTACCTCCCTGCCCACTATGGGACAAACCATACTGATGACAGCACAGAGACGGTGCTTGATTGAGTACAAAATGGTATTGTCTGCTCACTCCTTACCAAAGACATGACTCATAACGGATTACTTTCTCGCCTGTTTCTGATCCTTGGGAACAATCCAGCTCAAGCCATCAAAAGTACAAGATTGTTTAGGTCAATTCATTGAAGAAGTCGAGCCATTGTGGTTTTCCTTTGAAGGATGCTCTTGTGTGTGTGTTTGTGTATGTGTGTGTGTGTGAATGGTTTGATCTTCAGACAAGGTTCTTAAAATAGCAAATCAAATCAGATCTCTTCAGTGGAGACTGTACAGTTTAGAAAGAAGAGCTCTCAGCGTGGGAACAAAAGAGAAAAAAAAAGAATGCTAGAAAATTCACCATTTTCTCCAGAAACTCCATGTATTTCTGGTTGGCTTCATCAATATCGTCTTCATCGCTTTCCAGCACACCTGATGATAGACAAAATCAAAAACATGTCATGTGTTTTTCCTCCCCCATCATTTCATTTTTCCTTACTGTACAGTTATACTTTGACCCATTCATACAAGTTTTTATATTAAATCTATTTTCATGGCATTATATGTGACAGTTGATGATGATGAAGAAGAAAAAGAAAAAGAAAAAGAAGAAGAAGAAGAAGAAGAAGAAGAAGAAGAAGAAGAAGAAGAAGAAGAAGAAGAAGAAGAAGAAGAAGAAGAAGAAGAAGAAGAAGAAGAAGAAGAAGAAGATTCTATAACCTTGTGATAAGATGTGATGTCGAGGTTTCTAAGCAACTTTTATTCCAACAGAAAACAACGGATAAAAGGAAAGCATGGAGAGACTATCAAAACATTAAAAAAAACCACCCCTGTTTTCAAGTCTTACCTTCAACATCATCTTCCTCTTCATCTGAATCACTGTCTTCCTCTTGAGCCAGGACTGAAATCAAATCAGATATTGTTAGCTAACATTACACATACATATCTCTCTTTCCATCAACAGTCATATTGTACAACCATTTCATACAAAATAGTATTGAAAATAAGTTGGGTTCTTTATATGTTGAAGAAAATGTAAATTGGACAAATTGTTAAGCACAGATGCCAATTCAAGAGGCAAAAATTTACTGGAACTTTGACACAAACACATCGACCAATCCATTTCGGAGTGCTTGAACTCCAGTAACAAGACATTGCGTAGTTACTTTTAACCCTTCAGCACGTGATTGGAAAATATACTGAGTGTTTATACCATACTGAATTCTGTAAATATGTGGAAAATTGGCAACCTTGTTATATGCCTAAGAAACTGTAAATTGGACAAATTGTTAAGGACAACAATAGAGCTATTTAATTTTTTATGGATTTTGAAGTGTCATCTCATCATTGTGAGGGTAAATTGTTGATTTGTAAAATTAAATATAGCTACAAGTTTTATCTCCTAAAAATGTAGAATTTTTACATTTCCAAGAAGGCGGGTCTGCAAAAGAAAGAAAGCCCCAAGCCGCTGGACAGTGTGGCCTTGAGCAAGTTACCTCGTCCTAGCTCAAATTGCAGCGCTGCACTGCTGCTGATGCCTGGGTTATTCTAGTCTTCCCTTGGAATAGACCCTAGAGACAAATTTCCCCTATGGGATGAATAAAGGGAATTTCATTTTGTATATATGTATTTAATCAATACCATACCATTTCGACAAGGTATGGTAACTCTACAGTACTGTTACAACAGTTACAAAAAAAAAAAAAAAATATTTAAAAAAATCTACAAAATAAACTTACAGGCATAGGCCCTCTTGAGACCTTGGAAGAGAATGAGACAAGCTGGCAGGATCTGAGGGGCAATGTCATTTATCTCTTGTGGTCTTTGGCCCATCATACTCAACAGGGCACAGAAGCCCAGGACGCAAACCTTCCGGTCATGAACTCTGTATGATTGAGTAATTCATTCAGTTACTGATGGGTATTTTATTTTTTTTGGATCAATTCAACTATTTATTGATGGATATTTTTATTTATTGATGGATATTTTTATCAATGTCTCAAGCAAAATTATTCATTGATCTTGGTAGAGTTTTGACACATCAGTGATGATACTCACAAAAAGTCAAAAAGGAGGAAAAGTCGGAAAAACAGAAAACTCACCAAGAACATTCTTGCACCACAGGAAAGTAGGCAGGATGACTTCTTTTGAGTACAATTTTAAAACGCCCAGAGTCCAGTAAAAGGAGGAAATTTATATATATATATATTTTTTTTTTTTTAAAAGGAGGTATTTTTTAAAGATTTATTATATTAATAGACCTGCATGCGAGTCCTGACCAAATTGTCTGAACTTTTTCACACATATCGCATTACCGGATCTTTTAATTTGTAACTCAGTACTTAGTCATATACATTTTCTTTTGGATTGTCCTACCGAATATATTTATTTTAAAATGTTAAAAAGTACCAAACATTTATAGGGACAAGGGACAGCATGGAGGTAGAGTGGTAGTTTGATATTTTTTCAAAAATAAAAATTAATAACTATTTTTTACATAGACAGATAGTCCTTTAAAAAACATTTAATAAGATACCTTACTTTTGGATCTAGGATAAACGGTTCCAAAGTTATGATGATTTTACTACTCTAAATTTAGTCTTACAAAAAGCTCAAAATTGATTGAGAATTCCCCCACTGGGAAGCCTCTCGATAAGGTGACTACTGATTAAAACGGGATCTTAGCATAGAGAAAAGAGGGTTGGTCACTTGTGGTCAACATTAAACATACTGCACTGCCTTCAATCTTTATGAAATTTGATATAGACACAGACAAATGATTTATCTAGATGCCTTCTCTTTTATTTTTTTTGCTATCTCAATTTTGAAAAAGATTTCAAAAGTTTTAAAATGATATTTTTATCAAATTATAATTTTTGATACAATATGTCAACATTGATTTCTATCACTATCACATCAAAAGAAATCTTGATCTCTGCCCTTTAAAATGATACCAGAGCCGTTCATATACTGTGAAAAATAATGCAACAGTGATTATAATTATATGAAATTGTGTTATACAAATAAAGTTGCGCTTCACTTGTCCAATGGCTAATCGGCACCTGTCTACCTACAGACTGGGCTAGGGCGAGGATTGAGTGAGTTAAGAAATCTTGTGAAGCTTGGAGAGAGGACGAGTCTCTGTCTCAGCAGTGAAAACAGCCGTCAACGACTGAGGTGTTTTTCTTTTTTCTCTCTTGTGTTACTCACTTTGACTTTGACTGTCTGTGAGAATGCCTCTTTATGAATGATTTTCCTTTGCCACCGTAATCGGACCCCCACAGTAGTTTTTAACCCAGAATAATTGATCTTATCTCTAACTCTAAAGAGCAATAACCATCCCAATCATTAGACTTTAATCCACTGGCAAAAAAAAAATACAAAATGCAGCACCCGGCTGGGCTGGCTTTCTCACGTACGCCAAAAGAAAATCATCGCCAATTCCATTTGAATAGATTTCGAACACCATTCTCAACTGACTTCAGATCCGACGAACGGTCAAAGAATTGTTCAGGCATGATAACAAAAAATAATGTAAAAGAGTAATAGATCAAAATATACAACGACAAATCCCGAAAGTTTATTGATAGAGCGAATAAAATTGAAATGTAGCAACGTTCAATTGAACAAACAAAAGTTACTTGAATGGAATACCGAAAGTATGAAAACGAAAGTTAACTAACTGCGCATGCTCGATTATATCGACACACTACTCGTTTTTCAGACAATGAAGAGTTGCGGTCGAATCGAAGACTAGCGGAGTTTCCCGATAATTGCCGAACGAGCGTAACGAGGGCTTGAAAGTGCCGACAATATTGTCGGCAACCCGACGCCCATTCGTCGGCACTTGACTGCTCGCCGCCGGTCGAGTTGGGGCTCGCCGACACTCCGACAATTGACGTCACTCGCAATCAGATTACTTTAGCAATAAAATAAAAATAAGTGATCCGGGAGATCGCAACTACCGTGATTGTCGGAAAACCGACAATTGTCGGCACACATGCAGGTCTAAATATTAAAAAAAAAAGTAAAAGGAGGAAATGAAGGAAATATCCGCGGATCGAGGATCTGAGGAGGAAAACCGAGGAAAGGAAAGAAAACCGCGGATTTCCGCGGATCCGTGGAAAAGTATCATCACTGACACTTATTTCAAATAAATAATGCATTAATTCCACTGAAACAATGAAATCATAATCTCCAAGTAAAATTTACAATTCAGGAATGAATAATTCAATTACAAACAATAATACAACTTCCAATATGAGTAAATGAAGAAATCAAAACAAGGAAATTATGACTTTTTTTTTTCTTCTCAAATATGGCACCCGGGATTGATCTCAGTCCCTTTGCATGTGAAGCGAGTGCTCTATCAACTGAGCTACCGGGACCCCCTTCATGCATTTAGTTTAGTTTTAGTTTTAGTTTTTAAGGGTTTTACAGCGCTTGCAAAACATTTAGGTTATATCAGCGCCAATAAAAAGGAAGAAAATGGGATAGTAAAAAGTTCTAGAATTACAAATAAAGCACCCAAGAAAAAGTGAGACATAGGGGAACTGGGAACAAATAGGGATCAGATGTAGATTCCAAGAGCACACTATCAAAGTACTTAGTGTGAGACCGCCTATAAGTCTCATCCGGACACAAGCACAAAATCCAACAAAGTCGAATACACTCAAATGCTTACATTATAAATACAAAATAACAAATATACATAACAGAGAGATGATTTACAAGGAAAAAAATATCATCTCCCAAAACAATAACTATGCATTTGACTGTTTCCCTCCCAGCTAGGACTCCGACCAGGGCCAGGACAAAACCAAGTAATCTCATTCCAAGACAAAGATAGAAAGAAAGTTGGAAAACAGATATAAGGGGATAGAAGACAGTATGTACCCCCCTGCCCACTATGGGAGGTCAGGAACCCCACCCAGTTCATGCATTTAAATTATCCTTTTTTTTTTTTTGTTGTCAGCATTAGTCTCAGGTTATATAATCTATTAAGCTTTCTTCTATCTGCCAATGTATTTATTTGCCCCATTGCCCATTCATGTCATGTGAATGTACGGTCTCCCTACCCCAAGAAGCAATCCGCGTCATGAATCCACTGCTGTAGAAACTGTCCCAAGATGGATCCAGTCACGTTGGGAATGGCCAACTTGCTCAAGGTGTCAAACAGCAAGGGAGGGTTGTAGTAGAGGCCAGCTATAACCACCTGTAACAAATTGATTGAATGAAGTTGATGTCAATCAGGTCTTTGTTATTGTGTTTGCCATCCATGTTTATGAGTAATTCTCATTAAACTGTATTATCCAGACTATATATAAACCTTCAGGGTGACACATAGTTTTGTGTGTTGGTCCGTTATACTTCCGGATGGCAATGTTGTGAGCTTCTTAGCCAAGAGCATACTATCTATAGAAGGAACAAAATTGACACCTATCAGCTCTTTGTTATTGTTTATATACAGCCATTTTTTATGAGAAGTTCTCACTAAATTATATCAGACTATAAATGTTTAAGGTTACACATGGTTTTTGTGTATTGGTACGTGGATATTGTGAGTAATTTAACTAGCACATAGCATCAATACCAATGAAGACACTCATTCTACAAACACATTACTTTGGTATATCACCCAAGTGGTTTAATTCAATTTGATATGTTTGGGACACAAAAACAAAAACACAACACACAGAACAATTATATATTTACACTGCAATATGCACCTTTTTTTCTTTTCCACTTAAAAAAAAATATTCGTACAACTGATTAACTCACTCAACCCTACCACCGACTATATCCGGGTTACTTTTACCCCATGCCTGTTTATTAAATTTTACTGAGACAAATTATAGGCAAATTATCAAAGCTAATGTTTTATAATTTTTGCATGTCAATGGTACAATTGAATAAAACTATGCACATGCTCATTTTTAATACATTTTTATCCAATTTTGTAAAGCTAGCAAAAGTCTCTAGTATTGAGTGGGTTAAGATGACCCAAACTGGTCAAAAACTCTTTAACCTGTTCTAATTAAATCACTATCAGAGGAATGTCCAGTACTGACGTGTTTGTGGTTGTGTGTGTGTGCGCACGCATATGTGTATAGCATTACCTGCAAACACATTGTCCTCAACTCTGATGTCTTCACTTTCTGAGTCAGTCTCATCAATGCCACTTCAACAAAAGACGCCAAAACCTGTTAGAATGCCAAACAAACAAATAACAAAACATATTAACACACAATCACTGTGACAGAATTATACATACTGTCTCAGAATATTGAATACTGTATAATTTTGATTAAACCAATTTATGAAATAGAAACCAAGGTTGCGAGGAAGAATTTTTTTTTTTTTTAAATCTGCGTCTGACAAAAAAAAAATTTTTTTTTTTTTAAATTAAAAATTTAAAAAAAAAAAAAGAAAAGAAAAGAGAAGAAAGAAAGAAAAAGACAATTCATTACAGACCAAACAGGTCTTGTTTTGATTTATGCCATCATTTCAACGCATTCATCTCAGACTGAAATGAGTGTTGCAAAATTTAGCCACATCAGTCGTGTGACTGTCCACTATTTAGTCAGATGGCAGAAAGTTGTATAGTGCAATGAATAAAACAAAAATCGTTCTCCTAAATGAATATGCTTGTTTCACTCACATTTTATATTTAAAATTTACATCGGATTTTGACCCAGACAGGTTTACTTAGTTTTTAAGGGTTTTACGGCACTTGCGACACACTTAGATCATTTCATCTCCAGTAAAAAGGAAGATTATGGAATAGTGAACATTTTCTAGAATTATAAGTAAAGGTACCTAAGACAGATAAAGACAAAGGGGACTGGTTCTGTTTGTTTGTTGCTTTAGGTCTCTTCCAACACAATTGAGGTTATATGAGAGACCGCTGAAACAAAAAAACAAGCAATCTAACAAAAATAGTACAAATGTAAATCAAAATCATAACCTAAAGATATCATAAGCTAAATTATAAATAACCAAGAACAAACAGACAGAAGATTTACAGAAAAAAAATATACCCCTGTCAAAAATACAATCACAAACCAAAGAAGCAGGATAGGCTAGTAAAGAGAAGAAGAAACGACATCACTTTCAGATCGTACACCCATGTGAACATCATAGGTATATGATTCAAGGGGACTGGTTCAAATAGGGAAAGAATGTAGATCCTAAAGAGCACACAGTGTACTATTTAGCTTTGAGATCCCCTAAAAGTCTCATCCAGACATCAGCACAGGATCCCACCAAAATGAATACACTAAAATGTTTACAGAATAGATCTTAAAAAGAAACATAACTACCAATACATAAATAATTGACAAGGGAAAAAATAAATCTCCAAAACTAATACTAAACGTGTGACTGTTTCCTTCTCATCAAAGGACCAGGACAAAACCAAGAAATCCTATTCCTAGACAAAGACAGAAAGCAACTCAGAAAACAGATATAAGGGGATAGGAGACAGTAGGTGACATCCTGCCCACAATGGGAGGACCCCGACAAATTTGTTAAAAAGACTTACATGATCAACCTTGCCTGGACACTGCAACAATACAACCTCCAGAAGTTTAGCAGCGTTACATTCCACCGGTTCTCCCAGACTGCTTCCAGACTCAAAGACCTGGATTGGTAAAAACGAGTTGACTTAAAACATCAAGGATATACTGAAATTATACTTTTGCTTTCATCTGCTATGTAACAGACTAGCAGTTCTTGTAAAACTCTTGAATGCAAAGTTGTAAAAAGCCTGAAATTGTTATATTCTTCAAACAGCTTCCTTTGGTCTGAGTTGAATCCAAAAATTGATTTAATACTAGTGGAGAACTCACGGTATTTACAGAGAAATAAAAAGCATTTATCTATTTTAATTATTATGCTACTGCATTGTGGGAATTAACACAAATCATGATGAATTAATGATAAAATAGGTCTGGTAATATGGTTTGTAGGTACGCAAATGAATCTGACAAGAGGGTGGCCAGAAGGCGATTGCCAAGGTAAAATTAAGGGCCGATCATAATGCCCTAACAGATATTCTAAACAACCATTGGAATCAACAGGTAGAATTATCCTACATTTAAAGAAGGTCTGCAAGTTATATACCAATCTGTAAATGAGTTTCATAATTTTTAGATTTGCCACTAAGTCCGTGCTTGTTGGCAAAAATTTAACATGGGCAGTATGGATCAATTACCCCCTAATTTTTAAAGGAATAGATGGTGAAGACAAGAAAATTGAAATTGTGAATTTGTGAAAAGTCTGGTAAGTAGAGATAGAGAATTGTCACATACTCACCGTCTTGCACATGTTGAAGATGACCTCCAGGTGAGTGGGGTTGGACAGAAAAGCTGGAGTGTCCACAGTGATGTAGTTGTGGAGGGCGGGCATCATTTCTATCAATGAAACATTTAAAAAGCCTGAAATTTTTTTCTAGTAAAGAGCATATAATATGAAAATAACGCATGCAAAGTTTCCCTTCATCAAATGCTATCATCCTTAAATCATAGAAAAGGATACAAATCCTCTGACTGTTGCCTTTAAACAATCAATGCTTTCATCTTTTAAGGTCAATTGGAAAATTTCAAAATGCCAGCAAACAAGTTTTTGCAATGCTTTGAGGTTTCCGCAGCATTAAAAAGGTAACAAACAAGAAGGTCTAAAGATTAAAATCTACCTAACAAGAAATTTAAAAAAAAATTAAGACAGGGGATGAGTTAAAAGAGATCAGAAGTAGATCTGAAGTGACAATATATCTATGTCTCTGGTCTAACACCCTTGAAATCACAAACAAATGGGGATCTTCATCAAAAGGGACGCTCTCAAATGATAACAAAAAAAAAAACAAAAAAATAAATTACCAAAGGCCTAATTATACAATATGTATAATGGAGAGATGATTTACAAGGGAATTAAAAAAAAATCATCTCACAAAAACAAAATTCTATTGAATATTTCTTCATCAGCAAAAGACATCAGAGCTAAACTTAATAGTGCCATTTCAAAACAAGCACACAAAGCCGTATGCAAAAGAATGTCATAAGGGGAATAGAAGAAAAGTAAGGTTTTTGAACTGCTGAAGGGCCTGTCCACTATTGACTCTAACCCCTCCAACAAATCTCTAAAGTGTGAATGTTTTCTGGGTTCACTTGTGCGGTCAACATATATAAAATAAAAGTGCAAAAATTCCCATTCTATGATCAGTGGCATTGAGCAGATCTGCACATCTAATGAATTCATGAATGAATAAATAATTGTTAGAACATTTCCTCAAAAATAGTGTAATAAACGTCGTTCTTACCAGTGAAGTAGTCAATGCCTCCGTCAGTCTGGAACATCTGGTAGATCATGCCAAACACTTCCCACAAATGCTGGGACACTTGAGATGTGGTCAGACTCTCAATCAAGCCGAGAGCCTCTTCATAGAAATCTGCAAGATTAGACATTGAAATGCATGAAACAGTCGGTCAAACTGTCAACTTTCACATGCGAGAATGTAAACCTCAAACCATTTCTTTTCTCATAATACCCAGTGTATTTAAATTTAATCATAAAACAAAAAAACAGGAATTGATTATTTCTCTATCAAGCATTATTTTGAATATGTCCACAGACGAAGCATTTTTCGTTTCATACTTGATACCGTTCCAAAGTTTTACAGTTCTGTTAATAAAAAGATTTCCCCTTATGCTAGTTTTGTATCTGTCAATAAAGATTTTAAACCGATATCCTTTATTGCTCAAATGTTTACAAATCATATCTTCAAATAAAATATATAACAGAAAAATAGAGAGATGATTTACAAGTAAAAAAATTATCCAAAACTAACATAATACATTTGACTGTTTCCCTCTCAGCCAAGGACTCCGGAAAGGGCCCTTGACAAAACCGAGTAATCCCATTCCAAGACAAAGACAGAACGCAACTCAGAAAACAGTTCTAGAGGGATGGAAGACACAGCAAGTATATCACCTGCTGCCCACCATTGGCGGTCAAAAGACCCCATCCAAGCCTGTGACTATGAATGTAGTCTAAATAACTTTTCTTGTCGAACACATTTAGCTTCTTATTACCAATTTGATATTACGTCAGGTGAAAAAAAGGAGAGAAGACAACACTTACCAATCATGCTATTCTGAAGGACAATGCCAATAACTGTGAGAACAGTTCCCTCCAACTGGGATATGATCTGTGCAAGGGGAAATGAATATGAATAATAATTGGTCATGGAAAACAACAACACTGTGCATGATAATTCACAGAAATTCAATTCTTTTCACATCTCATCACTGCATACAAGCTTTACGTTATCTCTTGTCACAAAGTATAATTAATGGACCTAAAAAGAGGAAATGAAATAAATAAATGATCATAACCAAGATGAATAAAGAGGAAATAACAAAAAGATAATGAAAAAGAAAAAAGCTGACCTCCAAAAGAAAGAAAAAAAGATATTCCAACGATGTCACAGCTAGTAGCAGTTGTCTTTTTATCTGAAGGTCTTTTTATATGAAGCTGAGGGATGTCCAAAGGTGGTTGCTTTTCCACCAACACAAAATTATTGTGAGACCCATCCAGCCTCAATAATCACACGCCCAAAGTAACACACAGTAATTAATGAGAATTCTCACTATAGCGGAAACAACATCTGCTTTGATAGATATTATGCCGATACAACAGGAGTAGATCGGATAGCAAAAGAATTACCAAACAAAAATTACAAAGAGAATAAAATAAAACAAAGATCGCTCTCCAAACCATGTCAACATTAGCTATTAGCAACTGTCTTAGGGACAGAGATCAGAGAGCCCTTATATTAACTCCATTCACAATGTTTCTATGACCTACCTCCTTGTGTGATTGCATAACGCCAAGAATGGTCTGTAAGGCTGTGATGATGCCGAGAGCTGTAATGGCTTTCTCCTCAGACCCTTCCCCATCGGATTCTGTGATTTGGGCAAATGTCTGGGCCTGGAGAAATAACATTCAGAATCTTTACTCATAGTATTTTCAAAAAAAAAATTTTTAATTGTTTGCAAGTCAGTTGTGTGTCAATAAATAAATCAAATCTTAAATTCAAATTAAGAAGAAGAAAGATAAAAAACAAATTTGGGGGTAACACTCTCTACGAGAACTGGATTTTTAAAAAAAATTGCTGAACAATAAAAATAATGGCTCAATTTAGTGGTAGTCACTTGCTTTAATTTTTTTAATGGATTTGTTAATCCTGCCAGAGACACCTTGAACTTTCTTAATAACAATAATAATAATACACATTTATACAGCGCTCATTCTCGTGTAAAACACAAACTCTGGGCACTTTACAATATAAATTATCAATTTTGAGTGGAAAAAAAAAAAAATAAACGTAACTTCAGAATTTTAGAGACTGCTCCATAGCTTGTACTGTATCCTACACTGAATTACAAAATATTATGAAAAATATAACACTTTATAAACACCTGGCTGTTCTGTGATGATGGTGGCAACTGAGTTAATGGTAGTGTTAATGCTTATTATTATGACAATATTGATGTTATGTGATAAACATACCAGATGAGTGACCATCTCCAGGGCAATGGGGATGACGTCATCCTTGTAGGTCACCACAAGGCTTTGCATGACACCCGTCAGGTCATCATTCTCAGTCTCCCTGATGACATTCAACAGTTCTGGGGACAATGATAATGTACATCATTTCAATGATTTTAACTATTTTTATAACTATTCAGTCTCCCTGATGACGTTCAACAGTTCTGGGGACAATGACAATGTACATCATTTCAATGATTTTAACTATTTTTATAACTATTCAGTCTCCCTGATGACGTTCAACAGTTCTGGGGACAATGACAATGTACATCATTTCAATGATTTTAACTATTTTTATAACTATTCAGTCTCCCTGATGACGTTCAACAGTTCTGGGGACAATGACAATGTACATCATTTCAATGATTTTAACTATTTTTATAACTATTCAGTCTCCCTGATGACGTTCAACAGTTCTGGGGACAATGACAATGTACATCATTTCAATGATTTTAACTATTTTTATAACTATTCAGTCTCCCTGATGACGTTCAACAGTTCTGGGGACAATGACATTGTACATCATTTCAATGATTTTAACTATTTTTATAACAACTCAGTCTCCCTGATGACGTTCAACAGTTCTGGGGACAATGACATTGTACATCATTTCAATGATTTTAACTATTTTTATAACAACTCAGTCTCCCTGATGACGTTCAACAGTTCTGGGGACAATGACATTGTACATCATTTCAATGATTTTAACTATTTTTATAACAACTCAGTCTCCCTGATGACGTTCAACAGTTCTGGGGACAATGACATTGTACATCATTTCAATGATTTTAACTATTTTTATAACTATTCAGTCTCCCTGATGACGTTCAACAGTTCTGGGGACAATGACATTGTACATCATTTCAATGATTTTAACTATTTTTATAACTATTCAGTCTCCCTGATGACGTTCAACAGTTCTGGGGACAATGACAATGTACATCATTTCAATGATTTTTTAACTATTTTTATAACAACTCAGTCTCCCTGATGACGTTCAACAGTTCTGGGGACAATGACAATGTACATCATTTCAATGATTTTAACTTTTTTTATAACAACTAAGTCTCCCTGATGACATTCAACAGTTCTGGGGACAATGATAATGTACATCGCGTCAATGCTTTTTTAACTAAATATAAAACTAATAAAACAGTTGTAAATCAGTAATGACAGTGACAAAAAGTGAAAAAGGAGGAAAAGTTAAAACGTTTGCCTTTAAGCCTCATTTTAATTGAACTAACCCCACTTTTAAATCAATTGAGATTATCAACAATCACTGATACTTCAATTAACTTGTGGATAGAGGGATACTGCACTTACTTGTTCCCCCACACAACAAGTCTCCCATGTCAATACATTTGATTGGGGGAAATTAATTTTTTTAAAGGAGAAAATTCCTCCTCTGACATCAAAATTGTAGATTTCCGCAGATCCATGGAAAACCATCAGCATTGGTAAATAATTGTTAAGAATTGCATTAATGTGTAAGTGTGACTTTGTTTTAATGTGCATGTGTTTGCATGCATACGTGTTTTTCATTGAATCAATTTTACCATTTTCCTTTGTGTATGGCACCTACAGCCTTTGACATTTTTTTCAAAATTAAATTGATTCTTTATACAAAATCATATTGTCCAATCTTGCAGAAACAAAAGTGCTTGCAATCCATTTCTTTATAAAGCCAAATTTGTTAAGCGACACATTTTTAGACTACTTACCCATGATGACTTGTCTAACGTGGGGCTGTAAATATGTCTCCGCTAAATAAGGAACAATGGGAAGAAAAAAGACATTTTTAAAACAATTTTTACATAAAATCATGTTTTAGAAGATATTAGAAGTGTAGTCTTACTTTCACATTTATTTGTGGTAAGACAGATTCGAGCATGACAGGAAGCAAAAGAAATGGCATTTTAAAGCCGAAATCATCTTGATAAGAACTTTTGGGGGGGTCTGTAAGCAAGAAAATAGCCTTTTAAAGCCAAAATCATTTTGATGCAAACCTGTGGGGTCTCCAGGATGTGATGGATGGGCGAATCACAAACCAACCAGAGTCTGCATTTATCCATAAAGAGGGTTTCCAACAACTCATTAGAGCACCCGCCTACTTCACACACAAAGGGACCATAATCAATCCCTGTTACAGGAGAGATTTTGTTCAGCTCCCATTAACCACCCAGCCAGGTCCTTCTAGATGTGGCATAAATTAATTTGCAATAGACTACTATCCAAAGGTGACTGATTGCTATGGCTATTGTCTGTTCAACACCGGAAAAACACCAAACCTTATGACTCTGAATGACAATAGGATTCAATAGTCTGATGTCACGTACGCCCAGCAACAAGCAACTATGTTCCAAACAAAGAAAATTGGTACCTTTTATTCTTCATGCTGGCTAGAACTTTTTCACATGTCATGTGATCAGAATGTATAAAAGTCAAAACATTTACAATGTTTTTCTCCTCTGGATACACTTGTATGCTCGTCGGTGAAGTATTTCATAAGGGCATCCGCCATTGTTCTGGAAGTTTTGAACCAGTTACTTAAATTCTAGATGTCATTAAAAGGGAAGTTGGGTCACGACTGTTGAAACCTATTGCATTTACCTGTAAGACATGTATTGCTGTATAAAATTATTTATTTTTTGTTTCTGTTCTTTGTCTTTTACGGTTTGGGTTTGTTTTTTTTTCCATTTTCTTCCTACCTCTTTTATCTTTCTTTTCATCGGATACCAGCATCTGTAAAGCAATGGCAGCTTCCACCCTCACTGGAAGATCTTTATCGCTGCACAGGGCAATTCGTACCAGCTCTGTAGCCTGCATCAGATTTTGGTCCACTTTGAACTTCATGTCGGCAAAACTACGAATCACCCAGCAAGCCTGAAAAACAAATAACTATTTACTATGAAGAACTGGTAATTAAAAATTTTTCTTAAAATACATGAAACGCATCCATATTAAGGTTTGAATGGTATCCAAATGTTATGCAATGGAAAAAAAATTAACCTTACCCAAAAGGCACACACACAATTTTAAAAAATAAATGAATAAAATTAAGTAGTTTATATCACATTGATGATGTAGGGTTATCCAACTTCAGAACATATTTTAAACCTGCAGCAGTCAAATTTTTTACACTAAATCTCATTTTGAAATAACAAAATAAAATCCAAACTTTACTGGCACTGGTAGTAAGTCTGGGTCTTTAAAAACTATGCTTAAAAGCACAAGAAATTACATTCATTGAATAATGAATAATTCAATATATTGAATGATTTGATAACTACATTTATAGAACTTACAGAATTGCTTTTTTTTCTTTTAAAAATATAAACTGCATTTAAGTAGTCGTTCTTTAGTGCTATTGGCCCACGGAGCCAGAATTTATCCCCAAATACACAGTGTGAAACAGACAATAGCAATTGCTCGCTAACCTTTCAAAAGGACACACTAGTTATTGCAAAGTACTTTCCACCAGATCTAATTATAATGGATCCAGCAACCCAATCACTGCTGAGTGAACAGAACACCAGAACGGCACCTTCTAACAACAAAAATGTTTAACATCTAAACCAAAACAGAATACTTTAATATTAAATGATTCAACAAAAACTTACCCTTCCTCTTAAATAGCCATGCTCACTGCCAAAAGCTGGGAAGATATGAGAGGTAAGCATCATTTCAGCCTGGTCCTTGTATATCTTCCTCTGGAAAAAAAGACAATTGAGAAATATGACATTCTTCCTATCTGATGTGACTTTAAATTTTCACAAATAACCTTTTTTATTCTTTCTCTTGGGCTCATTTAAAATAAAATACAAATGTTTAAATCACTAAATAATGATACTGACGTATGAGAGTGAGAGAGAGAGAGAGAGAGAGAGAGAGAGAGAGAGAGAGAGAGAGAGAGAGAGAGAGAGAGAGAGAGGAGAGAGAGGGAGAGTGAGGGAGAGTGAGAGAGAGTGAGAGAGAGGGAGAGAGAGAGAGAGAGAGAGAGAGAGAGAGAGAGAGAGAGAGAGAGAGAGAGAGGGAGGGAGAGGGAGAGAGAGAGAGAGAGAGAGAGAGGGAGAGAGGGACAGAGAGAGAAAAGATTTGCATGATCCAAAATGCAGAGTTCTATCGTTTTGCCAAATATTAACCTTATGGTTAGTAAAAAATCTCTTTTTACAGCTTTCCTCAAGACACTTCCACTAGCATGAATAAAACAAAAACAAACAGTGGTAAAGTCTGGGAATTTATACTCTGCAAATTGTTACAAATGTCTAAATAATGGAATCTACTAAGTTAACCCCTGTTCTTTTGATTTACCGTTTTTGTTTTTATGTTTGTTTTTAATGGTTTTATGGCACTTCCAACACATTAAGGTCATATCAGCGCCAGTAAAAAGGAAAAATGGGATAGTAAAAAGTTCTAGAATTACAATTAAAGCACAAAAGAAAAGGCGAGACAAAGGGGAATTGGTTCAAATAGGGAACAGATGTAGATTCCAGGAACACACCGTCAGAGTACTTAGTTTGAGATTACCTAAAAGTCTCATCCAGACAAAAGCACAGGTCCAAACTAAGAGGAATTCATTCAAATGTTTACAATCATATAATATAATATGTAAACTTAACATAATACAATGAATAACAGAGAGATGATTTACAAGGAAAAAAATATCATCTCCCAAAACTATAACTATACATTTGACTGTTTCCCTCCCAGGAGCTCCGGCCAGGGTCAGGACAAAACTAAGTAATCTCATTCCAAGACAACGATAGGAAACAATTGGAAAACGGGTAAGGGGAGATAGAAGACACAGAATGTACCTCCCTGCCCACTATGGGAGGTCAGGATCCCCACCCAGTCTTTTGATTCAATTCCATACTAGAAAATACATTCAAACTACAGTATCCTCTCATCAGGCCACGAACACTAACCTTGAGAAGAACATCAGCCACAGAGCCCACCATATGGAAGGCTCCATCCCTCTTCCTAGGCTCGCAATTCGGATCGGTCAGAATCCCCATGCAAAAACCCATTGCCTTGTTGAGAACATCTTTACGTTTGGCAGCCGCTGAGTGAAACAGGTTTTGGGCAGCGATCACAGGTGAAAAGAAATCCTCAAATGTATCTGGTTTTAGAAAGCAGAACACCCAGGATGGATAAAGGTAATCAAGAGAATAAGTATAAATGCTTGTAATGTTGCAATATAATCTAAAACTTGCAACAATTATCTGCACTCTTCATTGAGTATGATTGTAAATTGTGACCTTAATATTTTGCTCTGTTGGTTATTTCTACAAATGAGACATCAATTCAGTTATCAATTCTACAAAATTTTACGAAACAAAATAAGACTGTCATGTCAAATCAAAATCACATTTCAAACCGACTTAATACAGTAAGTTCAGAGGATTGGGAATAATATGAGACCAAGAATAATGCAGCAAAGTAGCATCGTTCAAAAATGCTGATTGTGACAAAAATTTTAAAAGTAGGAACTATTGCTTCTAAGGCCCATTTCTACTGCACAAATCCCCACTTTTAGATCAAATAAACTATCAGTGATGCTCTTGCTAACTTCTGGAGGGTGGAGAACTCCACTTGTTTGTTCCACCACACGCCAATCTCTCATTGCCAGTACATTTGAATGAGGAAAATGTTATTTCTTAAAAGGAGAAAATCCTCCCTAGACTCCAGAATCGTGGATTTCCGCAGATCTGATCAAAACCATCAGCACTGATTCATTTCAAACCCCCTTCCTCCACTCCATATCAATCAGCTAATTTTTAGCTGAGTCTGATCAGCCAGTTCTGAAATCTGAACAGCTGATTCTCCTACAAATCATATCACGAAACAATGATCAATAAATAAGCAGAAATAAGAGCAAAAAGTCAAAGCTTTTTGTTTGTATGTTTGTTACTTTAGGTCTCTTCCAACACAATTGAGGTTATATGAGAGACCGCTGAAACAAAAAAACAAGCAATCTAACAAAAATAGTACAAATGTAAATCAAAATCATAACCTAAAGATATCATAAGCTAAATTATAAATAACCAAGAACAAACAGGCAGAAGATTTACAGAAAAAAAATATCCCCTGTCAAAAATACAATCACAAACCAAAGAAGCAGGATAGGCTAGTAAAGAGAAGAAGAAACGACATCACTATCGGATCGTACACCCATGCGAACATCATAGGTATATGATTCAAGGGTGATGCTCCCATCCAACCACCCGCAAAAAGTCAAAGCTTGTACGATGTTGAAAAGTATACAGGACATTTAGAAATAAAACTGGGCAAAATGATCTATCAACGAATTTTGCAGTTCCCCCCCCTCCCCCTTTTTTTTTCAGTCTCCATAGCAAGCACTTGATTCAAATTTAGTTTCCATCATCCGATCCCCAATTACAAAGGTTACCCCTAATTGTGGTGTTGGATCCCGTTTGGAAAGTTGTTTGACAACACCAGGACCGTATCATATCAATTTCAATTAAACCTATAAATAAATAAACCTTACCATATTTGATTCGAATGTACTCGTGGGGGTCACTTGTCCACAAGTCCTCGTCTTCATCACTGTGACACATCAAGGGAAATATGACGTCTTGAATCATATTCTGAAAAAACGTATTCAAGTCATAAATGCTTCTGTGCTAACGTTAATGGATAATCAGACAAAATGTTTTAATTTCCATTCACTACGTACAACACAAAGAGTCACAAAAAGCTCCATTTACATATATCATACCAACGGTAACACTCAAATCTATCTTGGATTAAGTGAAAATTTAATCAGAGCAGAAAATCAAATGAAAAATGACTGGTATTATGGTAAATTTGATGAAAAACAATTTATTATTGGCATTCTTTATAAAAATATATATATATATACGTTCCAATCTAGACAAACT
This sequence comes from Berghia stephanieae, assembly GCF_034508935.2. Taxonomy (NCBI): domain Eukaryota; kingdom Metazoa; phylum Mollusca; class Gastropoda; order Nudibranchia; family Aeolidiidae; genus Berghia; species Berghia stephanieae. Next base: position 47,738,237 of record NC_088367.1, read on the forward strand.
AAGATTATTGGCAAGTAATAAAATTATATTTATAAATTCTATATTCAAAGTCAACTTACTTGCATGTGGACTTTAATGAACTTCCAAGATAAAGCATGGTTGATTCTGAGAAAAGAAAAAAAGAAAAATATATAAAAGGATAACTCAATGAATTACAGATATTACAGACTACTATCACAGATAGCATGCAGTCAAGTAAAATGTTAACACCAGTCCTAACCAGCAATTTACCAAAACATAAAAACACCAATGTCGAGTATTCCTTGTAATAGAACATTATGAAGACTTCTCTCTCTTGCTAACCAAGAGAAATTTTCAAAAAGTTAGTACTTTGAACCCTTTTATAAACACATGAGGCACTTTGAGAGGCACCATCTCCATTTTAAAGTCGGTCAGCGATGTTACAACATGAAACACAAAAAACTCAAATACCAAGAGGAAAAATCCCAATCTTTCCACTAGGATTTGAGACTGGACCCTCTAATCCAAAGACGAGTGACTTAATGCTTGACAATCAGTTTGCCGCTGGTTAAGAAAAGCCATGCAGAGGTGTTGACATCAATAGCAATCATTTAATTTGTCAAATAAAGTCAAAGTAATAATTATATAGTAGCAGTCACAACCTACCCAGTGTTGATGTAAGACAAGGACAGCAAAACAACACGTGGAGACACATACATCTTCCGTCTGTACTGATCCATGAATTTGAGTAACACATTCAGCACACCAGCTGGAGAAAAAAGACAACAAAAAAAATGTAATTGAATAATTTTTTACATTTTTTTTTTCAATTGTAGCTTGGATAAAAGATTAGTGAAATCAACTATTTCATTCACAATGGAATCCTAAGAATTATAATAAATGAGACCCACCACAGCAGCAACAAATTTTGTCCACAGAGTGGACAGAACCTTTACAAGAAAAAGAAAGTCGTGACGAAGCAAAACTTGTGGAAAATTTCCACACCAAGCATATGGAATATTTGTATCATGACAAATGAGTAGACCATTTACAGTAAAGCCAATTGCCACACTTTAGCAATTCCCCCTTGAATTGGCATGAAATCATCAGTTGGACAATAATCGGACAAATAAGGATCAACTCCCGATTAAATCTAAACATGCAAAAGGTTACAAAAAAGATTTCAGTTCATATCAAGAATTTTTAAAGATCATCAAGTTGTCCAACTGCCATCTTCTTGTTAACATAGCACCATTTACTATACGACAGTTTAAAACAGTATTTACAAATCTAAACCACCATCTACTTTTTGTTAATCAGTTTTTTAAAAAAGACTCTAAAATGAAAACATGTCCATATCTCTCACCCGAAAAAGCTTTCAGGTACCATTCAGAAAAGTCATTATACTCCTTGACCACAAATCCAGGGGAGCCATATCTGAAAGAAAAATGTTGATTCGATTTGATTAAAATATTTTCATAGCAGCCAACTTTTCAAAGAACTAAAACAGGACATCCTTAATCACATCACACTCATGACCCAAAACAGCTGTATGTTTGGAATGTTTTACCTAAAATAATCTAGATTTAGAGCTTTTCATGATCCTTGTTTTAATTTGCGAGTCAAAAATCATAATCCTGGGACATGCAAGGGTCATTCACATGCAAATAAATAGTCCATTTTAAGTTTTAAAATTTTCTACTGCAGATTGCCAAATCAGAAGTCACTATTTTATCAGGCTGGTTGGCCGCTATGTATTTTCAAGCATTAAAATTAAAACTTTCCATCAACACTAATTCTTCAAGTTTCCTGCTAGCCGTTTCCAGAATAGGTCAGAATTTTGAGTTGTCATACAAATTCAGTCAGTGAAAGCACATCAAAACATAACAAAACCTGTTGTAAATAATGAAATGCCAGGGGAAGTAGGAACACTACTTTACTCCCTCACAAATATAATTTTGTCATGATTCTTTAATTTGTTTCACATGAAGCAATTGTATTTTGCAAGACGCAAATCGCGATTACATTCCAGATTTTAAAGATACATAAGTGAAAAAAGGGGAATTAGCAATCAATCCTTGAACCTAGTCTGAGACCGTCAAAATTCCCACCTTGATACAAGCACCACAGTCTCACCAAGACAAATATTTTTTTAATAAAATAAATGCACGGTGTCTTTTGGATTTTATTACGAATATTCAGATCAATTATTCATCAACTTTGTAATTTAATGTTTTTCTCTTCTACAAAACCATTGTGTGATAATTTCAAAATAACAAAATTATCTGTTAAGTCTCTCTAAAATACCCTATCTGAAAGGCAAGAACAGAAATAAGATAAGGCTATTTTATTGTTATCCTTTAAAAAAAAAAAAAAAAAAAAAAAAAGATCTGTCACAATGGAGTCAAAATATCATCTGTCAAAAACAGGCACTTTACATTTGACCGTCTCACTCTCAGCTAAGGATCCCTGCCAGGGCAAAGACAAGAGCAACATGATATAAGGGAATAGAATACACAGCAATAGTGAGTTCTCAACTTCCACCATGGGAAGTCAAAAGAAGCCATCTAAATATTTTTGTCTTCTTACTTTTCAAAGAGCCGAGACAATATGTGGCAGGCCCATTTTTTCAGTTTCCAACAAACAAGCTCAGGTCTGTCTTCCTCATCCACTCCATCTGTTTTGTCCTGAAAATAGTAAAAAATGATTTATTTTGATTTATTTGACTATTTAAAATGAACAAAATGTTAAGACTGAATTGTCAATTTTTTAAACAATAACAAAATAAAATAAAATAGAATGGCAATCTGCACAACAAGAATCAGTCTGGTGTAGATCAATTATTAAGTAGACACAAAAGGGAGCAATAGAAGGAACGAAAATGACATCTTTGTTACTGTTCTTGTCCAGCCATTTTAACGAGTAGTTGTCACAATCAATTATATCTGGCTGGCAATGTTGTTAGTTGTTTAGCCACGTACACAGCATCAATACTTACTGCTGGTATGTCTCTGTCGGCAACCTGACGAACCGCTTCCATCCACTGGGTAAAGATTTCCTTGCTCAGTACATTCAGTGGTAGGTGATTCTAAAGTGAAAAAGAAAAAAGAAAATAGCATAAAAATGAATCTTCACACACACACACACACAGAGAGGAGAGAGAGAGAGAGAGAGAGAGAGAGAGAGAGAGAGAGAGAGAGAGAGGAGGGGGGGGGGGGGAGAGAGAGAGAGAGAGAGAGGAGAGAGAGAGAGAGGAGAAGAGAGAGAGAGGAGAGAGAGAGAGAGATAGAGAGAGAGAGAGAGAGAGAGAGAGAGTGAGAGAGGGGGGAGAGAGAGAGTGAAGAGAGGAGAGAGAGAGAGTGAGAGAGAGAGAGAGAGAGAGAGAGAGAGAGAGAGAGAGAGAGAGAGAGAGAGAGAGTTAATACAAAGAGGAATGGTAAATGTAGCAAGCCCGATAACTTTGGGTTGAAAAAAAAAAAAATTAAAATCCCTGAAAAAGACACTTGTGCTATTTAAGAATACCCCATATAGAATATGCGTTTAAAAATATTTTTCCCCAAGAACTCGAATATCATTGTCACAAGCTAAAAACATGGCAGGTGTGTTTTCAATAAACAACGATCTATTACCTATTCATATGGCATGTAAAACACTAGAAATTTTCTTTTAAACATCGAAAAAACTGATAGCATTGCTTAAATCAGAGAACAGCATTCATAGTGATCAACTAATCTGAATCATCTACTCCTCCAGCAATGTACCCAGCAAGCCTATTGGGTGACATCAAATGTTTTGCAGAGTTGCCCGTTCAGCAGGCAAAAATTTACGGAACTTTCACACAAACGCAGTGACAGACCCATTTCTGAGCACTGAACTCCTGTAAAAAAAGACATTTTGTACTTACCTTTCTTCCGTTTAGCAGGTGATTGTAAAATATACTGAGAGTTTATAACATACTGAATTACGTAAATATATGGAAAATTGGCAACCCTAGTTTTGACTTTTTTAAAAATTCTTCTCAGCTTTCCTGTCTTGCCTCTGATCTACATATTGATGTTGTATATTATAAATAAATCAAAGATCTATAGATACAAACGTAAGTTTTTAAAAGTAAGTGTACAGATCAACCTACCTGCGTATAGGCATAATAGATTTTCAGGATCTGTTTTTGTAGGTGTAGGGATGCATCCGATGGATCAGGGCCAAATTGGGTCAGGCGTTGGTACAGGATGGGTAACACATGCACCATGGTGTCGTCCATAGTCTGCCGCTCCTTACTCCCTTTGTACCTGATCACATTTTTTAAAAAATTATAACTTGAATACAATCAGATAAAAATGGTTTCATATGTTATGCTATTTTATTTATTTATTCTCTTTCATATATAATAGTTTCATGTACCTTTATCATACATGCTGACGGTAAAACCATATCGGCCACGAGCAACAACAACAAATGTGTATTTGGTGAAAAAATATTCTGCAATGACACAAAACGCAAGATTTTTTATTTCTATGACGAAACTTCAAATTTGTTAATTAAAAAATCTGAATCTGGTGAAACCAAATAGAATTTGTATATATATAATCGTAATATCTGTGTACGTGGTAAATGTGGTAAAGCAAATACATCCCTTATCAGTTATCACTTTTAATAAATCTCTATCAGTCGTTTACCTTAATCATTGCAATCAATAAGACAAATAAGTGGTTCACAAACTGACATTAAGTAAATTTAATTTGACGTTCTCATTTAGCATTTCAAACCCTTAATCATGAGGAGTTGAGTTTCAACAAGTCAAAACATATTAGGTCGATAACAAAGTTACGAGCCCTATGCCTCATATCCATAATGGGTATCAAATTGAAGGTGTCCGAATGTCTTAGGAAGATGAGAAATATTTATAATGTCCATTTCCCATCAGAAAAATGAGGTTAGAATTTATTACAATCCAGCATATACAAATTATAACTTCCAATGACAGTTAAAAAGTTACTAATAAATAAAAGACAAATGTTTCGAAAAATAAATGGAAACAAAATTTCTTATATATAATAAAAATATATTGGAAGTACCTAAATCAAATAAAATTAATAATTTAGTTAATCAAAAAAATAATTAATCAATTAATAAAAATAAAATAATTTAGTGAATCCAAAAAAATAATTAATAAATAAATAAAAATAAAATAATTTAGTAAACTAAAAAATAATAACTTAGTGAGTCAAAAAAAAAACCCCCCAAAAAATACCACAAAAAAATTCAAAATAACAATAATCTTGTAAATCAAATTTTTTTTTTTTTTAAATGCAACTTACTCATAAACCTTGACAAAGTGGTAGATGGAATGGAGAGCCCCCATCCACGTGGCATGATTGTCAGAGCTGATATACAGAGCCATTTTCTCCACAGCGTTTGGCCACTTGCCTGGATAGTCACACTTGATAATGTGACTAAGACAGACACATAGCTGTACTCTGTCAACGAGAGAGGATCAGATTGAGGGAAAAAAAAGATGATTTGATTGCAAAGAAAAATCAAATAAAAATAATCTGGCAATAGGAAAACTTGCTGGACCCATGATGCTCCTTTTTTAAAAAAATTGGATTTATACAGTTTTAATGACAAGAATCAATTTTAAAAATTATTTGACTTGATTCAACTCTTCCACACCCATGAGAATAAGTTAAGTGCTTCCCAAATTCTATATAAAAACCCCAACCGTGTAATATCAGGATAACAAAAAATCAGAATTAACATTCATATAATATTACCTCTGCCAGTTCTCACACTAATATTTATTTTAAATCGTATACAAAAAAAAATAATCAGCTTTCCATCCCTATAATCAGAAGACATTTTAGAATATATTCTTACCTTACAGGTTCAGGAGCATGGATGATGGCCTCAATCAAATTTTCTCTAATAGGCTGCTTGTCCTGCTCATGAATGTCGAAAGGTATTGTGTCAGTGACATTGGCGGCTTCTCTCTCCAGCCAGTATTGAGTAAGCATATTCTTGAGGTAGATAATACCTTAAAAGTAAACGAAAAAAATAGTAACCAATAGTCTCTAATCAGTACAATGTCATGGATAAACCGATGTTGAAAATCAAATTCTGAGCTTATATAATTGTAAAATTTGAACAGTGAATGAATTATGTTGGGTTTTTTTCTAATCTAAAAAAATACTTCATTTTTCTATTTAAAATCATATTGAGTTTAAACTCAATATCATATTGCGTTTAAACTCAATATCATATTGAGTTTAAACTCAATTTTACATAGCTGCCAACTTTTCAAAAATAAAATAAGGAATGCCCATTTGGTCCAGGGTGAGGGAAGGACGTGTGCCCCCCCCCCCCCCCCCCCTTTCATCGAATCACAACATATAAAAATAAAAGTCAGCCTTTTAATTACTACTACTAACACTGACAAGTTTGAGATGACAGGCTCGCACAAATGTTGCTTAATACCGGGTATAGTTTCAGCACATTTAAATCGTTATGAAAAGACACTTTCCACAATGAGATCAAAATTTCAGAACACACAAAATAAAGAAAGAATCCAACTGCATTAACTTTGATAAGGACCAAAACACAAGCACAATTGTAAAATAAATGAAATAACTTAGGATGTTTAGAAATGCATAACTGCCAACCTGGTACATCACTTATAAAAATTAAGGAGACTGGCTAAAAAAGTAGATGATTGCATATATATTTTCTTTCATGCAACATAATAGTCTTTAAGTAGTATGTAATAGTAGTTGTAGTAAATTGAACCTCTAAATATTGGAGAATTCCTACCTCTTTAACATGACAATATAAACACACCTAAAAATGGAGTATACTTATTTCTCTTGAAGCTAAACCGCTATAAAAGCTTACTTGAAAAAAAAAATAATTGAATCAGATCAACATTTTTTTTAAAGGGATTGAATTTATATTTCATAAAATAATAAAGGGAAATAATCATTGTAATGCTTAATCTATATAAGAAATTGGTTTTCTGATTGAATACCTGCCAATCAACGATGTTAAGTTAATTTTATTTTTAATTAACACCATATTTGTAACAAATAGTTAAAGTATCAATTCTATTTGAGAATACTAAAAGTATATTCTAGGCTAACATGCATATTTTACGCAAATCTCCAATACATTATGAAAGGTTTTAGTGAAAAACAGGCGTCATATAATCAACTAGAATTTTTTAAATTGTTGAAAATCATTTATGATAGAGAGGTATAATTTAAATTAAAGAACTACATGGGAATGAAGCAAATGTTGTGTTGATTTATAAACCCTGCTGACCACCTCTCGCTGGACGCCAATAATAATGATAATAACAATAATAGTACCGTAGTAGTAATAATTCATTAGGCTCATATGCCGTGTTTAGCACAAATTGGCCAAAAATGACAAAATACGGATTTTGAACTAAAAATACGGACTTACGGACTCAGAAAGCCAAATACGGAACAAATCCGTTTTTTACGGAACGGTTGGCAGCTATGATTTTATTAATCCAATACATTTCGACTTAATACCAAATTGATACAACTGGTCGCAGTTAGTAGCGTCGTAAAACTATGATAGAACAGTGCTGATGGTGACAAAAAGTGAAAAAGTAGGAAAATGTTGAACAATTGCCTTTAAGCCCCATTTTCTACTGCACTAGACCCCACTTTTAGAGCAATTGAGATGATAGACTATTATTGATACTCTAGCTAACATCTGGAGAGTGGGAAACTGCACCTGTGTTCCACCACACACCAACTCTCTCATTGCTAGCACATTGTTTCGAGAAAATTCCTCCTCTGAACTCCAAAATCGCAGATTTCCGCGGATCCGAGGAAAACAATCAGCACTGATAGAATTACGAAATTTTGGCTCCATTTTCAGAACTTCATGAACAGCTCTAAGTCGTTAAAACTTATTGAAAATGAACGTTGATGCCAGACTAAAGATTTTGAAGAGTTATTTAATCCTTTTATGGGTAAATTGTTGATTTTTATATAGAAAACGATAGGGGCTGCCTGAAGCCGGTGATCGTAAAATACTAACGATGAGTGAAAATGGAGAGGCTTCGTATGGTAACAAAACAGACAATGGACGCATTGTCGTGCTGACGAATGGTTTGTACCCGAAACGTCCATTGTCTGTTTTCTTCCCATATGAAGCCTCTCTATTTTCACTGATTTTTATATATAACTATAGCGACTTCAATTTTTATCTCCCAAATATTTTCAAGCAATCTCCTAAGACTGATTTCATTGTATAACAAGCTGGAGAGAAAAATAATCCTCTAATAATTCTAAAGAAGAAAAAAAAACAGACTGGGGAAAAAAAAAAACAAATTAATGAGTCTCGTTTTCATTATTCACTATTATTTTCATACCTGCCTGACGTACTGGCATGTCAACTTGCTCAGACATGACAACTTGGAGTAGGACAGGGGCGAAGCCAATGATCTTATGGACCTAAAATGACAATAAATTATAAATATTTCATGTGCCAAACAAAATTGCCGTTTAAACATCCAAAAAAATTTCTTTAGTCAGCGAATTGTTGAGACATGAAATAGCCTGCCAGAAAAAATAGTTATAGCGCCAAGCATAAACAGCTTTAAAAGCCAAATTGACAGTTTCCTGCAGGATCTAAAATACAGCACCGATTTCCCATTGAAGCTGGCCAGCCTTTTGACCTCCACAAGTTGATGGAGACCGATCCAAAGACCATCAACGGACCACCGGCCGTCTACAATGAACTCATACTCATGTGATGAGGGGATAGACTGATTATTAGATAAACTTGCCATCTGGGGAAAATGGTCTACCTTTATGTATTTGATGAATAGTGTTATGTATTTGATGAATGAACAGAGAGTTCAAAGACCATACAGAAATACATGTATGTATGCTAAATTGGAACCTTGTCTCACTTTCTAACGAAGCAAAGCAAATTGAGAACGGCCCGAGATTTGAATGTTGATAATGATGGTCTTGTGTTGTTTCATGATATTATGGTGATAATACCTTGAGACAGTTTAAGAAACACAAATCACTCGATATAGATAGTTTGAAGTTGACGTCACTCAGGTCTTTGTTATTGTTTTTTACCATCCGTGTTTACGAGTAGTTCTCGCTAAACTGTATTAACCTAACTATAAACGTTCATAGTTACACACACTTTTGTGTGTTGGTCCGTTATACTTCCGGATGGCAATGTTTGTTATGAGCTTCTTAGCCAAGCGCATACTTGGCTTAATCATGAGCCAGATCTACTTGATAAATTTCCATTTCTATCGGCCAAAAATTTCCTTTTCAAACAAAAAGAACAGACAAGTTCCATTTTAATTCTATTATTTTCTTATTGGATGGAAATGGAAGCGCTGGGACGGGGGTCATTTTCTCAAGCAGGCCATGCGACATTTAAGTTTATTCATGAATTAGGCACTTGCAAGAATTTTTCAAAATAGTGATATCGGTATTAATTTAGCGTAGAAAAATAAAGGGGAGTGAAACATTTACTAAAGTGAAAAAATTATCGCTCTATCTCAACTAGTTAAAAAGTTATGACCTTTTATGTGGTGAAAAATCTCTATAGAAGCTTAATAGGAAAATATGTGACCAAAACACAGCAACCCAATGGATAATCAAGTATAATTCAGAAACGGCTTCAGATACAACTTTGAAATTTTTACATGTGGTAATTCAACATCTCCGTAATACATTGCAAACAGAAAAATAATTATTTAATGAGAGAGAAAGGTATAGTTTAGAGCTGAAACAACTGAAATCAAGGAAAAATAGATCACGGCATGAAAATGAATGACCTATTGGAATTTTGGAAAAGTCGACAATTAAATATTTATTCATATGTAGATAGACCAAATACACCACTGAATCGGCGTCATTTAGTTGTTCACTTTGAACTTTTCAAAATGAAAATAGACCTCATAAAAGCAAAGATATGGACTGATAAATGTTTGAGGTGGTGTATCAGTGTTTAAAATGGTCGAAAATAGGTGATTTTAAAAACTTCCGCTCCCCCGTTCCGCTAAATTGGACAGACGTCCGTCAAAGGATGAAAAATCAATCAAAAAAAAAAGGAAGAGAATTGTAAATTATAAAATGAATGCATGGACATGAAAACGCCAATTAATTGAATAATTTAAAACAAAAATAACTTCCATAAAAATGGAATATTTTGTAAGATATAAAGATGTAAAGTTTTGATGTGGATTGACGAAGTTATCTCTCAAACCCAGCAGACGACAGGAAGTGAATCAGTAAAAGAAAATGGCAGCTTCTGTAAACAATCGAGGCCAATTACTGTTTTTTGGGGAGCTCTAACTTTTGAGTGCAAACATATTTTGCTCTGAAATTTTTAGAGAAGCTACTTTAATATGTATCTCAGAAGGACTTTTTTTTTATTAAGAAGGACCATCTCTGGTTTAAAAGTTATAAGCGTTTAAACACATATACTCTCTTTACGCAAAGATTTCTCAAAATCATGATATAGGAAGATAATAATATTAGCATCATTGTATGCAGAATTTTATGCCCTTTCCAATGATATATAATACATGCCATTTCATTCAACTGAGAAAGAAGAATGAGCATTTTAAAATCACTCCTAAAGTTTTTCCCCTCAAAAACGGAAACAGAAATCCTCGCCTGTTTTCAACTCGCGAGAGCTGCTACTTGCAAGTGCCTACATGAATAGGGGACGTAAGAGTAAGAGAATGGTGGTGTTTGCACTTCAAATCTGTCATTGTAAACTGTAAACCTGGTATACTAGAAGTCATTTTAATTTTAATGAACAATATAAGTTTAAAAACAAAACTATGATTACCATTGCAACCGTTCGTTAGAAAGTTCGAATTCCTTGGAAACTGGAAACCCTTCAGTCAGTCCAGCCTTCCAGATTTGGGACAGTGTCAGTGTCAGTTCCCTATCTATCTCAAGGTTTTTCACTTGAGACAAGTTATACCCCGGGATTAATTCATATAAAATGTCAGGTCATATTTCAATCATAAGTCACAAGAAGGGGACAAGCCAAGTGCAGCCAAGGGTCTCTTGATGAATTTTCAATTCTGACTGCTGACTGAATCTGAGTGGATTTTTTTGTAAATATGAAATCCAATGTCAAAGTAGGCAGCGAAAATGTTTGACGTAGTACGTGGGTGGGCCGAGAAACCTCGTTCTCTACTTATTTCAGAGGTCGATTACTTGTGGCAAACTTTGGATTATGATTGAATGATTAAAAGATTAAGTAAGAGAGTTTTTTCAGCATAAAGTTGAGAAAGTGCTTACCTCAGTCAGCTGCTGTTCAGCTTTTTCTCGCTCATTTGGATCAAGAGTTGATCTCAAGACTTCGACAAGTTTGGATATTTCCATTGTGGATTTTATGTTGGTCCTGGCGAGTGTAATTTGTTCAAATAGTGGTCAAAAGACGAAAATTTTCTTGACGTTGTAACCTAGACAGCTTCACCCTCGTGTCGCGCCAAAGAGGGAAAGGAAAGAAAAGACGACTAATGTGTATGACGTAAGCAAAGGATGCACATGGTGAAAATAACCGTCAGTTATTTTTGTCGTAAAGTCTATTCTTTTAACTTAAAAAGACATCTTAAACCGATTAAGAAATCCAAAATGTGAAATGAAATCTTTATAATATCCATACCGTGTGTTATAGAGTTAAGAAATTTTGGTATCAAGTAAATAGGAGAAAGAAAAGAAAATTAATTACGACATTAACCATACTTATTTTCAACTCGAACTCAGTTGACCCCGAAGAGGTTGGCAGTTGACCCCATTGATTTTCTGTGGTCATTTCATTTGGTAACCTTACTTTGGTTGACCCACTTTACTTTACAAACGAGGACACCACGTCGGACTGACCCGATGCGAACATAGAACAAATACTTAGACCTTACACAAATCACCACTGACCAACGTTGACGACCCCTGAATGTCCCTGGAAATTGATTTTAGACTAACGATTATAAACAAGGAATACAGAGAGATTAGAAAGCAGTTTCATATTTGCCATAATAATCAACCAATTGATTGTGGGCAATCAAAGGAAGAAGAAGAACCATACTTCTAGGTTAAATAGGTTAAGTTGACCTCGAGTTGGGGGGGGGGGGGGGTTAAAAAGTATAAGAAAGATCGGTCCCTAAAAAGATTACCCTTAGCTCCTGATTTTCAATATTATTACTAATTATAGCAATGACTATGAAAAAATGTTTTTTTCTCTTTTTGAGGAAAATTTTTGTCTAAAATCATAGCCCTATCTCCACTGAGTAAAAATGTTTTTGAATTTTGAAAATCCATTCATAAATAAACAAGTTATGCAGTTTCAAAGGTGTCATTTATTTGGATGACCCGCAAAGAGGAAAAAAACGCGAAAATATGGGACGCTTTTTCGGCATTTTTTTTCGACCTCTGGTTGTATCTTGCGTAATAAGTGGATTAAAAGATTGAAACTTGAAGAGCAAATTAGGATGGTGTTTTGTAAAATACGGGAAAAGTACTCGTCATATTCATATGAAATTTTGCAACCAAAAAGAAGAAATGTTCATGTATTACCTTGTCAGCGACAAAACCTCCACGCCCGGTAGTTTTAGAAATATTTCACTCCAAAGAGTAAAAATCTATTTTTAACGGTCTTCTGGTAATTGCACGAGTTTTGTCGCTTAACATAATCTAAAATGACCTTTTTTCTAACTGTGTGCCAACTTTCAGTCATATTCATCGATAAACAGCGTCGTAATTAATTTTTTTAAAATAGCATATACGAAACGGCTTCGTCCCATATTTTGACGGGAATTCGGGCACTTCGTGAGCGAAAAAGAGGCCCAAAGATTTGTGCAGGATTGTCATTGCTACTAAATATTTATTCTTGTTATTATCATTACCATTGTGGTTGATAGAGGACATTTCGCTTCATAATAATCCGATTGAGATGTCTCAACTGCTACAGGTTCTTCCTTGGTTGGGGAGGCCGAACGGCAAAGGCATAGCTACTCTGTTCCTGTTAACCTGGATTCCGGATCAGAGACCCGCTTCAGATACTTTTTGTTGTTGCAAGATTTGATCATTCATTATTAACCCGCAAAATTATTCAGTTACTCCGATGTTAGGTGTCCATAACAATATAAGGTTTGCACTAATAACCAAACACAATTATGGGCTTGATTTACCGTTGTTGTGCAGCTATGTGATCTTGTGGTATGCCATTCGCTTTCGGATCGGAAGGTCCTGAGTTCGAGCCTCGCTCGGCGCATAGTTGAGTCCCTGGAAAAGATTCTTTACTCACATTCTCTCACCGCACTCCGGTGTAAAATGAGTACCTACCTGACCGTCAACAGCGCTGTCTCTGTCGGATTAATTGTAATATCGCATCCTGTCTTGTTCTACATGTTACGTGCTGCTGTTGGTGAGGGACCCTTTGTAAAGCGCTTTGAGCACGTTTAGTGGATGTTGCACTATATTAAATCTCTAATTTTAATGTTTGTTGTAATGAACATTATTTTCGTATGTTTGAGGGTATAATTTTCATTACAATAATGAGTGAGGCCCTTTTATCAGACCTTCAAATAGGTATCTGTTGCTCTTATTTATCTTTTATTTATTATTTTTTAAATATATATTTATTTATATATTTATTTATTTATATTGGTATCTACCCTTTTATTTATATTTATTTATTATATATTTATTTATATATTTATTTATTATATATTTATTTATATATTTATTTATTATATATTTATTTATATATTTATTTATTATATATTCATTTATATATTTATTTTTTATATATTTATTTATATATTTATTTATTATATATTTATTTATATATCTATTTATTATATATTTATTTAGATATCTATTTATTATATATTTATTTATATATTCATTTATTATATATTTATTTATATATTTATTTATTATATATTTATTTATATATTTATTTATTATATATTTATTTATATATTTATTTATTATATATTTATTTATATATTTATTTATTATATATTTATTTATATATCTATTTATTCATTTTCATTTATACGACGTGTCATGGTCGACCTGCACTTGTTTACAAGTCTGAAAACCCAAATGTGACCCCTCGTCTCAAAACGGTATTATGTCGGAACGAACCAGATGCTTAAAAGTAAAAGCCGAATTTAATGTGAAACTAGTCATAAATATACATTGTTGGCATTAGCACCCCAAAATATGGTATCCATTCTCCTCAATAACTCATATAAACTCAACACCAGTCTGATATTTCTGGATATAAATTCAATTTTCAACTTATTAACCAACCCGACTTAATATCGTTTTGAGACGAAGGGTCACAAATAAAGTAAAATAAATAAATACACGCGGGCTTTTATTAGCGCAATATCCACTAAACGTGCTCAAAACACTTTGCAAACGGTTCGGACTAACAGCATTACGTAACATATAGAACGAGACATGCCGCCTATCAGGCGATATTACAATCTTTTCCGACTGAGACAATGTCGTTAACGACCAGGTACTCTTTCTACGCCTGAGTACGGTGAGAGAATGTGAGTAAAGATCATGGGTTCGAGCCTCGCTCGGCGCATAGTTGAGTCCATGGAGAAGGCTCTTTACTCACATTCTCTCACCGTACTCAGGTGTAAAATGAGTACCTGGCCGTTAACAGCGTTGTCTCTGTCCGAAAAAAATTGTAATATCGCCTGACAGGCGTCATGTCTCGTCCTACATGTTATGTGTTGCTGGTGGCCAGGGACCCCTTGTAAAGCGCTTTGAGCACGTTTAGTGGATATTGCGCTATATAAAAGCTCAATTTTTTGGGTTTTTTTTTTAAAGAGCCTTTTCCAAGGATTCAACTACCTATATATGCGCCGAGCGAGGCTCGAAAGCCAGGACCTTCCAATCCGAAAGCGAGTGTCATACCACCGGAACAAAGGGAACGGAGTCGATTCTGAGTGAAGTCGAGTTTGTTTGTTTTTACCCCCCCCCCCCCCCTCCGCCCTCCCTCACCCCGACCCCCCTTGTCCACCCACCAGTGATTGGGTTGCTGGGTCTGTTAGAGCTGGCGGAAAAGTACTTTGCGATAGACTAGCGTCCTTTCAAGAGAGTTGAAAGCAATTGCTATTGCCCGTTTCACGTTATAGAAACCAGGATAAACTCCGACTCCATGACCCTAATGGCTCTAAAGGTCTTTTTTTAAAAAATAGATTCCGACATAATACCGTTTTGAGACGGTGGGTCACATTTATAGTCCAAACCGACGTGCACATATTTACAGGTCTGATAACCCAGTTCCTTAAGGGCTCATTGTTTTAATGCAAATCTCAAAAAATGACGCAAAATGTTGTCCATTACAACAATGTTAAACTAGGCCCATAAGTGGGTTCGGATGTCAGACTTGTATACACGTCGGTCCAAACCCATATTTTCTCAGTGTTATGTCCAAATATCTCCCCTCAATTTCTCTCTGTCTCTATCCCTCTCTCTCTCTCTCTCTCTCTCTCTCTCTCTCTCTCTCTCCCTCTCTCTCTCTCTCTCTATCCTCTCTCCTCCTCTCTCTCCCTATCCTCTCTCTATCCTCTCTCTCTCTCTCTCTCTCTCTCTATCCCTCTCTCTCTCTCTCTCTCATCCCTCTCTCTCTCTCTCCTCTCTCTCTCTCTCTCTCTCTCTCTCTCTCTCTCATCCCCCCCCCCCCACCATACATGTATCTCTCTTACAATAATTTTTTTTTTCTCATTCCATTGACGTTATCTTGCTGAGACTAAAATGAAACTCTTTTCACTACTAACTAATGGCCACTATTTCAGTGCGGGATGTAAACTGTTGACTTTCTAACGTCCGAGAAGCAATCCAATGATAGCCTATTGCAGGATTTACGAACCAGGACAGTCTTGGTTTGTCTGTCTGTTTGTTCGTTCGTTTGTTTGTTTGTTTTATCTCCTTTTATTCATTTATTTATCAATTTAATCTTTTATTTCTTTTTTAGTCATTTTTCCAAATACTGTGTAAAATTAATTTTTTAAACATGAAATACGTACCTAACTCCCTCGAATTTGGGTTTAATTATTTTCTTTCTGTATCTGGTACTATGACGAAGGGTTGGTCTCGATTAAAAACAGTGAACAAAGGATTAAATTATGGCCTTATAGAAATACCAGTAGATCAATACCAAATAAAGTCAACCAAAAAACAAACAAACAAAAAAAAAAAAGAAATTAAAAAGCAAAACAAAAACAAAACAAAACAAAAAAAAAACAAACAAGACAGAATAGTCCTCAAACCTCGCGCAGTCCCAGGTTTGAGAGTTTTTGCCACGTTGACGGCCATTTAAATCGATGGATATAATTTGAATAACGACTTTTCTGACCATTTTTTAAAATACTGTACGTGTCTTTTCATAGTACAGCAGATAAAATGGTTTGGCATCATGTTCGTCCGGACACAAAATAGCGTGTTACAAACAAATGAACGTAACAGTAACAGCGATAGATCGCCAGGTTCCCAATTATCATCTATTATAGTATAAGTCGTCCTTCAGAGCCACCATGCCCGTGGAGCAGGAGTTTTCCCCGGTTTCTATAGCGTGAAACGGACAATAGAAATTTCCGCCAGATCTAACAGACCCAACTACCCAATCAATTCTGGGTGGACAGGGGGGGGGGGGGGGGGGGGGCATAAAAAATTTCTCGACTGTACCCGGAATCGACCTCTTTGTGAAGCGAGTGCTCTACCAACTGAGCTATCTGGACACCCCTATTATAATGATCCTAGTTTTTGGCCCTGTTGTACACCCTCAAATATCGATCGATTAACCCCCTCCTTACCAGCCATTATTAGAATTTCCCCCGAAAATTCACACCCACCCGACACAAAAATAGACTCTTCTTACTCAAACAAATAAGTAACAGGTGAATTCTATACAGAATGTTGTTCAGCAAAATTATGTCTACAACACAGAGTTTAGCATTTATAGATGTAAAAAAAAAAAAGAGCTTCTTTAAATGTTGTCATGTACAAGAGAAATACGATTTTCCTATGGTTGGTAAGGAGAGGGTTAAACTCCCCCCCCCCCCCCCCCCCCCCCCCCCCCCAACTTGTCAAAGACTCTAAAACATAATGCGGCAGTGATGTCCATTCGAAAGGAAATGATCTAGAAGAGTAGAAGCAGAGACCGTCTCTGGTAGAAGTATATTTAAAGCTAACTTGAGCTTGAGCTTTTACCATCATCATCATCATCATGGCTTATCCCTCCTGGATTTGGCCTCCGCTAACTGCCAACCGAAACAAGCTTCTGTCCTTCGCCATCCTTCCACATTCTGTCACTGTCACTGGCTTATTCATCCATTCGCTGATGTCTTGTGACCATCTTCTTCTTCTTCTTGGTCTCTCTCTCCCTCTTTTACCCTCTTCAATACCTTCTAGAATTTTTTTTCAAGGTTGTCATGTGTCTTGATATGTCCAAAAAAGGCAAGTTTTAGTATCCGTTGATATGTCCAAAAAAGGCAAGTTTTAGTATCCGTATCATCTTGATGAGTGATGGCTCCTCAATGCCCAGGGACTCTTTCACATTTTTGTTACCAGTTCCTTTTGCTGTCCAGGGAATGAGAATTTTCCCGTAGCATCTCATTTCAAATGATTAATTTTATTCTCATCGATTTTTGTTTATATAGTACAATATTCATCAATTATTGTCAGAGTCAGAGAGCTTAACTCTCTTCTTACCGACCATTTTCAGTATTTTCCCAAAATGGCAGACTTACCCTGCATGAAAAAAAAATATTTTTTAATCTCAAACAATCTCTCTACAAAACAACTTTATGTTCTTATTAATTCAACAAAGATCATTGTGATGTACACAATAAATCTGAATAAGAAAAATGTATTAATATTGTGTCGTATCAAATGTGACGATTTTGCTGTAGGTGGTAAGGAGAGGGGTTACAAAGGGCATCACGTCCACATTGACACTTAACATGTTGACATCAGGCCTCTAGGGTGATATTACTTTTTTTTTTTTCGGCTGAGACAATTATGTTAATGTTACCGGCCAGGTACTCATTTTACACATGAATACGATGAGATAATAATATGAATTAACAGCCTTTTCCAAGGACTCAGCTTTGAGCCATCCGAAGCGGGACTCGAATCAGGATGATACGAGTCCGAAGGCGAGTGTCATACCTCTGATGACGGTCTGATCCGACCCAAATTAAATAAAACATGGTGCCCACAGCTCGTATGTAGACTTCAGAGGTTTTATCCGCCGATCGTGAAAATCGGGACTTCGGAGGTTTAATCCGTTGATCGTGAAAATCGGGACTTCGGAGGTTTAATCCGTTGATCGTGAAACTCAAGACTTCAGAGGTTTTATCCGCCGATCGTGAAAATCGGGACTTCGGAGGTTTAATCCGTTGATCGTGAAACTCAAGACTTCAGAGGTTTTATCCGTTGATCGTGAAACTCAAGCTTCAGAGGTTTGATCCGCCGATTGTGAAAATCGAGACCAGAGATTTGATCTGCCGACCATCGATATTTCTGACCAATTTAGCTTAAGATTCACTTTTCAGCATCAGATTCTCTCTGACATAAAACATGAATATATGGAACAACCCATTGCTTTATTTCAAAAATAATTGAGCTTTATATAGCGCAATATCCGTTAAATATGCTCAAAGCGCTTTACAAGGGGTCCCTGGTCAACAGCAACATTTATCATGTAGGACATGATGCCTGTTAGGCGATATTACAATTTTTCGGACAAAGACAACGCTGTTTACGGCCAGGTACTCAATTTACACCCGAGTACGATGAGAGAATGTGAGTAAAGAGCCTTTTCCAAGGACTCAAACTATGCGCCGAGCGCGAGGCTCGAACCCAGGACCTTCCGATCCCAAAGCGAGTGTCATACCAATAGACCACATAGCCGCATAAATATAAATCCACAAAAGTCCATTTTAATTGTATTTTGTATGTTGAGCTTTATTTTACGCACTTCAACCATTGTGTCAACAGTTGTATGTCAATAGGGTTCAACAGTCGTGACGTCACTTCCCTCGTAATGACGCATAGTAAACTTAGTAATTGCTTCTAAACTATCGGAACAATGAAGGACGCCCTTATGAAATACTTCTCCGACGAGCATAAAAGAGTATGCAGAGGAGAAACGCATTATAAATCTGATAATGTTTGGACTTTTATACATTCTGATCACATGACACGTGAAAAAGTTCTAGCCAGCATGAAGAATAAAAAGTACCGATTTTCTTTGTTTAGAACCAAGCTGCTCTTTGCTGGGTGGACGTGACATCAGACTATTGAATCCAATTATCAAATCAAATTGTTATCACAAACAAATTAAATTCGTATGTATCATAGGATTGAAGCCTTTTCTCAACTTGAGAGCAGTCATGTGAATTTTAATGGGATATTGATGACGGTGATGACGATGATGACGATGATGACGATGATGACGATGACGATGGCGACGAAGATGATGATAACGATGATGATGATGATGACAATGATGATGATGATGATGATAACGACGACGACGTCGACAACGATGGTGATGTTGATATTGATGATAATGAAATGATGATGTTGATGATGATGATGATGTTATTGTTGTTGATGGTGATGATGATGATGATATGATGATGATGATGATGATGATGATGATGATGATGATGATGATGATGATGATGATGATGAAGAAAGTGGCACTGGTTGTGGTGGTAGTGGTGACAATCACATGGTTTCAATACATTTTGAGAGAGAGAGAAAAAATTACGCCCTTTGGCAGCGGTACCATTAGATACTGTCGCCTAGGCACTCCATAAAAGAATATCAAGATAATCCATCAAACAAGATGTCTGATGTCAAGAGGAATCACACATGTCCAAAGTGAGCAAATTGGGGGTTAATAATCTTACCCAATGAAAAAAACCCGAAAGATTACGATGAAATGCTGGGTCTAATCGTGGCCTCCGTAAACTCATGGCCTGACACTAACAAAGATGTCAAAAGACAAGTCTTTGGCCACAACAGAAAACAGTTCAACCAATGGGACCACTTGTTTCCTTAGTAGTGACTAGGCGGTCCACAAACCTAAAACGTGATTTAATGACGTCAAAATATGGGTCTTAGTGGGTTTTAGTGTCAGGCTACAAGTTAACGATCCGCTAACGAGCTACGGCCTAATACGTCAAAATATGGGTCTTAGTGGGTTTTAGTGTCAGGCTACAAGTTAACGATCGCTACGGCCTAATACGTCAAAATATGGGTCTTAGTGGGTTTTAGTGTCAGGCTACAAGTTAACGATGGCTACGGCCTAATATCTGGTCTAAATATGGGTCCTTAGTTGGGTCTTTAGGTTGTGTCAGGCTACAAGTTAACGATGGCTACGGCCTAATACGTCAAAATATTGGTCTTAGTGGGTTTTAGTGTCAGGCTACAAGTTAACGATGGCTACGGCCTAATACGTCAAAATATGGGTCTTAGTGGGTTTTAGTGTCAGGCTACAAGTTAACGATGGCTACGGCCTAATCCAATACGACAAATAAAAGGAGGAAAC
Source organism: Berghia stephanieae (assembly GCF_034508935.2). Lineage (NCBI taxonomy): Eukaryota > Metazoa > Mollusca > Gastropoda > Nudibranchia > Aeolidiidae > Berghia > Berghia stephanieae. Next base: position 47,758,811 of record NC_088367.1, read on the forward strand.
GATCTATCCCATCAACTGTGACTGTCAATGTTCTTTTGTGTCCAAGTCCAACGGGGTGATCGTAAACTTGAGAGGTTTGACAGACTTAAGAAAAAGTCGATACTCGAAACCCACGTCCATGCTCTCCGGTTTCATTCCCACTCTTGTCTTTTGTAACAGTTTGACTAGGAGAAGGTACAACTCCTGCTCAAAGAGACGTCTGCCTGGACAGCTACGAGGTCCTACTCCGAAAGGAAGCACCGCCCAGCTGCTGTCGTCATCTTCCTTGATGCTGCTACTGCTTCCAGCATCGTTACTACCTCTCCGTTTATTTTCACGCAGCCATCGTTCCGGTTCATAGCTGTAGGGGTTTTCAAAGACGGTTTCGTCTCGACAAGCTCTAGCATTGTAGTTGTAGATTTGAACTCCAGCCGGTATGTGATATCCCCCGAGAACAGCATCCACAGGCAAAATTCTGACGGGCCCGATCAGGACCGTGCCCCAGCATCGATACACCTCTTTGACACAAGCTTTTAGATAAGGCATTTTGTCCAGATGTTCTTGGGTCACTGTGTTGTCTTTATTGCTATCCGCACGACCGAGAACGGCGTGTATCTCCTCCCTAAGCCTCTCCTGCTTGTCTGGGTTTTTGGCAAGGGACGTCAACGCGACTTGCAATATCGACGCGGATGAATCGATCGACGCGAAGTAAAGCCCTTCCATAATCAAAGAGGCATCTTCTTCAGAGCAGACTTTGAGAAAGGATAATAGCATATTCGGCTCATCAGAATTGAAAATGCCAAGATTTTTCTTTTCTTCAATATCCTTTTGCACTTCCTTCACAAATTGCATCGTTTTATCCCTTAAATGGTCCACAGACGATTCGAATATCTTGTATTTTTTGCTCCTGAAAAATCTGTATGAATTAAAGGTGCCCACCATACTTTTGTGTGTCAGATCAAAAATATCAAACGCCGCTTTTTGCATTTTTTTCGCTTCTTCTGACTGTTTCTTTTCCAAAAATCCAAGTCTTCTGTTAAAGATGGCAGCGCCAGCACTCTCGGCCATGTAAGTCATGAAGGATTGTTCTGCTTCGTTTTCTTCTAAATAACCATCGCTCACCAGTTGGACAAATTCGTCCGCTACTTCGTTCATCAGAGGCAAGTATTTGGAAATCTCCTTTGGTCTCAGCAAAGCCTTTTGCATGGGGGAGCGAATCTGCCACCATTCTGGTCCCTGTAAGGCTGCAACGTTAGGGCGACAACCCGTTCTCCTGTAATACACTTCAAAAATATCAAAATTTGGCCGGAAAGGATATTTCCCTTCCTGTCGCAACATGGCCGCCAGGTCTTTAGGGTCGGTGATCACGACAGTGGGGAAGTTTGTTCTAATTTTGAAAATGGGACCGTAACGTTGGATCATTTCGTCGAAAAGATAATTCATCGTACTCGTGGTGTATTTGCCGAATGGCTTCATGTGGAAGAGGAATCCAACGATCGGCAAGTTGTAGATGCCGCCTGGACCGGGTATGGTGTCGAAAGGTTTTGCCGCCGATGTGTTTATGATTTCATGCGCTGGACAGGACGTTGGTCCGCTAGACGCTGTTGTGCACATAGTCGGTAGAGTGGCATATATTTGCTGTCCTGTCACGGTTTTCCTCAATAATCCCATACGTCGGGTGGTGACTGAGAGAGACATGGTTTTCAGAATCGTCAGCAGCTGTAATCTGTCTCTGGGGTAAGAGAAAGATAAAAAGTCAATAAAAAGACACAAACAAACACGGAAAGTATCGCACTCAAAACCTTTCTTCAGTCAAGCGGTTTGGCTTTAACATCTTATACTGCCTGCCGTACTCTCAAAAGAAGAACATATTTTAAAAATTTGGGCCAGAAAACTCCTCCTTCAAATTTAAATATTGATCGATTAAAATGACCATCCTCTTGTCAAAACCCCTCAAACCTGGGACTTCATTAATCGATCGGCTCACATTTTTGGACCAAAATTGTTTTCATGTGTTTTTACCAATATACACTTACTTGCAGGTCTGATAACATACGTAATTCCTTATGGGCTCATTGTTGTAAATGGAAACTTTTAAGAAATGACGCACAATATTGTCCATTGCAACAATGTTAAACTAGGCCCATAAGTGGATTCGGATGTAAGACCTGCATATATGTACCCATCGGTTTTTACAGATTGCGACTTTATAGCGAATGCAAGAAAATTTTAATTTTTTTCATTCTGGTAATTTCAGTAATCAACTGAAATTTTATCGGATATATTTTTTAATCCAACCTTATCACCAGCTTGACCTGATGGCTCACTTATGTGCGGCTATGTGGTCTAGTGGTATGGCACTCGCCTTCATGGATTCGAGTCCTGCTGTGAGCGGCGCATAGTTGATTCCTTGGAAAAGGTCTTTACTTACATTCTCTCACCATACTCATGCGTAAAATGAGTACGTGACCGTTAACAGCGTTGTCTCTGTCCCAAAAAAAATTGTAATATCGCCTATCAGGTGTCATGTCTCATCCTACATGTTAAGTGTTGCTGTTGGCTTGGGACACCTTGTAAAGCGCTTTGAACACGTTTAGTGGATATTGCCCTATATAAAGCTCAAGTATTTTTGTTTTATTTTTTTTTTATTTTGACCTTAAAACTTTGGCATTTAGCCTAGTGCGCAAATAAAAATCAATCATAAGAACTTTAAAAATTTTGTTTTGAGAGAAAAAATGCCAACTGTGAAATCAGCTTGTCTGCGGCTTTCAGGAGTCCAATCGGATTAGTGGAATAATATTATGCTTTCCATCTGCTTGGGGGTTCCCGATAGCTCAGTTGGTAGAGTACTCGCTTTACAAGCAAAAGGGACCGAGACCGATCCCGGGTGCAGTCGAGATTTTTTTTTCTTCTGACATTGACACCCCCGCCCTGTTCACCCAGCAGTGATTGGGTAGCTGGGTCTAGTAGATCTGGCGGAAAGTACATTGCGATAGACTAGCGTCCTATCCAAAGGATAGCAAGCAATTGCTATTGTCCGTTTCACGCTACAGAAACCGGGGTAATCTCCCGCTCCATGGACTTTGAAGGACTACTTTTTTCTTCTCCATCAACTTAAGGTACTGGAGAAGTTGAGAATTTGATTAAAAACATTCAGCATAATAAATCCACTAGAATAGAGCCTTTAAAATACGCAATATCCACTTTTATTTTCTTTCAATATGTTCAAAGCGACTAACAACGAAGTCCCAAGCTAACAGCAATACTATAACATGTAGTACAAAAAACATAGAACATGTAATGTAAGACGCCGTTGCAATTTTCTTCGACATAGGCAACGAATTTTCTGGCAAGATGGCCTACTCATTTACACCTGGGTACATTGACATAATGTGAGCAAAGAGAACTCAACTTATAGAAATGTAAAAGTGTCCAACAGGCGTCATGTCCCTCTCCTCCATGTTAAATGTTGTCGTTGATGGGTTGCGGGTGACCTCTTGTAACGTGCTTTCAACTCATTTAGTGGATATTGCGCTATATACAAGTTCATGAAACTGACAGGCATTGACCCAAACACATGGGAATCGCTTGCTGACGACCGCAGCGGCTGGAGATATGCGGTGATGGAGGGAGTGAAGAGATGTGAGGAGAGGAGAAAGAAGAAGTTTGAGGAGAGGAGAGCAAGGAGGAAAGAGAGGCAGCAGATCCAAACACCAAACACACAGTCAAACTACGTGTGCAACAACTGCGGTAGAGACTGCCATGCAAGGATTGGTCTGCTGAGTCACACCCGTCGTTGCTCTCAACAGGACTGATGAGACTAAAGCCATACAGGGCGCAAACCATCGTCTCTTAAGACGGAAGGATGCCTACAAGTTCATGCATGTTTTTTTTTTTTGCGGTGTTTGTGCATAAAAATATAGAATATAGATATCTGAGCATTTATATAGCGGGATATCCACTAAATGCGCTCAAAGCGCGTTACAAAGGGTCCCTGACCAACAGCAATACGTAACATGACGACTGTTAGGCAATGTTACAACGTTTCCGACAGGCACTACGCTGTTGACGGCCAGGTATTCATTTTGCACTTGAGTACGGTGTGAGAATGTGAGTAAAGAGCCTTTTCCAAGGACTCAACTATGCGCCGAGCGAGGCTCGAACCCAGGAACTTCCGATCCGAAAGCCAGTGAGACCATATGGCTGTAAATTTAGAATATAGAAATCTGAGCATTTATTTGGTTTCCCCCCCCCCCCCCCCCCCCCCGAAGGACTCAACTATGCGCCGCTCAGAGCAGGAATCGAGTCCAGGATCTTCCGACCTGAAGGCGAGAGTCATATCATAATCATAGTCGCACAATAAAAACAAACTGTATTATTATGATATGAATAGGGAAGAAAAGTCGTGACGTCACACCTACTTTTCTGGTTCCTAAATCCTTGGAAGTGTGTATGTAACTAGTCCTTTGGGGGACAAATAATGAAAAGGTTACATATTGGATCATAAGGTGGCGAATCCTTGGAAGTGTGTATGTAACTAGTCCTTTGGGGGACAAATAATGAATAGGTTACATATAGGATCATAAGGTGGCGTACACAGCCGTTTAAATAGGGCCCAAACTTTCACTTTAGTTACTTCTTCCCTCACTGGCTACCGTCAAGTAATGTAAACAATCCACCGTCAGCCACGGTGATAACAGCTGTCAAGACGACGTGCACTGGCAATAAATTATGTCTGCAGGTAAATCTCATCGCTTTGAATTTCTCTCAGGCAGAGAGTAGTAGAAATTTCATAAAAATACTTAATTTTCTCAGCCCGTTGTGGACGCAGCATCTTTTTCATAATTTTCAAACATATATGGATACAAAGGCCAATTTTTCCTCTACAAGACGCAATTATTTTTATTTACATCATTAAATGATAAGTTTGTGTTTTGCTTTTTGAATAATCAGAGTTTTTTTTTGAAATAATTATTAAAATTATAAGTTTAAGAAATATTTAAAAATTCAAAATATCAAACCAACACTTTTTACCATCAAGTGTGAGGGATCAGAGAAAAGTAGATAAAATTATCTTTCATATGATATATACTTTATTATGTAGATTCAGGGATTTAAGAATAGAGGGTGTGGAAAGGAATCTCAATAATTATTTTTGTTACCAACAAAGAGGAGAATATTTCATGATATTTTAGAAACCCAATAATAAAACTAGATAGTGATGATAAGAGACATTTATTTAATTTGATTTCATTGAATTTAAGCGGGAATTTTAGATATTTCTTAAATTTACTTATTTAAGTTCTGTTCAGGTCATGAAGAGACACACTGAAGACTGTCATCACACCAATACAAATGAAATATGTCGAATTTGTTGTGAAAGAGTACAGAGCCGTGCTGAGAGGATTAAAAGACTCTAGACGTGATCAACAATTGACTATAAATATAAATGAGAAATTCTGACATATTTAAATATTTCAATTTGCGAGAAATGTATCTCACTGATACATAATTTAAAGACATGCGATGCAGGTATTAATACCTTTGGTTCAATGAGAAAACTCTGAACAAGAAACAATACTTAATGAGGTGAATATGATCCTAATCTTTCACCAGTGATGTGCTATATGCAGTCTATATGGCACACAAATTAAAAGAGGTGCAAGTCAAGTACATGAAAAAAAAGTAATGGGCACGGATATCTCAAAAATAAGGTTATGAAAATTATAGGAACTCTTTAAGATTTTCTTAGTGGTTTAAATTGTCTTTAAATGAATGTCCTTATATAACAATTTTTAATGGAATTCTTATAATTCGTTGATTCTGGGATAAATATAAGTGAATCACATTTGACTATATTTCTGGTTTATTAAGAAATTTCTATTAAGACAATGCTGTGATTGGATTTCAATTTTACCGTACTCAAAATCCTGACTTTAACGTACAGGTGAACTGATATCTCAAAAACGCCTCAATCTACTGGAATAAAATTTATATGTCTACATTCTACAGATATTCAACATCATTTCCATTACTTTCGTTTAAAAATCTTAAGTGTTGAACATGTTAAAATATTCTCTTAAAATTTTTAATTCACTTAAATTTATGTATCAGTTTCATGGGTTATCCCTCTTGCTTTTTAACAACATCATAATAATGATTAAATAATCAATGAAAACTCTGTTAATAAGCTGTTTTGTAGTATAAAAATATTTTTGCTACACTTAATAACGGCAATACTACATTAGTTTGAAATTCAGAAAAAATCGATCAAAACGGCGAAAAAATTGTCTCCCTCTCTTAGTGTAAAACTATGACTCATCATCACTAGACTGGCTAGATTTACCTGGCGAACTAAACTGAAAGCAATAAACGCCTGTGCGTAACTATTTTAGTAGCTGGATGTATAGGCGCATTCTTAGGATTACGGGACGTAAAAGGGCGAGGATGAATAGTTTTTATTAACGACCAGCATATAGATAGTATGCGCTTGGCCAAAAAGCTCATAACATTGCCATCCGGAAGTATGACGGACCAACACACAAAACTGTGTGTATCCATGAACGTTTATATTCAGGTTAATACAGTTCAGTGAGCATTACTCATAAACGAGGATGGCAAAAAACAATAACAAAGTCCTGTGTGACGTCATCTTCGAACTATCTATATTTAGACTAGAAACTAAGATGCCATTACTCTGAAATCAGAAAATCATTTACACAAGGTTGTATCCAGTCCCCCTGGAAGAGTAGTTTTACACTTCCAATGAGACAGGAACCATTCTTTTTTGACATCACACATTTCTTCCCTATTAGCTGAATCTGTTAAATGTCAAATATAATAACTGTGTGTTATAGAGTCAAATGCCCCATCTGGCATCGGGCCGACAGTTGTCGAAATGTTACAGGCCCCTGCTGTGCTGGAGATCTCTGACAACGGAGAGGATAATAAGTGGGCATGCCAAGTCCGTTGTTTGCTCTCGTTACAAAGGGGCCAATGATCTCGGCATCTCTCAAGCTATCCATCCATTAGACACATTGGGACACCTACACCCCCCCCCCCCCCCCCCCACACACACACTCTCTCTCTCTCTCTCTCTCACACACACACACACACACTTACACACACACACACTATGATAATAATAAATAATAATAAACTTATGCTATAGTACAACAATACTTTCTCTCTCTCTCCTTCTCTCTCTCTCTCACTCTCTCTCATCTATCTATCTATCTATCTATCTATCTATCTATCTATCTATCTATCTATCTATCTACTATCTATCTACTATCTATCTATCTATCTATCTATCTATCTATCTATCTATCTATCTATCTACTATCTATCTATCTATCTATCTATCTATCTATCTATCTATCTATCTATCTCTATCGCTCCTCCCCCTCTCTCTCCTACTCTTTCTTTGAATCTCTCCCCTTTCTATTGATCTATCCATCTATCTATCTTTATCTCTCTTCTACTTTCTATATATTATACTCTATACATATCTATCTATCTATCTATCTATCTATCTATCTATCTATCTATCTATCTATCTATCTATCTATTATTGTTATTATTATTATTATTATTATTATTATTATTATTATTATTATTATTATTATTATTATTATTATTATTATCATTATTATTATCATTATTATTATTATCATTATCATCATCAAAATTATTGTTATCATTATCATTAATCGTTACATATATTTTATCGACATTGACGACGCTGTTGCCGAACATAGTATGTCCTCATTTTACATCCGAGTGCAGTGAGGAAATGTGAATAAAGAGCTAGCCGTTTCGGGCCGCATACAGCGGGTTTTGAACCCATACCTACAGACCACAAGCTGGACATTATATTTCACGAGATAGCCATTAATTTTGGCATGAAACTGTCAGATTCATCAAGAATGAAAATGCTATGATATTATTTTTTAAATTTTCTTAATTTGGAAAGACACGTATTTAAAATTTGGCCAAAAAATCGATCGAGTTAAATGACCTTCACCCTGGCTAAAGCTCTCAAACCTGGGACTTCGGCGTAGTCTTTATTACAATCTCGGTTTCGGGAGTTTTTGCCAAAGATGAGGGGCATTTAAAATCGATCGATATTTGAAGGACGAGTTTTCTGGCCAAATTTTTAAATACATAATACGGCCGTTAACTGGTTAATTATAAATTATGACATCCATAAACTACCCAAATATCAAAATTAAATTTAAAAATGAGATTTTATATAGCGCAATAGCCACTAAGCGTGCTCAAGGCGCTTTGTCTCTGACAAACAGCAGCCATGCAACACATAGATCGAGATATGCCGCCTGTTAGGCGAGAATACTTTTTTTTTTTTCCCGACAGAGACAACGCTGTTAACGGCCCCGGGTACTCATTTTACACATGAGTACGGTAAGAGAATGTGAGTAAAAAGTCTTTTCCAAGCACTCAACTATGCGCCGACCGAAGCTCGAACCCAGGACCTTCCAATCTGAAAGCGAGTGTCATAATACAAAATATAATCATAATCACAATCATAATGCAAGACAACATAACCGCACGTTAATTTTTATTTATTATTATGTCACTCACCTATTTAGTGTAACATGTGTACTCGCTGACAGTCACCAGCACGCACAATGATGTAGATGCAAGCCGATATTATTATTATTATTATTATTATTATTATTATTATTATTATTATTATTATTATTATTATTATTAGGCTGTTATATCAATCATCATAAGATTGACACAATAGAACTCTTACATCAACTGCTAGTCGACTAGTATACACATTATCACATAACACGAGCAGCATTGACACAACTAAATCAACAGTAATATATGGCGAGAGTCCACTGTGAACTGTGAACTGACAACACACTCACACACTCCCAGCTAAACAAGACGCCATGATCTTCTACGTCTGCGAGTCGAGCGAGATTTGTTCGTTGCCGCCATCGATTTAACCATCCCTTGTATGTTAACCCACTCAACCCTAACACCGACTATATCCGTAGTTTACCAGAGTTACTTTTACCCCATGCTTATTTAAATTTATTACATTTTTCTGAGACAAATTATAGGCGGATTATCAAAGCTAATGTTTTTAATTTTTACATGTTAATGATAGTTGAATAAAACTACTAAATCTATGCACATGCTCATAATATTTAATAGGTACATTTTTTTTCCAATTTTGAAAAGTAGCAAAAATCTCTAGGATTGAATGAGTTAAAGTTGAAAACGGTGGGGGCTGCCTGAAGCCTCATATCGTGAAAATACTGACGAAAGAATGAAAATGGAGAGAGGCTTCGGGTGGGTACAATACAGACAATTGGATGGGGGCTCCGAGGCCTCTCCATTTTCACTCTTTCGTTAGTATGTGAAAGTTGTCGCTTGTTACAATACCAGGACTTTGAAAAAAAAATGCCAAATTAGTCAATGAAATAATGCTAAATGATGGAAAAACGGCTGGAAAAAAAAAGAAAAAAAAATAAATAAATAAATAATAATAATAATAATAATAATAATAATAATAATAATAATAATAATAATAATAATAATAATAATAATAATAATCAACACTTCTTAAATATAATTTTTAAAAATGTTTTGAAAATAATAAATATAAAAGAAGAAATAGATCTTAAAGATAATAACTAAATAGATAAATAGAGGTATTTAGCATTAAAGATTCCAATCTGGCAACAGTCGATAACTTTTCCTCGTACAGTGACAAAGCTCTCAGTTGACGGTTCCTGACTATAGGTCACTGCATGTGTTTGCCAGGCCAAGGTTAAATTTTTCACGTGTGCTGCTGAACATCGAAATCCACAAAAATCTACCGAAATCTTCAGAAATTCACCGACATCCACTCTCAAATGGGGAGTGAACCAGCGACTATGGGAGGGGGGCACCAGTGGGGATTGAACTAGTGCGGGGCGGTCCTTGGCAAGCTTAAGGACCACGGTCCTACGGTCCTTGGGAAATGAAGACCGCAAGGACCGGTCCTTTTCGACATTGAACATTCCTGAGAGACTGTTGGAAATTCGAACCGGTTTGACCTTTGAGAGCGTGGGATCGTTCATTCTTGAACCGTTAAAGACCGCTACACGATGAAAACCGTGGCCTACAGGAGTAAAACACACGGAGTAGTCACACTCATTTCAAATTGTAACCTAATTAGAGAAGAGGGGTGATGCCTTCTTTATTTGCTCACCGTACTTCATTGTTACTTCGATAATTTAATAAAATTTGAAATTTATCCCCATTAACGGAGATAATGGCATCGCCCAAGGCGTTGATCGAGTTGTTCGTGGCGTTGATACACACACGCAACTCCTACCCCCCCCCCCCCCCACACACACACACACACATTAGAGGGCGGAGCATTGAAGAGTAAGAGAGAGACGTGAAGTTATAATAAGAGGGGGTGGATGAGGTGATAAGAGGGGTCGATGGTGACTTTTCACCAGATCTAACAAACTCAGCTACCCATTCATTGCTGAGTAGACAGGGATTCAGAAAAAATCGACTGCACCCGGGATCGATCTCTGGCCCTTTGCGTATAAAGAGAGTGCTCTATCAACTGAGCTATCGGGGTCCCCAAATATTCTATTGGACTTTTTTAAAATTCAGACGTTATAACTGGGTTTTTTGGAAGGAAGAAACTAATGAAACTCATATTATTTGATTAGTAAAAACACCAAACGAAATTTTAATATTATTGTATTATTTTAAATGACAACACTGCGATAGAAAGGAGTGGTGACAAGAGATGGACAAAAGAAAACAAAAAATCGGATTTGCTACTTGCTAGGTTCGACACACACACACACACACACACAAACACACACATCTTTTGTAGTCACATACATTTCAAACAATAACCCATTAGAGAAGAGGGGTCATGCCTTCACCATAGATCATTGTCATTGCGATCATTCTGGTGTAGTAAATTTTGAAATTTACCCCGTATAATGGAATCGTCCAAGGCGTGCGCCTCCTGTTCCCCCCATCTCACACACAAAAGGGCGGTTTGCGGAGTGGAGGTTGGTGGTCGTCTGCCTGTATGGTCGTCTGTGTCGTTTAGTGTATGGCAAAGGGGGGTGAGTGCGATTAATTAAGTGGGATGGGTGGTGATTGGTGGAAGATAGGCAACCGAAGCAACGAATCGCTGGGGAAGTAGTAGGCTATGGCGCGAGACCGTAGGACCGTGGTCCTTGCAAGGACCGCCCCGCACTAGTTGAAAGGTGATAAGAAGTGAAGACCGGCGCCGGTCTTCCCCTCTGGGACCGGTCTTCGGTTCACAGCTAAAAGACCGTCGGACCGCGGTCCAGACCGGTCTTCAGCGCGGCACTAGATTGAACTCACAAGATATGAAGTGAATAGAAAAGTGCCAGAAGACAATAGAGAATAAAAAATTTTTTCGCGGCGGTGGTGGGGTTTGAACCTGCGACCTTATTGGTACGACAACTCCGCCTGGCAGGTGAGAGCGTGGCTCTACCGTGTGAGCTATCCACGAACACAAAAATATTCGTTTCAAACTCAAAGTCATTACTAGATCCCTCTCTTACCCACTTCTTGAGACCGCCGATTCGTTCGTACACCACCATCGCGAATAATTTTGACCAGCAGTTAAGCTTAATAGCCAATATTCTCAACACAAACATATAACATAGAAACGATTGAGACATTGAGTATGCTCCGGTGTATGGGGTGAATTTTTTAATTCAGAAAAGTGAGTGGAGCAGGCACTTATGTTGGTAACAACAAGATATGAAGTGAATAGAAAAGTGCCAGAAGACAATAGAGAATAAAAAATTTTTTCGCGGCGGTGGTGGGGTTTGAACCTGCGACCTTATTGGTACGACAACTCCGCCTGGCAGGTGAGAGCGTGGCTCTACCGTGTGAGCTATCCACGAACACAAAAATATTCGTTTCAAACTCAAAGTCATTACTAGATCCCTCTCTCACCCACTTCTTGAGACCGCCGATTCGTAGCTTGAAGAAAGTTAGTGTTACCACTCCCAAGATATTTTTATTCTCTATTGTCTTCTGGCACTTTTCTACTCACTTCATATCTTGGGAGTGGTAACACTAACTTTCTTCAAGGTACAACAGAGTATAGGATAAGGACAGGACGGCCAAACGAAGACTGGCTCATATAAACAACAAAAAACTTCCCCGCCACACCACCCCCTCCGCTCATTGTCACCCCGCGCAGGCAACGGGGGGAAAAATGAAACGTGCCGATTTGACGCCACCTTCGCTGAGCTACGCACGAGTCATCAAATATTATATTCAAAACAAAAAGCATTATGTGCTAAATTTTTAATTTTATCAAAATTTTAAAATTGAAGTTTGTTGTTTGGTTGACATGCTAATCTACGGAAAATATAGGGCGGCACAAAACAACTTCGCTCTATTGACCGACCGCCAGTGTACGGTACGCCCAAACAATACAGTAGGCCTAAATAATAAATACCAACTATAATTTATTGGTTTTATCCCCAAATACCAAGTAACAACAATCAAAGAAAGTAATTTTCTAGTACTCAAGTTCAACTGATATACAAACATTGTGAACTCATTAAACCCACTTGCTGTAAGCTAACTCTCTTACATCTGTTTCAATCCCCACTGGTGCTCAGCTCCCAGAGTCTCTGGTTCACTCCCCACTGGTACTCACCTCACATAGTTCTGGGTTCACTCCCCTCTGGTACCCACCTCCCATAGTCTCCAGTTCAATCCCCACTGGTGCCCTGCCCCTTTTGTCTCTGGTTCCTTCCTCCTGGTACCCGCCTCACACAGTTCTGAGTTCAATCCATTAATTCAGAAAAGTGAGTGGAGCAGGCACTTATGTTGGTAACAACAAGATATGAAGTGAATAGAAAAGTGCCAGAAGACAATAGAGAATAAAAATTTTCGCGGCGGTGGTGGGGTTTGAACCTGCGACCTTATTGGTACGACAAATCCGCCTGGCAGGTGAGAGCGTGGCTCTACCGTGTGAGCTATCCACGAACACAAAAATATTCGTTTCAAACCCAAAGTCATTTCTAGATCCCTCTCTCACCCACTTCTTGAGACCGCCGATTCGTTCACCACCATCGCGAAGTAATTTTGATCAGCAGTTAAGCTTAATAGCCAATATTCTCATCACAAACATATAACATAGAAACGATTGAGACATTGAGTATGCTCCGGTGTATGGGGTGAATTTTTAATTCAGAAAAGTGAGTGGAGCAGGCACTTATGTTGGTAACAACAAGATATGAAGTGAGTAGAAAAGTGCCAGAAGACAATAGAGAATAAAAATTTTCGCGGCGGTGGTGGGGTTTGAACCTGCGACCTTATTGGTACGACAACTCCGCCTGGCAGGTGAGAGCGTGGCTCTACCGTGTGAGCTATCCACGAACACAAAAATATTCGTTTCAAACCCAAAGTCATTTCTAGATCCCTCTCTCACCCACTTCTTGAGACCAACATACCTGTTATGTTACAACATGTTACCAACATAAGTGCCTGTTACCACTCCCCAATCTCCCTCCACCCTCCCTCCCCAACTAACTATTGTCTTTCACTGCTTAAATAATTGGGCCAAGACGGCCAATCTAGCGATGCACGCCCTGAGGGCCTACTTGGGATAAATTAAAACCCTATCAGTTTTATCACTGAAAGAAGAGGCTTTGCTTCACTAGGATTTACTGATGAAGAGAATGGCAATACATATATATTTTATCATTGTTGGTTTTGCTTAAATATATTATTAAATATCAAAAAGAACAGTAAACAAAATATGCACCGAGAAGAGCCCCGAGGTACTATAAATAAAAATCCCTGACCCCACGGAGTCCTTCATCCCCGCACACTCCCAACGATCTCTACTCAACTTGTATTGTGTGCATTGGCTAATAATAGTATAATTATAAAGATGTCGCTGATTGTGTGTGAAGTTAACAAGTACTTTGCGTTTGGAATTTAATGTGGATTATTAAATTCAATTATTCTAAAGTTGTGTGTCATACAGTTAGTATTCAGAGAAAATGTCTTATCGCTGTTGTCATTGTTTATGAAACCTACCTGTTTTTATCTTTGGAAAGATTTCTTGAATCATTTTATTTTAAAAAGTTATTTCTGTAATTTGTAACCAATCATGAATCATGTTGATTTTTTAATTGAAAATCAATTCCGACACTTATCCCCTCAAGAGAAAATCGTGGTGAAAGATTTAGGTCCACACAAACCAGTGAATTTTAACTTAGTTTCTAACACACCGAGGAGACAGCGCCGATTTAATAATGATTATTTTAAAAATGTTGAATGGCTTACTGCCAGTGAAAGCCGTATTGCTTGATTTTTGGTGATGTATGCTATAACGGACAACAGGAGGATTCAGTGATATTGCGCACATCTCTCAGGCACTGAAGAAACATTCTGAATCAAATAGCCATGTCACAGATGCTGTTAAATATAAACTTTTCAACGTTGTAGATATAAGATATAATCAGTTGGAAACAGGACATGCTGCGTCTGTGAGTCGTTATAATGAACAGGTGAAAGTTAACAGACAAGTTTTGTCCAAGATAATTGATGCTCTTTTGTGAGTATGTCTCATTAATATTCTAACACACACACACACACACACACACACACACACATACATGCACACACAAATATACGCACATATGCAAACATATGCACACATAAAGACAAACAATTGCAATACCCCCCTCTCTCCACACACACACACACACACACACACACACACACACACACACACACGCACACATACAAAGTAGGTCAAATTTAGTTAAATTAACTAGACCAATAAAATTCGATTCTGTAATTCGGATTTGTGCCGCCTTAAATACAATGTGACCAACCGCCCCTGGTACCGTATTTGCTTTTTGGGCGTAAAAACTGACCTTTGGTTAAAGGAATTGTGGGACAGTTTACAATAGGATATAAAACAGAGTGTTTCTGATTCTATTCTTGATTATTATTCTACGATTCTACTTCGCGATGAGCTGCACTTTCCTAGTGTCCAACTAATAATCTTTTATTTTACGGACTTAGAAATATACCACATTCTATATTGAAAATGGTTACTTAGGCAAAATGACTTTACATTTGGATTGATTTTACGGATTTGGAATTTATGAAACTGATTGAATTATGACCATGCTATTTGATTTGGATTTGGAATTTATCACAACAAATAAAACTGTAAGAAATGAAACTTGGAATCTGGACTTTTATTTGAATGTCTTGATGGTGTACATTCAATTGTCATCATCGGCCCTTGAACTATTTAGTCATTATTAATATCTTCAGCACAATGCAAGGGAATATCATTACCATATATTAAAAAAAAACACTATACGATCATCAGCCATTACATATGTATGCAACTACCCCACACAGAGACTGTAGGAGGTGGGCATCATTTGTGAGTAAACAGGAGACCACGGAAAATGGGTACCAGTGGGGATTGAAACAGATACTCTAGGAAGTGGACACCGTTGAGGAGTCTATAGGAGGTGGGCGCCAGTGGGGAGTGAATGGGAGACTATTAGATGAGAGCATCTGTGGGGATTGAACCAGTGACTAGAGTAGTTTGGCACCAGTGGGGAGTGAACCAGAAACGGTGGGAGGTGTGCACCAGTAATATGTAGGACGAGACATGACGCCTGTTAGGAGATATTACAATTTTTTTTTCGACAGACAAAACGCTGTTTAGGGCCAGGTACTCATTTTACACCTGAGTACGGTGAGAGAATGTGAGTAAAGAGCCGTTTTTGCCGGGCGAGGCTAGAACCCAGGACCTTCCGATCCGAACGCGAATGTCCTATCACATGACCACATAGTCGCACAACTTTTTTACATGCATGATTTATGGCCTTTTAAAATCACGGAAAGGTT